>NC_053496.1:107247808-107587808 GCF_905171775.1 Rana temporaria | reverse complement strand
TTGACCATTCTCCCAGAAGCACATTAGTGAGGTCAGGCACTGATGTGGACGACAAGGTCTGGCTCACAGTCCCTGCTCTAAGTAATCCCAAAGGTGTTTTATCGGGTTGAGGTCAGGACTCTGTGAAGGCCAGTCAAGTTTCCTCCACTCCAAACTCACTCATCCATGTCTTTATGAACCTTGTTTGTGCACTTATGAAGTAACTGCAATACAGTTCCAATAGAAATAGTATCAAAAGAAGAAGTACAAAATTAAAGTTTGGCATAACAAGTGACAAAACAAAAGTTATCAAGCATGGAGAATCCAATTTCAACACTGAGCAATGTTGAATATATGGTAAAAGATTGTTGGTAGGAAGAGTAAGTAAACAAAGAACAGGGAAAACTAACATTATTGAACTATAAAGCTGCTAAATGTAAGTTTGAATGTCGTCGAAATAGAGTTTTAACTACCCTCAGTTTAGTCACGTTGGGCTGACCATATGTCCCAAAGTGTGCAGAATTTTTTGCCTTCCCATTTTGTAGGCTAAATGCTTTTCGGACATCAAAATCCAATTGTTGTATTACCTTGTAGACTACAGTAGGTGAACCCGATTTTGTGTCAATCTCGCTCTCTTTCTCGGCGAGATTGAGCACCTACGAGCCCCATCGCGGGAGCCAGCGCCGAGCTGGCTTGCCGCGATGGAGACAGAGCCGTCATAGAAGCGACGGGAGATCCGACTTGGATTCCCGCCAATTCTACACGTGTGCGGCGTTTGTTATGAATCCTGAGGGGGAAGTCCCCGCCGGATTTTAAATAAAAATCCGGCATGGGTCCCCCCCTCAGGAGCATACCGGGCCCTTAGGTCTGTTATGGGTTGTAAGGAGAGCCCCCCTACGCCGAAAAAAACGGCGTAGGGGGTCCCCCTACGATCCATACCAGACCCGTATCCAAAGCACGCTACCCGGCCAGCCAGGAAGGGAGTGGGGACGAGCGAGCGCCCCCCCCCCTCCTGAGCCGTACCAGGCTGCATGCCCTCAACATGGGGGGGGTTGGGTGCTCTGGGGCAGGGGGGCGCACTGCGGCCCCCCCACCTCAGAGCACCCTGTCCCCATGTTGATGAGGACAGGGCCCCTTCCCGACAACCCTGGCCGTTGGTTGTCGGGGTATGCGGGCGGGAGGCTTATCGGAATCTGGGAGCCCCCTTTAATAAGGGGGCCCCCAGATACCGGCCCCCCCACCCTAAGTGAATGAGTATGGGGTACATCGTACCCCTACCCATTCACCTGCAAGAAAAGTGGTAAAAACACAAATAAACCACACAGGGTATTAAAATATTTTATTAGTCTGCTCCGGAGGCCGCCCCCTGTCTTCTTTATTAGCTCTTTTACCAGTGGGGGCTTCTTCTTTGACGTCTTCGGGTGGGTGGGGGCCGCCGTCTGGTTCTCTTCCACCGCCGGGGGGGGTGGCTTTTAAAAAAGCCCCCACCCCCCCGGCGGGTTTCCTCCGGCGTCTTCGGCGGGGCTCTTCTTCTTCCGCTATCCCGACGGGTCTTCTCCGCTATCCGGGGGGTCTCGCCGCTCTCCGCTGTTGACTCGTCGCACCCCGGTTCTTCGTCTCGCAGTCCGGTCCCTTCTTCCGTGCTGTACGTCTTCTTCCGCGCTGTGACGTCATGTTCTTCACTTCTCTTCTTCTCCCGATGTTGACTCGCCGGTCCTCCTCGCTGAAATGACGGATGCGCGCCTTGCATCGGACCTATATAGGCCTCACAGTCCCATCATGCTCTGTACCTACCCATGTGATACCCATGTGGTAGGTATCACATGGGTAGGTACAGAGCATGATGGGACTGTGAGGCCTATATAGGTCCGATGCAAGGCGCGCATCCGTCATTTCAGCGAGGAGGACCGGCGAGTCAACATCGGGAGAAGAAGAGAAGTGAAGAACATGACGTCACAGCGCGGAAGAAGAACTCACAGCACGGAAGAAGACGTACAACACGGAAGAAGGGACCGGACAGCGATACGAAGAACCGGGGTGCGCCGAGTCAACAACGGAGAGCGGCGAAGACAGAAGGAGAACCCCGGAGAGTTGAGAAGACCCGTCGGGATAGCGGAAGAAGAAGAGCCCCGCCGAAGACGCCGGAGGAAACCCGCCGGGGGGGTGGGGGCTTTTTTAAAAGCCACCCCCCCCGGCGGTGGAAGAGAACCAGACGGCGGCCCCCACCCACCCGAAGACGTCAAAGAAGAAGCCCCCCCTGGTAAAAGAGCTAATAAAGAAGACAGGGGGCGGCCTCCGGAGCAGAAAAATTTAATATTTTAATACACTGTGTGGTTTATTTGTGTTTTTACCACTTTTCTTGCAGGTGAATGGGTAGGGGTACGATGTACCCCATACTCATTCACTTGGGGTGGGGGGCCGGTATCTGGGGGCCCCCTTATTAAAGGGGGCTCCCAGATTCCGATAAGCCTCCCGCCCGCATACCCCGACAACCAACGGCCAGGGTTGTCGGGAAGGGGCCCTGTCCTCATCAACATGGGGACAGGGTGCTCTGAGGTGGGGGGGCCACAGTGCGCCCCCCTGCCCCAGAGCACCCAACCCCCCCATGTTGAGGGCATGCAGCCTGGTACGGCTCAGGAGGGGGGGGCGCTCGCTCGTCCCCACTCCCTTCCTGGCTGGCCGGGTAGCGTGCTTTGGATACGGGTCTGGTATGGATTGTAGGGGGACCCCCTACGCCGTTTTTCTCGGCGTAGGGGGGCTCTCCTTACAACCCATAACAGACCTAAGGGCCCGGTATGCTCCTGAGGGGGGGACCCATGCCGGATTTTTATTTAAAATCCGGCGGGGACTTCCCCCTCAGGATTCATAACAAACGCCGCACACGTGTAGAATTGGCGGGAATCCAAGTCGGATCTCCCGTCGCTTCTATGACGCGCTTGCTGGGATGTGCTGTCACTATTCCAGTGAGTGTGAGATGTCGGCGAGATCTCGGCACCCTGTCGCCGAGTATCAGCGCGACGCTGTCGTGCTAAAAGCACAATATCACAAACACCTACTGTAGGTCTGTAAGTTGCCACTCCATTTCCTAAGAATAAACAGTCTAGCTGTGAAAAGTACATGTATACTCACAGGTCTGAGCGCTAGAGGTAAATTATTTGCATTTATACTTTTAAAAGCCAGGGCCTGATTGGGCCTTGTAATGCAACCTTTGAAATTAGAAAGTCTGAATATCACATTTCAATAACTCTTTATATTATGGGAAGCTCTACAGTATGTGGTTTAACGTTCCTGCCTGAGAGCAACCGCACCAGCATAAAGTATTGTTTGATTAAGACATTTTAGGAATTCGGGAAGAGGTAATGTACCATCTATGTTGTATTTTTGGAGTGTTCCTAAAAGTTTACACACCTAGAGTATCGCTTGTATAGTGGTTCGCTTGTATTCCAACATGGACCTGAGGTGGTAAAGCCACCTACAGGCAACAGGGGAAAATCATCTCAAGCACAACCATAGCCAGAAGGGCTAAGAGTAGAGTTGAGCGGACACCTGGATGTTCGGGTTCGGACCCGAACCCGGACTTTGAAAAGAAAGTTCGGGTTCGAGACCGAACCCGAACCCGGACTTTGACCCGAACCCCATTGAAGTCAATGGGGACCCGGACTTTTGACTACAAAAATGTCTCTAAAAAACTAAGGGAAAGGGCTGGAGGGCTGCAAATGGCAGCAAAATGTCGGGAAGAGCATGGCAAGTACAAATATTTCAGGAACCTGTGCCTGCCTGACTATGTACTTGACAGAAACACAGTATATCACAGGTGCACAGGTGGTGTGGCAGGTGTAGTGCTGTTGAAATACTCAGTCACCTATACAGTGCTGACTGCCCCTATAGAACAAATATTTCAGGAACCTGTGCCTGCCTATGTACTTGACAGAAACACGGTATTGCACAGGTGGTGTGGCAGTTGTAGTGCTGTTGAAATATTCAGAGTCACCTATAGATTGCAAACAGCCACTATAGTTGAACAAAATTCCTAAACTATATGAAGCACAGCAGATGTCACAGGAATAGAGTGCTTGTTGATATTTTTGGAGCAACATAGACCTAACACTTTCCCTCAGCAGAATCAGGAACCTTCCCCTCACATAAGTGAAGCAGTGACAACGAGCCAGATGCCATAAGATGATGCAGATATCAAAGAAATAACGTGTGCTTCTTGATATTTCTGGAGCAGTATAACAGCATAGACCTAACACTTTCCCTCAGCAGAATCAGGAACCTTCCCCTCACATAAGTGAAATCGAGCCAGATACACCTAACACTTTCCCTATGCAGCAGATTCCACCAGCCTTTCCATATCTAGAGTGAAGCAGAGTGACGATCTGTGCTGTGTGCCTCCATCTAATATAGAGGCACGTCACATGATGGGTCACATGCTGCACTGGCCAATCACAGCCATGCCATAAGTAGGCATGGCTGTGATCAGTTCCCAGTCACAGTAGTAACACGAATGGCGATTGGCTGCCGTGCAGCGCGCCAAAACATACCCGAACTCCGAACCCGAACCCAGACTTTTTCCAACTATTCGGGTTCGGGTCCGGGTTCGGGAAAAACCCAAAGTCCGTACCGAACCCAAACTTTACAGTTCGGTTTCGCTCAACCCTAGCTAAGAGGTTAATTTGACTGAAATTCAACAAAGTCTGAGCCCACTATTGGCTCAGACACCCTCTAAATTTAGAATAGCGCCCCAGTAATTGGGAGCAGGGCGCTACATGAGATTATCCGGGAATATAAAAAGTACAGGCGGTCCCGGGGTTACAAAAATTAGACTTGCAAAAAACTCCTACTTACAAATGGAGGGAGACAACAGGAAGTGAAAGAAAATCTGCCGTTGGAAGGGAAATTCACTCCTGTAATGCCCTGTACATGCAACCAGTTTTTCCGTCGGAATAAACCCAGATGTTTTTTCCGACGGAATTCCACTCAAGCTGTCTTGCATACACATGGTCACACCAAACTCCGACCGTCAAGAACGCAGTGACGTACAACACTAAGACGATTTGAGAAAATATAAGTTCAATGCTTCCGAGCATGCGTCGACTTTATTCCGAGCATGCATGGTTTTTAGTGCATCGGCATTCCATACAAACAAACAGATTTTTCTATAGGAATTTTTCCGTCTGAAAAATAGAGAACCTGCTCTCTATCTAAGTCCTTCGGAAATTCCGACGGAAAAGGTCCGATGGGGCTTACACACAGTCGGCATATCAGATGAAAAGCTCTTTCCATCGAAAATTTAGACAGTTTGTACGCGGAATAAGAGTTATCATGGGAAAAAGTTGTCTCCACTGGAGCTGTATCACCAATCCTTGTTTCCACAACAACCCAAACTTTTCAAAATCCAAATATCATAGGGACAGAAAGTGAGGTGAACAGAGGCATAGACCGGACAGAAAGTGAGGTGAACAGAGGCATAGACCGCAAAACAAACATTACAGGAGTGTTGACCCTTCCTTATGCTATCCAAAAAAAAACATTTTTTTTGGCTGAAGCTATACTTAAAAAATTGACATGTTCCGACTTACAAACTAATTCAACTTAAGAACAAACCTACAACCCCTATCTTGTTTGTAACCCGGGGACTGCCTATACCCTGAAGCTGATATTTGGACATCTCTCTGCAGGTGATCAAAATCATGGATTTTTCCGCCCATCTATCATATCTTTAAATGTAGAAGAGTACCTAGGACATCAGTGTTTAAGAGCGGGACCTGATATCAGAAACGGAAACATTTTCAGTGTTGGGGGTAAGCTACTGTAGCGCCTAGGAATCGGGTCCATGTCTTTAGTGCTGCTGATATAGTAGGGTGCAGTATCTTGTATTTAAATTTTAAGGAAGTATAAGCTATTAGTAGGGAGCTCATGTTCCCTCATTGGATGAAGGATTGTTCTAGAGTGCACCAGTATTTTGAGCTAGAAGGAAGGAACCAGTGCTTAATTTGATCTAGATAGAAGAACCACAGAATAATAGTCCTTTATGGCGGGAAAACCCATGCTTTCTAACTTTATTATGTTTAATAAGCATTGAATAAGGTTACCTGGCTTTCCTCCCTCCCCTTGCCAAACAAATGCATTTTATACACAAATACAGCTGTAAAAAAAAAGTTAGAAACTGAAATTGGTAAAGCTATAAAGACACAGAGGGGCAGATCCACAGAGCAAGTACGCCGGCGTACTTTCAAATTTCCCGCGTCGTATCTTTAGTTTGAATCCTCAAACCAAGATACAACGGCATCTGGCTTCGTACGCCTTCGGATCGCAGATGCAATACTTCGGCGTCCGCTGGGTGGAGTTCATGTCGTTTTCTGCGTCGGGTATGCAAATGAGCTTTTTCCGACAATCCACGAACGTACGCGTGGCCGTCGCATTCTCTTACGTCGTCTCTAGTCGGCTTTTTCCGGCGTATAGTTAAAGCTGCTATTTTGCGGCGTATAGATAGACTTGTTAAAGTATGGCCGTCATTCCCACGTCGAAATTTTTTTTTTTTTTTGCGTAAGTCGTCCGTGAATAGCGGTGGACGCAAGTCACGTCTAAGTTCAAAAAATTACGTCGTAGCGACGTCATTTAGCGCAATGCACGGCGGGAAATTTAGGAACGACGCATGCGCATTTCATTCGGAGCGGGGACGTGCTTCATTTAAATGAAACCCGCCCCCAACCCGCCCAATTTGAAATACGGCGCCAGAAATACACTACGCCGCCGTAACTTACGGCGCAAACTCGCTGAGGATTCGAAAATGCGCCAGGTAAGGTACGACGGCGTAGTGTATTTCTTTCTGGATCTGCCCCAGAGAATCTTCGGTAATATGAACATTTTAAAGGCTGCCAATCTACCTGACCATGGTAGCTAGAATTTACTCAGTCTGTCTAGTTTTTGTTTAATAGACTTTAATATAGGTTTATAGTTGTTTATACATTTTTTTTAATTTGTTAGATACTGAATCTAAATGACCCATGAGTCCTTTTAATTTTTCATTTTATTATGATGCAAAGGTGAACTTTAAATTCAGAACCTCATTGCTTCAGTGGGCTGTTGATATGTTACCTTGTGTTTTAGTAAATTTAAGGCCATTTGTTATCCTATGTGTGTTCCAATCATTAGCTGTAAATATTCTGCTTGTGGTCTGCCATGGGCCAGCTGCCCTTCCCATCTGCTGTTATAAATCCACCTTATTCTTTTCTCTTGCACGGTTCATGTAGAGTTTTAAACCAGGCAGTTTGTTTTGTACTCTAACAGAACAAGGCTGCACACTGATGACCTCATTCCATATATGTTTATTACACCTTTCTGGCTGGTTGACAGGCCCCACCTGTGGCCATGCCCCTCTAATGCAGTTCATTCCTATTGGACTTAATCATAGAGGTACTCTTAAAGTGGAAACACTATCCTGTTAACATCATGTTATATTGTCTTTTGGGGATTAATAGAGCGTAATGAGTTGAGGTACTTGCTTTTGCTAGAGAAAATAATGCCTTGTGCTGCATCTAGTGCTAGTGATGTGAAATATCTCCTGTTTTATCCCTTCCTGATCTGCTAGAGCTCTGATAATGATAATATTAATGATAATGGTAATTATACTAATCACCATGGGAAGGCCCCCCCAATATCTATGCGAAAAAATCAAAGCTCACAACCCCAATCGCGTTCTGCGATCCACCAACCAAAATCTGCTCCAGATACCCAAAGCCAAATACAAGTCCAAAGGAGAGCGAAGATTTGCGCTCCAAGGTCCCAGACTATGGAATGCTTTACCAACCAGCATTCGGTTGGAGGAGAATCACTTGACCTTTAGAAGAAAGATCAAAACTCATCTCTTTTGATATCAAAAGAGACAGGAACAACGAGCGCCCAGAGGCGATTTAGTTCGCATGTGTTACGCTATATAAGTTCTTCACTCACTCACTCACTAATAAGTATGTTAAAGAGCAAAGATAATATATTATGCAGAAAGTTCACTTTCTTGGCTACAACAAGAGAACTACTGCTTTTATAATACGCAAGACTCCATTCTTTCTAAGACACATCCACGTTGACATCACTTTACTCTGGTAAATACATCCTTAACAACCACCAAAAGCGCCTTTATCCAATCTTCATTTTTTATATGATTCTGACGCCCTCGTTGACATCCTCCAGCAGATGGCGCCTTCATGTCAATTCCTTGACCCAGGTCACTATTAGGTTACAGCCTATCCTTTGATCCCTTGATAATGGACGGCAGTAGCTGGATTCAGGTAGGCGGGCAGATTGTTGCGGCGGCGTAGCGTATCGTATTTACACTACGCCGCCGTAAGTTTGCAAGGCAAGTACTGTATTCACAAAGTACTTGCCTGCTAAGTTACGGCAGCGTAGCGTAAATGGGGCCGACGTAAGCGCGCCTAATTCAAATGAGGATGTGGGGGGCGTGTTTTATGTATATTAACTGTGACCTGACGTGATTGACATTTTTTACGAATGGCGCATGCGCCGTCCGTGTACATATCCCAGTGTGCATTGCGGCAAAGTACGCCGCACGGACGTATTGGTTTTGACGTGGACGTAAATTACGTCCAGCCCTATTCACGGACGACTTACGCAAACAACGTAAAATTTTCAAATTTTGACGCGGGAACGACGGCCATACTTAACATTACTAGTCCAGCTATTTAATGGAATAACTTTACGACTGGAAATGTCTTACGTAAACGGCGTATCTCCTCTTCAGTGTCTTTTTTTTTTTTCAGGGAAAATACGTTTAAAATAATAATAAAGGAAACATTAGTTTTTTTTAACTACTTGCCGACCAGCCAATGTTACACGGCACCCATGCGCGAATTGGCATAGCTGTATGGCGGCTGCTTTAAGGGTTATAGGGGCACGCGCCTGCCGCGTGATGTCGGAGCGCGATGTTCGCCGTGACCAGCGATCGCGCCTGAGAGAGACAGAACAGGGATCTGTCAATGTAACCAGACAGATCCTTGTTCTGTCAGGGAAGTAGAGAGAGATCTGCTGTTTCTAGTAATCAGGAACAGCGATCTCTCTCTATTCCCCCTAGTGTTAACCCCTTCCCTGCCAGTGACATTTACACAGTAAGCAGTGGCTATTTTTACCTCTGATCACTGTATAAATGTCAATGGTCCCAGAAAGTGTCAAAAGTGTCTGATCTGTCAACTGCAATGTCAGTCACACTAAAAATCTAGCAATAACCAGGCTGAGTTCTTTGATGACTCTGAAGTGTAAGGCCCCATACACACGATAGAATTTATCCGCGAATACGGTCCAGCGGACCGTTTCCGCGGATAAATCCTCTCGAGGATTTCAGCAGATTTTAATGCGATGGAGTGTACTCACCATCGCATTGAAATCCGTGCCGAAATCCTCTGGCGATGACGTGTCGCGCCGTCGCCGCGATTATGACGCGGCGTCGTGCGCGACGCTGTCATATAAGGAATTCCACGCATGCGTTGAATCATTACGACGCATGCGGGGGATCCCTTCGGACGGATGGATCCGGTGAGTCTGTACAGACCAGCGGATCCATCCGTTGGGATGGACTCCAGCAGATGGATATGTTCTGCATGTCAGCGAATATTCGATCTGCTGGAATCCATCCCAGGGGAGATATATCCGCGGAAAAAGATCCGCTGGCGTGTACACACCATAGGATCTATCCGCTGAAACCCATCTGCTGGGATTTATCTGCGGATGGATTCTATGGTGTGTACGGGGCCTAAGTCATTAAAGTACAGCATATGTCTGTTTGAACTGTAAATATGTGACTGACATAGTGATGTAAATTTTGCCCCCCCCCCAGTCCCTCCAGCTTTATAATCATCTGTCCACAGTTAAGGGAAATATCACTCACTAGATCGCAGGGCTGCTTGTCAAAATATTTGCCGTTGGACCCACACAGATGCTTTTAAATATATGTCCCTAGGTATGAATGGAAGTGCTAAGCACATGAACAGGCCCAGTCAATTTGTCAAGATTTTGACAAACAGTTCTGCAATCCCGTGAGAAATATCTTGCTGGATCGGGTACAGGTAAATATACGTCTGGAAAGGAGGGGCAAGGGGCATAGTTATACTTTAAATATTAACTTTATAATGGGTACAGAGTAATACAAGAGCCTACTGAATGCAGGATTTGCACTTTTCTATTGCAACATAATGAATATTTAGATCTAAAACTCTATAAACTTAAATATATTAAAAAAAAGTTGTGTTTTTCTTTTGGTAGAGGGAATGTAAAGGACTTTGAAATTCTGCACTTTTTTTAAATATAGCATATTTTTTCCTTTTAACGAAGGTATGAAAAATTGCCTAAATATTTACCAATTTTAATCAGCAGGTAGCAAGCACGAGACACCTACTATGTGATGAATGACCTGTATAGAAAAATGATAGGGGATCAGATTAGGCTTGCAAAACTGATTGACTAATGAGAAGGACATACCGTAGCCAACTCTCTCCTAGCATAAACCGTTTCCATCTTGTTTTTTGTGTTCAATCTGTTTGTTAGAGAATTTACAAGAGTGCAAAGGGTGCATAAGCATGATGTACACTAGCTGTATAGTAAACAATAATGACTTGAGTTTTGATGGGCACTAGGTAAGCAACAATTCAACCAAACTAGAAGGAAGAAGAAGAAAGGAATAAGGGGAGAGTATGTCCATAAAGTTGCCAGTACGCATATATGTGGTAACACGGTAATAAGCTTTAATACCAAGCTGGCCCTTATATACATACAGCTTGTGTTTACTGAGACAATGCTCAATCACCTGCCCCCCATATTAATATGAATGTGCTGTAATTGACAGATTTGAGTCACTTACAAACAATTGGGAACTAGTAGGACGGGCTCTCAATTATATGAATTTCAGTGATCACATTGGCAAAAAGCCCAAGAAATGCCTTTGGTGGTTAGATTTTCTTTAAGGGCCAGCTTCTGCTCAGGGGAAGGGTTTATTCTGGAGAAGCAGTCAACAAAGGAAGAGTTAGTGCTGTTCTTTCTTTTGTAGAAATCTCTTCATGTTCTCAAAGAGTTTCTTAGAAACAGCCTACCGGTATATTATTTACTGTATATATATTTTTTTTGTAAAAATAAAAAGGAATAACATACATAGAAGGTTAAAAAACATAAAACAAGAGTATAAACTTTGGAGAAAATGTAAACTAAAAGTGATCAGAAACCATTGCAATTTACCTTTCAGATGGTTAAAACACAGACCATTTTACCTTTTAACCACTTAAGGACCCCTTCATGCTGATATACGTCGGCAGAATGGCACGGCTGGGCACAATCATGTACCTGTACTTGTCTCTTTAAGCCCAGCCGAGGGGTCGCGAGCGCGCCTCCAGCGGCGCACTCACGACTAGGTCCGAAGCTCCGTGACCGGGCCCGCGGGACCCGTGGACCGGATAGCCGTGTCCTGCGAACGGTCACCGGAGCTGAAGAACGGGGAGAGGTGTGTGTAAACACACCTTCCCTGTTCTTCGTTGTGGCAGTGTCATTGATCGTCTGTTCCCTGATATAGGTAAAGACGATCAATGACGTTACACGTCCAGCCCCGCCCCCTACAAACACGTATGAGGTCACACTTAACCCCTACAGCACCCCCTAGTGGTTAACTCCTAAACTGCAATGTTTATTTTTACAGTAAACTGTGCATTGGTATAGCACGTTTTGCTGTGAAAATGACAATGGTCCCAAAAATGTGTCAAAAGTGTCCGATGTGTCCACCATAATGTCACAGTCATGAAAAAAATTGCTGATCGCCGCCATTAGTAGTAAAAAAAAATATTAATAAGAATGCAATAAAACTATCCCCTATTTTGTAAATGCTATAAACTTTGCGCAAACCAATCGATAAACGCGTATTGCATTTTTTTTTTTTTACCAAAAAAAGGTAGACAAATATGTATCGGCCTAAACTGAGGGAAAAAACATTTTTTTTATATATTTTTGGGGGATATTTATTATAGCAAACAGTAAAAAATATAGCATTTTTTTCAAAATTGTCACTATTTTTGTTTATAGCGCAAAAAATAAAAAACGCAGAGGTGATCAAATAGCACCAAAGGAAAGCTCTATTTGTGGGGAAAAAAAGGACCCCAATTTTGTTTGGAAGCCACGTTGCACGACCGCGCAGTTGTCAGTTAAAGTGACGCAGTGCCAAATCGCAAAAAGGGACACGGTCCTTAACCTGCATAATGGTCCGGGTCTTAAGTGGTTAATACAATACCAATTTCAGCACATATAAAGAATGCCAACAGATACTCACCAAGGATCCATTCACAATGTATTATTTATTGCTTAAGAGCTGCCTTATTTTTCTTTTGATTCATGATTGCAATAATCCATGGAAAAAGTGCATGTTTTATACATTTAAATGTGCTATTGCTTTGGGAAAAATTACATTTTTAATATGCAGTCCCTTTAGTCACAAATCACTCATACTATTACAGGCTATTCTTTTTTTTTTTTTTATTCCAAATATTGTCCACATTTGAAACTTTAACTTGCATAGAAAGAATATACTGTAAAGTGAGACTGGAATTCAACAGTTAACATACACAATATAAAGTGTATCTGTTTTCCACAACCCACAGAAGCAGATGTTGTCTGAACTTCAAGTGGTTCTAAAGGCAAACATTTTTTTTTTTTTCTTAAAGTAGAACTAAAGGCAAAGCTTTTTTTTTTTTTCATTTTGGAAGAGTGAAGCCTTGTACACACGACCGTGTTTCTCAGCAAAAATCAGCAAGAAACTTGCTGGGAGATATTTTTTTGCCGAGGAAACCGGTTGTGTGTACATTTTCGTAGAGGAAACTGTCGAGAAACTCGACGAGCCAAAAAGAGAGCAAGTTCTCTATTTCCTCGACGGGAGTCTCAAATTGGCTCATCAAGTTCCTCGATGGGCTGGTTTTCGACGAGAAACTTGAGAGTGTGTATGCTAAGAAACCCGCGCTTGCTCATAATAAAGTATGAGACGGGAGTAAAGGTAGCATTTGTAATGGAGATAACACATTTTTCAAGCTGTAACAGACTGAAAAGTGCAAATCGTCTCCTACCAAACTTTTACTTAAAGCGGGGGTTCACCCTATCGACGGGAAAAAAAAAAAAAAATTTATTTTACCGTAAAATCAGGCATTGTAGCGCGAGCTACAGTATGCCTGTCCCGAATTTTTTACCCCCGTACTCACCTTGTAGTCGTCCATCGAAGATACCGGGGAATGGGCGTGCCTCTGGAGATGGAGGATGATTGACGGCCGGCTCTGGCGCGTCACGCTTCTCCGGAAATAGCCGAAATAGGCTTGGTCTTCACGACGCGTGCGCATAGCCTGTGCGCAGGCGCCGTGAAGAGCCGAGACCTACTCCGGCTGTCTTCGGGGAGAGTGACGTGCCAGGGCCGGCCGTCAATCATCCTCCCTCTCCATAGGCACGCCCATTCCCCGCGGGAGCCGGAATCTACGATGGACGACTACAAGGTGAGTACGGGGTTAAAAAAATCGGGACAGGCATACTGTAGCTCGCGCTACAATGCCTGTCTCGATGGTAAAATCATGGGATTGTGGGTGAACTACCGCTTTAACACCAAACACATGAGATTAGCAAAACCAGCCCCAAGAGTTTAGCCAGTGGAATCGAACTTCCCCTGCCGTTGTATGTGTTGTATGTCACCGCGTTTGAGAACAAGGAGATTTTGTCTTGACAGTGTGTACGCAAAGCAAGCTTGTCGAGTTCCTCGACAAGCCTAACAAGGAACTCGACGAGGAAAACGATGTGTTTCGCCCGTCAAGTTCCTCGGTCATGTGTACGAGGCCTAAAGGGAGGGTTATAACCCCTGTTGGTTTATTTTTTGCCATGGGGAGATTCACCATCACTTTCTGTCACATAGCCAAAACAGGAAGTGAGAGGAAATCCCTGCAATTTAGCGGAATCCCTTGGGGACACACAGGCCATCAGAACTAGTGTCCCCATTGGACGATTTCCCCTCTATTACATTTCTGTTGACATCCCAAAAATTAGAATTAGAATTAAAAGCGAGATACATTGGCTCCCACATCTGTCATTCAAATTCTGTGAAGGAAAATGCAGGGAGTGGGGCTGTCTATGGGCATAAACAGCCCAGTTCAGGAGAAGGCTCACTCGAGTGCCCTGCCCATAAAATCATCCACTGCTTTCAGTGCCCTCCTGATGAACTTTATGCCAACAATTCAGATCACTGTCCCCTGCTTGAGTCCACATGCTCCTTGGAGTCTTCCCTAGTGTCATCATGGCTTCCTCCTCCTCTGCTCTATCCAGGGAAGAATTTTCTATGGTTATGTGCGTTATTATTTATGATCAAAAACCGTGGCATAATAGCTGCCTCAAAAGGCTTGAGCCACAAGTATACTTCTATGCCTTCTTCTCCAGAGTCTGTCTCTGATATGCCTGTAGCTGCTTCTGCACACTCAGCTAAGGATGGTGCGGATTCATTTTTGGATGATTTTATGCCTGAGGAGATTTAGCCTGTTGACATAACACCTAGGCTTAAAGATACTATTTCAGTTCTTATATACATGGTGCATACATGTATGGCTATGGGGAAACCTGCATATGATTTTTTTAAGGTTATCGGTTTGAAGTCTATAATTACTCAACCTATTAAAAGTTTCTCGGTACATATGCTAATGCAACCTCTTTTGTATAGTGACTGGTCTACTTCTGACAAGCAATTTTTAACCTTCCAGTCAATTTGTTGAACAATACCCTATTGAGTGTTTTTTAAGAAGTGGACCATTCTTATTGTGCATCCTGCCATCTCTTGGCTTCATAAAACACCAACCATTGTCGTTGAGGACAGTTTTTAGGGATCTGGTTGACAAAAGACTGGAAGACGTTAACTTGTCCATGTTCTCCATTACAGGTTTTTCCTTGCAACCTTGTCTATTTGTAAATTTTTGGGAATATGGACCAAATATTTGAATAAAGCACAGAGTCAATCCTAACTGATCATTTGGTTTTGAAAAAAATAGAGTGCTTGCCTGTTGCCTTGCATTAATATGTTGCCAGGCTTGTAGATATTGCACACATTTGGACTTGATTACCATCAAGGGCCAAATCTCAGTCTTAGTAATTCTATTTTAAAGACTGACTGACTCTTATTCCTCAGTAGACCTTTGTGCAGAGTGTTGCTCATATGGTTCCACCTGTGACTCTCTGGGACCTCAATCTGGCTCAGTTGGTTCCTCAAAAACTGCCCTTTGAACCTATCAAAAATATTTCTCTGTCCACGCTCACCTTCAAGGTTATCTTCCTTACTGCCATCACAATATCAAGTTTCTCTTTCCTGTACAGAACCTTTTTCTTGTACATAGAGACAAATTTGTCAATAAGCCTATAGTAGGTACTTTTTTCACCCTTTTTGGGACTAGGGATGATCTCTGGCGTGTTTGCACAGTCCACGTGCAGAGCATGCCAGGAAGTCTGCACGGCGCTGCTCTAACCACAGGCAGGGAGACATTTCCCAATCTTTGTAGCCAAGCATCGGGACAATATCTCCCTGCCTGTGATTAACGCAGCACCGTGCAGACTTCCTGGCAGGCTCTGCACGTGGACTGTGCGAACATGTCGGTGCTCATCCCTAATCAGGACATTGTAATTCCTTATCACTGTCCTGCTCCAGTGCATTATAAGGAGATTTACTTCCATTGTTTGGATGTGGTAAGAGCTTTTAAAATTTATCTTGCAGCCATGTCTTTTTTCAGACTGACTTTGTCTTCATTATTCTTGAGGGTCATTATAGGGCAGGGATATGCAATTAGCGGACCTCCAGCTGTTGCAAAACTACAAGTCCCATCATGCCTCTGACTCTGGTTTCATGCTTGTGGCTGTCAGAGTCTTGCTATGCCTCATGGGAATTGTAGTTCTGCAACAGCTGGAGGTCCGCTAATTGCATATCCCCGTTATAGGGGGAACCCTGCCTCATGTTCCACCATTTCTAGGTGGCTTAGGCAGTCACCTTGTTGTATTGTGGGGCTGTTTGGCTAGGTACAATTGGATTGAATTTCTGTCTACAGCTAGCCTTAGCGTTTTGTTTGTTATATTGCATATCCCCCAATCCTGCAGGGAATTGAACCAATGGTGGTGGTGGTGGTGGGAGGGGCTTCCCATTAAAATTGTATGCTATGGGGTCTTGTGTTTTCTAGTTACACCTATGCACTCCAATGTGGTGCCTAATACGACTAAGGCAGCTAACTTTTAGATATCGGTCACCAATGCACTTCAACGGAACAACCAATGGACCTTTTTTCCTGATGCGCAGCATCAAAGTGCACCAAAATGCATGGAATATGGGCTTCCATTAAGGGAATGGGAGATTTCACCTCACTGCCTGTCCCTGGGATAGAGCAGTAAATGATAGACAAGGCTGTCTAATATTTTCCCATTTTGTATGGTTTGTTAAAAAAAGATGTAGCACCTGTGTACTTTCAGGTACAGGTGCTATCTTAAATTTAAGGGGGATGAGAGAGTTAGTTAGCTCTCATCCAGTTGATTTGTCTAAATTGGGTCTCTGTTTCAGCTGGGCTGTACTGTGGGCTCATTCTTTTGTTGCTGGGGTGTTGTTCCACCCCAGGGCAGTAGATGGCAGCAGTGGAGTCCAGGCTGGGGTGCCTCTTGCCATCAGCCAATCAGGAGGGGTTTTCCCTCGCAGGGCATGCTGGGGGAAGGTACTTCTGGAGCAGACGCCATTAAGCGGGGTCTTGTTCCTGGTGTGGCACCCATCTTCAGGGTGACCACACATCACGGATGGCCTACCAGGCCGGGGTGCACGCGCCACGCGGTGTTCCTGATTCCCGGACCATGTTGGCCCGGAACATTTAAAGCTGTGGCAGGGCTCCGGTAATCGACTGGGCCCCAACTCTGAGGAGATCCCAAGCGAGATAGCTGTTCGGTGGGGAGTCTGTCTGAGGAGCGCCAATGAGAGGCTGGCGGTCCAACAGGGCCTAGGCAATCCACCGGGGATCGAGGTAACCGGACACTGAGGGGTGGAAGTTAGCCACCTGTCAGTCGGTAATCCAATTGAAACTACCTGAGAAAGATTTAGGCAAGAAGAAATTTACTGAGGAGAACAGTCTCCATATCCTAAGTTCTGAGGCCAGGTCTGTGGCAGAGACCTGTTCCTCTCAAAGTTCCGAGTGCTACTCTGGCTGCCAGGTCAGTGTGAGAGGCCTGTCCGGGTACACTATGCCCACTCCGGCTGGAGTGGCGACGAAAGTAAAGTGTCGTTGAAAGCAGGACTGCTTTTATACTGTTGAGCCTGAATCTGCTACTTCTCCTTCTCTCACATCTCTACTATCTACCTCAAGTTTACTGTTCACCGTGTTGGGTAAAATAAAGCACAAGAAAAGACACCTGCTGTTTGGACATTCCATCATTGCTGCTCTCGTCATCATCTACCCCTAGACGCTCACAGAGGTAACACGCCATTCCATTCTATAACCAGCGGCTCCTTCGGGGCTGAGCGCTACAAAGAAATAAAAAGTTTATTTTCAATGATCTTTTTTTTTTTTCTCAGTGGTTTACAAAATGTTTCAGTAATAAACTTGCTCTGTCAATGTTTTTAACTGTGATGCATTATTTCTGCCTTTCTCCTCATTAAAGCATCTGAAATGTGAGAATGCAGTGTACATATTAGGAAAAAATGAGTTTATGACAAATCCCCCATTGAGAGGAATATGTGTATTTGTCAGTCTTAATTATCTAGGCCTACCAGGGGGTCAATTAGCATGCATTGTGTTTTTATTTTTTTGGTAAAAAAGGCTAGATTATAAAAAGGGAAATGGATTTGTCTTTTTTCCATGTGGTTACTGTTGTGATAAAATATCAGTATTTTAAGAAAATTAGTTTATTGACCTGTGGTCCTCACATGCTGAGTCTGAATATTCTGTCAATACGTTTTGATATTGTCTGCAATCATTTACTGTGATCAGTACAGAGAATGGTAACTTTTCGAAGAAATGCTCTGTAATATGAGCCCTAAATTAGTTCAGATTGCTACACATTTATGTAATGAAATTAAAGCGCATCTAAATCCAAGAACAAAAGATTAATATATTGCAGTATACCAGTCTTTAGATATGGTAGCTGTGTTAGTTCCTTTTTTTTCCCTTTATATTTACCTGGTGATCCTGCCAGTAAAACTCTTCCAGTTTTAAGATGACAACGCTCGCTCACTGTACTGTATCTATGGAGAGCAAATTGTCACCCTCAACCTCTCTCCTAATTTGGACTACAAATCGCTCCCCTTCACCATCATTACATAGGAGAGAGGTGTTGCGTAGTTAACTGGGAAGGCTGATCGCATTTCAGTTTATTGCACAGGAAGTTACAAGATGCTGGATCTCTAGCAGGATCAACAAGTATTCTTGATTTCTGGCAGGATCAACAAGTATTGTTTTGTAGAAAATGTACAACCTAACCTGAAACAAATGTATCCACTATATCTAAATACAGTTAGGTTATATACTGTTATATATTATATGTTCATTCTTGGGTTTAATTATTCTTTAAATTATTAAGCATTAATGAAAATTTGAAAGCAATCACTAAGAGGATAGGATTCTCAGGGGCAAACTCGCAGGCTCTACTGGTTTACCCACACAGGGTTCTTCCATCCAGAGTTGCCAACCGTCATGAAATTCAAGGACAGTTTGTAAAATCCTTGTATTTTACATCTGTCCATGATTGTCTGTTATGAGCACCGACAAAATACAGTGGAACCTCGGTTTAAGAGTAACTTGGTTTGAGAGCGTTTTGATTTGCGAGCAACTGTTTTTTTTTAATTCTGACTCGGTTTGCGAGTGTTGACTCGCAAGACGAGCAGAATTCAAGCTAAATAGGCCTGCAGTACCTCATTTGGCCTGAGGTCCAGGGGCGCAGAAGCCGAACAGAGCCGAACATTTGCCTGCAGTACCTCATTTGGCCTGAGGTACGGGGGCGCGTGAAACAAGTGTCCTCCTGGCCTATTCGGACGTTTTCAGCGCTCTCTATGGCCCCCACCTCTGTCCACATTCGGTATTGCATCCCATAGAAGACAATGTAGAACAAATTATTTTCGTGTCCATTGACTTCAATGGTAAAACTTGCTTTGATATGCGAGTTCTTTGGATTACGAGCATACTCCTGGAACGGATTATGCTCATAATCCGAGGTTCAACTGTAAATCATGGCTTTTACAAACTGTGAATTTACTGACTGTTGACAACCCTGCTTCCCTCCAGTATCAAACTAACCAATATGTGCAACCACATCACATAACATAACTTCATTTAGCAAATATACATCATACTGTCAAAAGATTACTACTGTATCCCCAATCTTACAAAAATTTTCAGAACATTTGGCTTTATCTCAAACTTTAAAGTTAATCAAACTAAATCAGAAGCACTCAACCTAAGCCTCCCCCCCGACAAATATAATTTATTGAAAAGCAACCATAAGTTTAAGTGGGAACAAAGCAACCTCAAATACCTAGGAATTAAACTTACTCCTTCCACTGAAACACTTTTCTCTGCCAACTTTGTTCCCCTTCTAAACAATATCACTGAGGACCTACGAAAATGGACCCCAAAGCTCTTCTCATGGTTCGGAAGGGCGTCGATTCTAAAAATGACCATTCTCCCGAGGTTACTTTACTTCTTTAATGCTCTGCCAATCGCGATTCCTAGCTCCTTCTTTAGCAAACTACAGAAGGTGCAAAGAAAATTTCTTTGGGCAGACAAGAAACCGAGGATAAAGTTAAGCCTTCTTACTCTTCCTAAAAGTAGAGGAGGCATCGGCCTCCCTGACTTTAAAAAGTACTATTATGCCTCCCATATCACCAGACTAATTGACTGGCACTGCCATGCACATAACAAAGACTGGGTACAACTAGAACAGGGCCACAGTAAACAACACATTTTATATTACCCCTGGTCCACCCATTCAAAACTGACCAAGAAAATAAGCCATCCCTTGGTGGCCACCACCTTAAACATCTGGCACAAGATAGCCAAATTGTATGGGTTAGCCACAATCCCAGGTCCGTTAACCCAGATTGGCAACAACCCAGATTTCCTGCCTGGTATGGACCAACCAATCCTCCCATCTCCTGACACTACCACCAAACTCCTTGTCGCACACTGTTTTACAGGAAACAAGGTCAAAACACTAGACGCTTTCAAAACAGAATTTGGAGATGCATTCCCAGGTATTTGGTTTCACATGCAGTTGAAAGATTTTCTACTAAATAGTAAACACAAAAGCACATACTATAGCAGACTGACCCCACTGGAACAGATCTGTTTTAACAGAACTCAGATGCTAAAAACGACTTCTTTAGCTTATTCTTGGTTAATTCAGCCACGATCAGATGCTTGCAGTAAACTCAAAGAAAGCTGGGAAACAGCCCTGGGACACAGTTTCAGCACCGCCCAGTGGGAAAAAGCCTGTATATTTGCACATAAATGTTCACTCAGCACAAAGTACCAGGAAATCTCCTATAAAGTCTTAACACAGTGGTACATGACCCCACACAAAACCAAAAGATGGTCACACTCAGCGTCAGATACCTGTTGGCGATGCGACAAGGAGACAGGCTCCTTTCTGCACATATGGTGGAGTTGCCCGCCAATCCTTGACTACTGGGAACAGATTACAACATGGATAAAACATATTACAGACATTAAAATAAACCTAAACGCAGAAGCTTGTCTGCTACATATTAACCACCTAACATTAAGTAAATATAAGAAATCATTAACCAGACACCTCCTAACAGCGGCAAAAACTCTTATCCCATTACACTGGAAAACCACCAGAGTCCCGACGGTCAAGGATTGGCTAGATAGGGTACAATACTTATATAAGATGGAAGAGATTGTGGCAATGAAAAAAGAAAATAGTGACAATTTCAATCTGTCGTGGCAACCCTGGGTACTATTCATATATTCAAGTGAATATCGTTTGCTTTATAATTAAATGGATATGTAATTTATTTCATGGTAAATAATTCTAAGACATACCTTTAAATTTGTCATTATGTTATTTACAGAATGTTCATACGCAAGGACTATGTATGCACATAAGTAAATATAGGTTTGGTACAGAAACCCCCACAACTATCCCCCCCTCTCTAATTCCTACCCACCACCCTCCCCCATCCCCCATCCCCCTTTTCTATTCTTTATTACTATTCTCCTTATAATTGCATATATAAATTAAAATGTCATTGATATAATTATTTTTCTAAATTTGCATCTGTATACTACTATTCTGTCTACAGACATTGTTTTTCAGTTCTCTTTTTCATGGCACTTTGTGCAACACTGTCATCTGTATGTTTTAACTCTCAATAAAAACCTTTTGATTGTGAAAAAAAAAAAAAAAAAAGATTACTACTGAAATTATTTGAATATAAACAATTGGCAGGTTTGCATCCTCCTAGTTTCTTTATATTACATTGTATTACAGTGGTACCTTGGATTACAAGCATAATTCGTTCCAGAAAAAGGCTTGTAATCCAAAGCTCTCGTATATCAAAGCGAGTTTCCCCATAGGAGTCAATGGAAACTCAGATAATTCGTACCACAGTGACTGCTATTGCTATAGGCATGGAGACATTTAGGATTAGGACAGGATTTAGCGGGTATTTATTTGGTCCGGGATAATCATGGACAAACAAAGACAAACTCCATATTCACGGAGTCGGTCCACAACACTGTAATGTAAAGGGGCACTGTGTTATATAAAGGACTGCGCTGAAAAGTGGAACTGTAATGATTACAGTCCCACTTTACAATGCAGTCCCCTTTATATCACAGTACCCCCCCTTCTCTCTAATAACAGTGCCCTATTTTACTCTCTGCTTCCCCTGCACAGTCCAACTTTCGGCAGGGAAGAGGCAGGATTCATTCAGCCTGTGTGTCCTCTCCAGGGACTCCTGGGACCGGGAGGAGCTGCAGATCTGGATCATTTTGACAAGTGGATGATTACCCACTGGTTAATATGAAAAGATTCTCGCTCTCTGTCCAGATCTCCAATTCCCCCCACCCCTGCTCAGCTGATAGGATGACATTGTTGGCAGGACGGGAGAGCCAGGAAAAGATACACAGGCATGGCTGCATAGCAGGAGGTGTTGGCCCTGTCTGGGCCATGGTCGCCGCTTGCCTCCCACTGTGCAAGCCAGTCATCAACAGTAGTACTCCATATTTCAAACGCACATGTTCCTGGAAAAGCTCTCAAGGGTTTGGGTGCTGAAGCAACAACCAGCTGGGAACTGGTTCAGAAGTCACAAGGAAAATGTTTGCCAGCACACCATGAATCAACACGGAAGCATCCAAGCGAATTGTTTAATGCATGGTCACATCACAAGTCACATAGGACCCCATCATCAGGCATGTGACGAAGGGGTTCTACGTGATTTCAAAACGTTGCACTACTGTTGTGATTTGATCATACATTAAACAATTCGCTTGGACTCTTCCTTGTTGATGCATGGTGTTCTGGCAAACATTTTCCCGGTCATCAACAGGCCGCGGACAGGGTGCAAAGGCCAGTGAATGGAAATCACTTGAAAAAGGCTAAGGCCCCATACACACGATAGAATCCATCCGCTGAAAAATCCCAGCGAATGGGTTTCAGCGGATAGATCCTATGGTGTGTACACTCCAGCGGATCTGTTTCCGCGGATATTTATCCCCTGGGATGGATTTCCAGCGGATAAATATTTGATGACATGCTATCAAATCTATCCGCTGGAATCCATCCCAACGGATGGATCCGCTGGTCTGTACAGACTCACCGGATCCATCCGTCCGAAGGGATCCCCCGCATGCGTCGTAATGATTGGACACATGCGTGGAATTCCTTATATGACAGCGTCGCGCACGTCGCCGCGTCATAATCGCGGCGACGGCGCAACACGTCATCGCTAGAGGATTTCGGCGCGGATTTTGATTCGATGGTGAGTACACTCCATTGCATTTAAATCCGCGCAAATCCATGAGAGGATTTATCCGCGGATACGGTCCGCTGGACCGTATCCGCGGATAAATCCTCTCGTGTGTGTATGGGGCCTTAGATGTAAGAAAAAAACAACAACAAAAAAAGACTTTCAGGCACTTTGTTTGAGCAGCTAGGTAAGCTAGTTCGTTGTCAGCCTGAAGGTGCCCATGTGCACATTAGTACCCCACATGCAATGATGTACTGACATAGCTAACTTTAGAGCTGCCCATTAAAAAAACTCTAATGCCAACAGTATTTACTGTTGTTGGTCCTAACCTCATGCTTAAACACATGTAAAATATGGGAAAGACTGAAAATGATCCCTGTATTTATGAAGGAAAGTGTGGAGGAGGGTTACTAAGGCATTGGTTGTGTTGAGTGCATTGATAATTCTAGTTAAACCATTTCAGAATGATAATCCCCTTATAATATTTTACAATATTTAGTCAGTTTATCTTGCATTTATTATGTTAAAAATGTATTGTCTTGTACAGCAACTTTGACTTTTTTATCTATTGTATGTCTTCAAATATTTCTAAATCAATATGTTGCACATGTGTAGAGGATACATTGCATTGCTGCACTTTCAAGTAAAGTCACAACTTCAGATTATACTGTGGAAATCAATTTTGCTTCATTTGGACTGGCACTGCTCAGTGACCCTATCCATACAGTAACAGGCTTGTTCACCTTGTGATCAAATTACTTTTGTGTTACCTCATACAGTGCTGTTGCTGTGCTAGCAAATGTATCTTCATGTTTTGAATTACCAGAGGAGCTAGTGATCTTATGTAAGATCGACTTGTCGTAGTGTTTTACGTCACTGCGTTTTGGACGGTCGGAATTTAGTCTGATAGCGTGTAGGCAAGATTTTATTTCATCGGAAATCCGATCGTGTGTACACAGCATTAGCCTGCAGGATACTGACTGGACAATAATATGACAACAGCAAACTAATAAGTCCTCACCTCTGCTCTCCATTCTCCCTCCTCCTGGCAACACATTTGAATACAGCAAATTCTGATTGTGTTCTTAATATCTGCCTGAATTAAAGCATAACTTCAGGCAATACTTGATTAAAACCGATGAATTAAAAAGTAGGTCAGTGTATGTCAGGTAGGTCAGTGTATGTCAGGTAGGTCTATGTATGTCAGGTAGGTGAAGTCAGTCTATGTCAGGTAGGTCTATGTATGTCAGGTAAGTGAAGTCAGTGTATATCAGGTAGGTGTATGTATGTCAGGTAGGTTAGGTCAGTGTGTCAGGTAGGTGAGTTTAGTGGTCATTGATGGGCACTGGTAAGCCAGGCAGCAAGTGAGCTTACCCACCGCCACACAACCCCACCGCCCAGCCCAAAAAAACGCGCCACGACCACCCCGAACCCCCCCACGGTGGTGACTTTGGGCTGAAGCCCCTGGTCTTTTTGCCACCTAGCAACACCCCTGGTATTGCCTTAATCTGTGGTCTCTCTATCTTTTTTTCCTTCCAGTTTAAGGTTGACTCCGGGAATTCAGCAAACTTTTCGAAAACTGCAGGGACACTATATGAGTTAAATCCAATGAGGTGCCTGCCACCTTGTGGACTTCTCTTTAATGTGCATCGGACAGGTTTATTTTGCTTCAGGAAGAAAGAGTAGCTTCAGGAGTTCCAAAGCTAGTTTCAGCTTCTTCAAATGTAGAATGGATGCAGCTGCTATGCCCACCCCTCCCTTCCTTCCGCCCAATCACAGAAGCCTTAATATTACAAAATTCAAAGGCTTCTGTGAATAGGCAGCAGAGGGGAGGGGTGGGCACAGCTGATGTGTCTGTTTCTCTCATCTCACAGCCACAGTGTATCATCTGAAAGTGATATAAATAACTGAGAGAAGTCCAGGAGGTGGCAGGCATCTCCTTGGACTTAACTCATAGTATGCCAGCTCTTTTTACAAAGTTGCTGAATTCAGCTTTAAAGTTGTCACAGCCAGTCCCCAAAAGCCACTATTCTTGCCAGTCTGTGACAGGTCTTGTTGCCTGACAACTGCTGGTTCTGCATTGTACCTGAATGACTTTGGAGTGCCTGGCCATATTCTGGTGCTGGGAAGTGGAATTCCAATTGAATTATCTTTACTTACTTGCTTAACATCATAATACCTATTAAAATTGACCTGGAGCCAGTCAACTACTTCCTGTGGGACAACTCGGGAAGACTATAGCACTTTAAAGTAGCTGTTCTGCAGCTTCTTTTTGCCCAGCTCCATATTCACAACTGATTTAACACATCTGCACTATATAAAATCACTGCTCTTGAATGTTATGCCCCTACCATGAATAACATATAATCAAAAAGAACACAAAACAAAAAACAGATGTATGAATGCATTTTTACAAATAAACCGGCATGTTGAAAGAGCATATTAAAGTGCAGAAGCACATGAGACAATCTATGTTTTTATGCATGTAGTCCTCTGTGACAGACCCAACCGGGACAGGGGCTTTTAGAGGAGACTAGGGGCAAGCCGCCTACCCACTGATTTTGGCCCATGGAGGGTATTTTGTTTGCTTCTTCCGGTCAATGCATTGGTAAACGGCTAAGTTCAGCCTACGATGCCATGGAGAGAACAGATAATTCTCTAATGATGGACAACAACATGATGAACGCTGAGAGTGAGGCTTGGTTAATTCTCTGAATAAAGACAATAAAGCTTCCCTTCTGGAGTGAAAAGGTGTAATATTAATCTTGTACAGGTTGATGGTCAGAGGAAATATGGTGGCCCTCATGCAGACTGGGTTGGAGAAGCTCCAGAAACATGTATCAACAATTTCCCTCAAGGAACCTATGAAGATAAATTAATTCCACTTTTTCAGACTGCTGAAACATTGTATGAGTTGTATCTTATTATGAATTGTCTAGTGAGAGAGAGAGAGACTTGTAAAGCGCAACACATGCGAACTGAATCGCCTCTGGGCGCTGTATCCATTTCATGGGTAAGGAACCCCTTGACCTCAGAAGAGATGGGTTTTAATCTTTCTCCTGAAGGCCAAGGGGTCCGACTCCAGTCGGATGGTGGTTGGTAGTGCATTCCACAGGCGAGGTCCCTGAACTGCAAATCTTCGATCTCCTTTGGCCTTGTATCTGGCCTTGGGTATCTGGAGGAGGTTTTGATTGGTGGATCGCAGAATGCGATTGGGGTTATGGGCTTTTATTTTTTTGCATAGATATTGGGGGGCGTTGCCTTGAATACACTTATGTATTAGGCAGAGTGCCTTGAAAGTGATTCTGTCTTTTACTGGCAACCAATGAAGGGATCTCAGTGAATGTGAGATTGATTCCCATGGTTTTTTCCCAGTCACTAGTCGAGCGGCCGTATTTTAGTGGACAGATTACATGAGTGAAAGCTGGTTAATGAGATTTGAATATTCCTGGGTCTTCTTTTTGGGCAACTGGTGCTGAACTGTCTGAGTGGGCTCTGATCTAGTCATCTAGGCTTGTCCAGATGACTAATTAATCATCTAATGCCGCGTACACACGATCGGTCCATCCGTTGAGAACAAACCGATGGACCGTTTTCATCGGTTAACCGATGAATCTGACTGATGGTCCGTCGCGCCTACACACCATCAGTTAAAAAAATTATTTTTTATAGGGATTGGGATCGTGTCAGAACGCAGTGACGTAAAACACAACGACGTGCTGAAAAAAACTAAGTTCAATGCTTCCAAGCATGCGTCGACTTGATTCTGAGCATGCCTGGATTTTTAACCGATGTACGTGCCTACTAACTATCGGGTTAGGTATTTAAAACAAGATTTCTTTTTTTTAACCTATGGATAAATAACTGATGGGGCCCACACACGATCGGTTTGGTCCGATGAAAACGGTCCATCAGACCGTTCTCATCGGTTTGACCTATCGTGTGTACGCGGCATTACTGTTTAATCAAGATCACTGTTAGTTGTTGGCTGTTAATTGGATTGTTTGACGTTTGCATTGTCATGCTAATATGCCTCAGAGGGGAAGGTCATCCTGGGGGGTATACAGTATGTGTCTGAGTCTTAATGAAGAGCCATTCCTTTTGGTTTTTACCTCAACATCTTTTTGTGTGCACGATGCTTGGGGTAAAGGGCGTGTATTAGCTCCCATAATTGCAGGAAATAAATTTGCACTGTGTATGGCCAGCCTTATGAAGGTCTTTTGGGATGCTAGTCACAATAAATGGCAGCACACATAATGTGTTACTGCAGAGAAGTGGAGTGAGTGGACCCTTACTATATGAAGAAAGACTTAATTTTCATGGCATATACAACTTAATTCACCCTCCTCCCAAAAAAAGTCTGTCCTGCCAGTATTCATTTTTCACTTTTTGTCCTTTTTTTGTGATCTATATGCTTCGAGTTTTCTTTATATGATTACTTTGTCTTATTGAACTAGTCCTCTTTGTCATTTTGGTTGAATACAGTGCCTTGAAAAGGTATTCATACCCCTTGAAATTTTCCACGTTGTGTCATGTTACAACAAAAAACATAAATGTTTTTTATTGGGATTGTATGGGATAGACCAACATAAAGTGGCACATAATTGTGAAGTGAAAGGAAAATGATAAATGGTTTTCCAAATTTTTGTGTGGCGTGCATTTGTATTCAGCCCCGTCAATACTTTGTAGAACCACCTTTCGCTGCAATTGCAGCTGCAAGTCTTTTTGGGGATGTCTCTACCAGCTTTGCACATCTAGAGCGTGACATTTTTGCCCAATATCTCCAAGCTCTGTCAAATTGGATGGAGAGAATCTGTGAACAGCAATTTTCAAGTCTTGACACCGATTCTTAATTGGATTTAGGTCTGGACATTGACTGGGAAATTCTAATGTGATTTAAACCATTCCATTGTAGCTCTGTCTGTATGTTTAGGGTTGTTGTGCTGCTGGAAGGTGAACCTCCGCCCCAGTCTCAAGTCTTTTGCAGACTAACAGGTTTTCTTCTAAGATTGCCCTGTATTTGGCTCCATCCAGCTTCCCATCAACTCTGACCAGCTTCCCTGTCCTTGCTGAAGAAAAGCATCCTCGTAAAATGATGTTGCCACCACCATGTTTTTACGGTGGGGATGGTGTGTTCAAGGTGATGTGCAGTGTTGGTTTTCTGCCACACATAGCGTTTTGCCTTTAGCCCAAAAAATTCAATTTTGGTCTCATCTGACCAGAGCACCTTCTTCCACGTGTTTGCTGTGTCCCCCACATGGCTTCTCTTTAAAAAAATGGACTTCCTATGGCTTTCTTTTAACAATGGCTTTCTTCTTGCCACTCTTCCATAAAGGCCAGATTTTTGGAGTGCACGACTAATAGTTGTCCTGTGGACAGATTCTCCCACCTGAGCTGTGGATCTATGCAGCTCTTCCAGAGTTACCTCCCTCTCTGATTATTGCTCTCCTTGTCTGGCCTGTCAGTTTAGGTGGAAGGCCATGTCTTGGTAGGTTTGCAGTTGTGCCATACTCTTTCCATTTTTTAGATGATGGATTAAACAGTGTTCAGTGAGATGTTCAAAACTTGTGAGTGAGTGAGTGAGTGAATTACTTATATAGCGCTACAAATGTGAACTGAATCGCCTCAAGGCACTTGGTCATCCATTATCCTTCAGTTTAACCCTCAGAATAGATGGGTCTTTCTTTTTTTCTGAAGGCCTCGAAAGAGTGATATTTTGTATTATAACCTAATTCCACTTTAAACTTCTCCAACTTTATCCCTGATCTGTCTGGTGTGTTCCTTGGCCTTCATGATGCTGTTTGTTCACTAAGGTTCTCTAACAAACCTTGGAGGGTTTCACAGAACAGCTTAATTTATACTGAGATTAAATTACACACAAGTGGACTCTTTTGACTAATTAGGTGTAAATTAGACTTCTGAAGGCAATTGGTTCCACAAGATTTTAGTTAGGAGTATCAGGCCCCGTACACACGACCGAGTTTCTTGGCAGAATTCAGCCAGAAACTCGATCGGAGCCGTATTCTGCAGAGAAACCCGGTGGTGTGTACACTTTTGGCCGAGGAAGCCGACGAGGATCTCGTCGGGCCAAATAGAGAACATGTTCTCTATTTCCTCGTTAGTCAATGAGGAAACTTGGCTCGCCGAGATCCTCGGCGGCTTCACTAGGAACTCGACGAGCAAAATGATGTGTTTTGCCCGTCTAGTTCCTCGGACGTGTGTACGGGGCCTCAGAGTAAAGAGGGCTAAATACAAAATGCATGACACACTTTTCACATATTTATTTGTAAAATATGTGTAAAAACATTTATCATTTTCCTTCCTCTTCACAATTATGTACCACTTTATGTTGGTCTGTCACATAAAATACATTTACATTTTTGGTTGTAATATGACAAAATGTGGACAATTTTAAAGGGTACGAATACTTTTTCAAGGCAATAATACCAGATTATTTGATGATTATATATATATATATATATATATATATATATATATATATATATATATATATATATATATATATATATATATATATAATGTATGTGTGATGAGCCAGATTTTACAATTTTTTTTTATTATTATTATTATGCCTAAATAGGTAAAAAAAAAAATTTAGACTGGGGTGTTTTGTTGTAGCTACAGTTAAAATCTGTATAAAAAGTGATTTCTAGGCAAGCTAACTGACCCATTGCAATCACGGTCAAGTTCACATAACAGCTATCATTAACAATGACCCACTCCTAGTCCCGTCCCGTGCCCCCCCCCCCGCAAAAAAAGTCTTGATTGTCCCATCTGCTATTTACCAGATGTGATTATGAGATTCAGAATTGGGTACCGTCTTGCAAAGGCTAGTTAGTAGATGGTTTTTAATTTAGAGTAGACCCAAGAGAATTGTTTGAATGGGAAAGCATTTTCAAGGAACCATCATCTATATGTTAGGGTTGCTTGGTAGAAAATTGTTGTTCATATTTTCATTGTGTCTTGTGAATCAAATATTAGGCTCCATGCACACTGAAGCTGATAAACTGCAGTTTATTGGCGTTTTGGCTTTTTTTTTTTAAAGCCCATAAACTGAACTCTGTTAGCCTATATGCCCATGCACACCTGGGCGTTTTTTAGTGTTAATGAGCTTTGGAGTTTATTGGCTTTTTTCTGAACGCCCAAAATTTGCGTTTAAAGTGCAGTATTTTTGGCGGAAAAAAAAACGCGGAAAAACGCCAAAAAAACACTTAAAAACGCTCAAAACGCCGGTGCCAGCGTTTTTTAGCATTTTTTAATCCATTGAAAAAATAAAAAAAGCTACACTGAAAAACACTGATTAAAGCTATTGCAAAAACGCTAAAAACCGTTGAAAGGCTCCCTGCAAAGCTACTGGCGTTTGTTTTATAGCTTTTATCAGCTTCAGTGTGCATGGAGCCTAAATGTGAGCTGCCCTGAAATGTATGGAGATCATGTACGAGATGGAAGAGACAAAGGCTGGAGACAGTGTAATTTGAAGGGGACCAGCTGGAAGCTAAATTAAAGTGCTTGCTGGACATAAAACTGACAGTTTCTTGGTATTTAAAATGATGCACATAGTAGATGTGTTCTGTTTTTATAATTCATGTATTTCAATTTAGGCAACTGGGTTTCAGTAGTGCAAATACAAGAGCTTTATGGAACATTGTTTCCTGTGACGCTAAGGAGAAGGACAGCTGATGACATCGATTTAAGATGCATCCAGATGGCAGAAGGCAACCTAGCTTAGGGATCATTTTTTTCCTTTGCCTATATAAGGTATAATTTTTCTGCACTACTTATTGCGTTTTTGGCTATGCTTTTCAGTCACCTAATTGGACTGTGTGTTTTTACCTTCACACTTTAGGGTTGATTTACTGGGCTAACCATTTTGCAAGGGGAGTTGCCATTTGCAAGGGAATCCCCCCCGAGCTTAGTGAATGTGGTGAAGTTTCACTTTGCAAAAAATACAAAATCACGCACAAAGAAACTATAAAAACAGCATGTACTGTATGTGCCGCATTGGTTTCTCTTCAAAAAAAATCTTTGAAAAAGCACAGCATTTTTGCTTGCACATTAATGGATGATAGAAGTCACCTCATTCAGTAATCTCAGGGGGAAATTCCCTTTCATAGTACAACTTATGCAAAAGAAACACTCTATTTGCCTTTAATAAATCAATCCCTCTAATTTAGATTGCATAGTTTTCAAATAACCTTAGCATTTTATCTGTTTGTGTAACGTTTCCTGAGAATCCATTTTGTAAAGAAGGTGCTACTCCCTGGAGTATTATACTGTACAAGCTGTAATGTGGTTTCAGGTTTAGGGTGACCCATGGTGCCATTTAGTGTGTGGATATAGGCATGCCTAAGAGCTTCCTTAGGTAGGTAGGAATAATGTGTGTAGACTGCCATGCAAAAAAATCAGCAATGTGAGTAATGCACAGTGCAGAATAGTTTTTTGTGACTAAACTGATGATTTTAAGGGGGTGGATTAATAGTAACAATATTGTATCAGTATATACAATAGTGACAGTATTCAGATGACATCTTGGCAATATACACCCAAATCGTAGCAAAATGTAGGTCATTTTAACATTACACATGTGCACACTGAAATATTTCGTTTCGGAAATGTCGTTTTCATCCAAAAAAGAAATGTATTTAATTACTCCCGAAATTGTTTTTTATTTATTTAGTTTTGTTAAAAAATGCATTTGTCCAAAAATCCGAATTAATTTAGGTTGAATCTATCATTGAAGGCTTATGGCGTCTGTCGAATGTTCTAAGACGATTTGACGGAGCAGCTAAACTGTACGATGCCACAATTGTATATTTCCGGTCGAATGTTCCACCTACAATCTATAGAAGAATTCTAATGTTGTATGACACTAGTAATAATTATATTTATAAATTATTATTACTAGTCAACCAATATTATAATTCTACTATAGCCTATGGGCCGAGCATTTGACCGGAAATGTATGATTGCGGCGTTGTACAGTTTAGCTGCTTGTCAAATTTTCTTAGAACTTTCGACAGACACTATAAGCCTTCAATGACAGATTCAACGTTTGTATGTTTTTCGCTGCTTCGTCGAATCTTTGTTCATGTCGAATGGTCTACCCCAACACTGTCTCTATAATGTTGAATCTTTTTTCTCTATGTCGAATCTTTCCTCTCTATGTAGAATAGTCTTGGACTAATAGAGTTAAGGTTAAAGGGGTTGTAAAGGTTCATTTTTTTATTTTCTAAATACGTTCCTTTAAGCTAGTGCATTGTTGGTTCACTTACCTTTTCCTTCAATTTCCCTTCTAAATGTTTTTTTTCTTTGTTTTCTTTGTCTGAATTTCTCACTTCCTGTTCCTCCTCAGTAAGGTGTTCAGTAAGGTGTTCTAAATGACTTTCCACCGCTCGGATGATGGTGGAAAGCATTTAGAAGGGAAATCGAAGAAAACCAAAGGGAACCAACAATGCATTAGCTTAAAGGAACCAATTTAGAAAATAAAAGACAAACCTTTACAACCATATATAAAAGAATAAAAAAAAAGAAAAAAAATCGCGCCAACTAATTAAACGACAATCAAGTCCTTGTGAGTACACAAATTAAGTGTGATAATAAAATCCAAAAAACAAATGAAGTTCTGGAACAAACACCCGGTGCACTGATGATTGAGTGAGCCACCACCACATGGACTGAGGCTTATCAGAAGATAAATAAACAACAGCGTTATCTATTATTCCACAATAGGATATCCTGGAAAATGTAGTCACAGCACAGGATGGATCAGAAATGAAGCATAGATCTTAAATCATAGAATCCACGGAGGGATATACCAGACTTAGCGTAGGAGGATCCTCTTAGACCGTATCAGGAGCCCAACGATATGCCATATAGAGAAGAGAACCGCAACATAGCGTAATAAAATACGTCCAAAAGATTTTACCAAAAGGTAAAAAACCCTACTTAAATCAATAAAATGTAACACGAGCATGTAAAAACAAATGCCGGCCGGCATAGACAGGAGCCCTTCCTCCTCGTACGAACGCGGTGACGTCACTGCACACCGTTGTTCCAGGCGCGTTTCGTCATACATTGACGTTTTCAATTGAATGACGTATGATGTCAAAACGTCACTTCCGCCCATGCTTCTTAAAGCAATATTTTCTTTTCAAATGACAATTTTTTAAATTTTTTTGCATTTTAGTCTAAATATGAGATCTGAGGTCTTTTTGACCCCATATCTTATATTTAGGAGGACCTGTCATGCTTTTTTCTATTACAAGGGATGTTTACATTCCTTGTAATAAAAATAAAAGTGATAAAAAAAATTTTTTTGTGAAAAAATGTATAAAATAAATAAGAAAACAAAAAACATTTTTTTTTTTAAAGCGCCCTGTCCCGACGAGCTCGCGCGCAGAAGCGAACACATACGAGAGTAGCGCCCGCATATGAAAACGGTTTTCAAACCACACAAGTGAGGTATCACCGCGATTGTTAGAGCGAGAGCAATAATTCTAGTCCTAGACCTACTCTGTAGCTCAAAAGATGCAACCGATAGAAATTTTTTAAACATGGCCTATGGAGATTTTTAAGGGTAAAAGTTTGACGCCATTCCACGAGTGGGCGCAATTTTGAAGCGTGACATGTTGGGTATCATTTTACTTAGCGTAACATTATCTTTCACAACATATAAAAAAATTTGGGCTAACTTTACTGTTGTCTTCTTTTTTTTTTTTTTTTTTCCACAAGAAAAACTGTTGTCTTATTTAATTCAAAAAAGCTTTTAACATCGCTGCGCAAATACGGTGTGAAAAAAAAGTATTGCAATGACCGCCATTTTATTCTCTAGGGTGTTAGAAAAAAAATATATAATGTTTGGGGGTTTTAAGTAATTTTCTAGCAAAAAAAAACTGTTTTAATCTGAAAATCTGCCAAATCTGAATTTCAACAAAGACATACCTCTAAACTAAGACAGTACATACTCAACTTTTGTGCTGTCTGAACCACTGAACTCCTCTGTGATACTGAGAAAAATTCTGCTGAAGTCTGCACTGAAACCAACGCTTCAGGGAGTTTCTCTTACTAACCTTTACTTTACTACTGTACATGTAATGAGCTAGAGCTGCAGAGATTTCTCAGCATCGGACAGAAGTTTAGGGGTGTAGGCAGCAGGAAAAGTGAGTATGCAGTGTGAGTTTTTGCAGGTATGGCTTGGTTGAAATTTTTGCAAAGCGATAGGGTCATTTTAATGGCCACTAAAATTAGATGTCCCTGGGAATTCATGTACAAAGTTCTAATGAAGGAAGAATTCAGTGTGTGACCTAGCCGCTTTATAAGGGCACATATTTTTCCTACTGTAGTTTTAATTTATATAGCAGAGAATGGACTGGGAAAAATGAAAATAGTTTAAAGGTTGTAGCCATAGATAAAATTGCTGCAGTACATAGAAAACCAGAGGATATTTGAGCTTCATGGCATCTCCACAGTATTCCCTGAGGCCCCGTACACACTCTCGAGAAACTCGACGAGCAAAACACATCGTTTTGCTCGTCGAGTTCTTTGTGAAGCCGCCGAGGATCTCGGCAAGCCAAGTTTCCCCGTTGACTAACGAGGAAATAGAGAACATGTTCTCTATTTGGCCTGACGAGATCCTCGTCGGTTTCCGCGGCCGAAAGTGTACACGCGGCCGGGTTTCTCGGCAGAATACGGCTCCGATCGAGTTTCTGGCTGAATTCTGCCGAGAAACTCGGTCGTGTGTACGGGGCCTGAGTTTCAGCCTGGTGGAGTCAAGAAGAAATTAACATTTTTAACAAAATGTTTAAGTTTCCTGGATGTTGCTTTTTGTATGGATATAAACAGCACATAATTATACTTAAAACTATGCACGTCCTACTCTCTCGTATGACTCACGTTGTTGTGAAAAATACATGGCCTTAAAGAGAGAGGGCTAAATTCAGGTAGGAGATACGACGGCGTATCTCCAGATACGCGGTTGTATCGCTGAGTTGCGGCGTCGTATCTATGCGCCTGATTCTTAGAATCAGTTACGCATAGATTTCACTAAGATCAGACCGGCGTAAGTCTCTTACGCCGTCGTATCTTAGTTGCAATTTTATGCTGGCCACTAGGTGGCGATTCCATCGATTTACGCAAGGAATATGCTAATTAGGTAGATACGCCGATTCACGTAGGTACGCCCGGCGCATTTTTTTACGTCGTTTACGTTAGGCTTTTTCCGGCGTAAGGTTGCTCCTGGGTCTATGAGGCGTACGCAATGTTAAGTATGGACGTCGTTCCCGCGTCAAATTTTGAAATTTTTACGTCGTTTGCGTAAGTCGTTTGCGAATAGGGCTGTACGTAAGTTAGGTTCACGTTTAAAGCATTGACGATTTGCGGCGGAATTTCGAGCATGCGCACTGGGATTCTTTAAAAAACGTTAATCGTCAAACACTAAATTTAAGTAAAACACGCCCACATCATCCAAATTTGAATTAGGCGGGCTTACGCCGGACCACATACGTTATGCCGCCGTAACTTAGGGCGCAAGTTCTTTCAGAATACGGAACTTGCGCCTTAATTTACGGCGGCGTAACGTATCGGAGATACGTTACGCCCGCACAAGATTATGCAGGGCTACCTGAATCTAGCCCAGAGAGTTAAGTTATACTGGACTGTAGGAAGAAAAATTGCATTAAAATGCTTTTATCTTCTATATTGGATGTACGGTCCAGTAGTTGTGGAACATAAACATGTAGCAGCATGACAGAAATGGGTAAAGAATGACATATGGTAATGAAGGTCTTTGAATAATAATTGTCTTGGTACCTTCCCATAGAGGACACCTCAGAAATACAATGAAAATAACTGGGCCATAAAGCTCTTTAAAATGAAAATGTACTTCTCTTATACAAAAGCATGCACATTGATCCTTCCAAGAGAGGAGGCTTTGAAGGTTAAGTGCCCTTTTAGTGCAATTATCCTTCTTAGCCCCCCCCTCCCTCATCAAGCTGACGATGGGCTTTCCCTTGAAGTGGATAGAATTTGGCCACATAATACACTGACTACACTGCTGTTTGATGCCAGGCAGTCTGCATAGATTGCCAAGGAACTGCATTGCAGGTAAGTATCTTATATTATAAAGACGCTAGGTACAGGAGGGGGTACTGAGAAGTGTACTTACCTTTTTAATCCTACCTAACAGTTGAAGTTCGGGGCACAAAAGTGAAAATCCACCGTTTGGAACCAGAACACCAGCTTCGGACGCTGTTTTCGTGTCCTGATTGGATAGATTGATAGCAGCACAGCCATTGGCTCCCTCTGCTGTCAATCAAATCCAATGACGCTGACGCCGGGGTGGAGTCCTGCTTTCTGTGTCAATTAACGCAGAGACAGGACTCGGGTGTCCCGAAGGAGAGCGCTTCTCCGATGGGGCACTCGAGAAGAGGAGGAGCCAGGAGCGCCGCTGAGAGACCCCAGAAGAGGAGGATTGAGGCCACTTTGTCCAAAACCAACTGCACAGCGGAGGTAAGTATAACATTTTTGTTTTTTTAAAACCCTGATCCTTTACATGAGCCAAACACCCCCCCGTTCGGTTTGCAGCAGAACATGCTGCAAAAAAATTATTCGAACACTGTTAATGTCTATTAACATGAAAAAGTGCTAATTTTAAAGGTTAATATGCAAGTTATTGTCATAAAAAGTGTTTGGGGACCTGGGTCCTGCCCCAGGGGACATGAAATAATGCAAAAAAAGTTTTAAAAACAGACGTTTTTTTCGGGAGCAGTGATTTTAATAATGCTTGCTTAAAGTGAAACAATAAAAGTGAAATATTCCTTTACATTTCATACCTGGGGGGTGTTTATAGTATGCCTGTAAAATAGCGCATGATTCCCGTGTTTAGAACAGTCCCTGCACAAAATTACTTTTCTAAAGAAAAAAGTAATTTAAAACAAAATAATTGTCTCGGCAATTCAAAAAGTAATTGAAAAAAAACGGCCCTTAATATTTATACCAGACCTGGTAATGGACTGGGGGGAACCCATGTAGTTTTAAATGATTTTTTTTCCTTAGAAATTTCATTTTGTGCAGGGACTGTTCTAAACACGGGAAACATGCACTACTTTACAGGCATACTATAGACGCCCCCCAGGTATGAAATTTAAAGGAATATTTCTACTTTAGTGTTTCACTTTAAGCATTACTAAAATCACTGCTCACGAAAAAATGTCCCCTGGGGCAGGACCCCGGGTCCCCAAACACTTTTTATAACAATAACTTGGATAATAACCTTTAAAATTAGCACCTTTGATTTCTCCAATAGACTTTTAAAGGGTGTTCTGTGGCTTTCGAATTTGCCATGAACACCCCAAATTGTTCGCTATTCGACGAACAGGCGAACATCGGGCTCATCCCTACTTTACAACCCTATTAAGGCTGATTTATGAAAATTAAAGAAAAGGAAGTTTGAAGAAACTAGCATGACACCTGGCTGATTGTACTTGACTGACTGTAGTGGACAGCAGACATATATATATATTTTTTTAAAGGGTGATAGAGTACAATCAATAAGTATACCATTGTATAAACATAACTGCAGGCCAGGGGTACATTAACGTAAATATACAAAGTAAGGATCACACTAGAGTGGAGTGGAAATATTGGCTATAGCATTATACATTCCTAGAGATATAAAGATAACATGTATAGTTTATTTTGTGTATTCCACAAAGAAATTCGGAGCACAAATTAAACATAAATTATAAATAAGTGGTTGTGTAGGAAGGGGTAATAACGGATAGAGATAGCTGAAGAACATTGTGTAATGAGGGGTTATAACAGATAGAGATAGATGAAGATAATTGAAGAGAGACTTTAAAGGTAAGATTAGGAAACGTATCAAGGAAAAAGTATGGAGAATAGAGGTGATTAGAAACAGGAGAAGGTAGGAGATAGGTGTGGTGTATAAAGCTTTAGAGGAGCGTTAGAAATTATGAGAAGACAATGTGTAATAAGGTATCTTAGGGCCAGATTCACAAAAGGGATACGACGGCGTATCTGCTGATACGCCGTCGTATCCCTGTTTCTATCTATGCGACTGATTCATAGAATCAGTTACGCATAGATATCCCTAAGATCCGACAGGTGTAATAGTTTTACACTGTTAGATCTTGGGATGCAGTACCGCGGCCGCCGCTGGGGGGAGTTTGCGTCGTAATCCAGCGTCGGGTATGCAAATTAGCAGTTACGGCGATCCACAAAACTTTTTCCCGTCGTTACGTCGCCGCAAGTGTTTGCCGTCGCAAAGATAGGGCACCTTTTACAAAGTGTAAAATTACTACACCTTGTAAAAGTATACCCGTCTTTCCCGCGTCGCTTTTGAATTTTTTTTTTAAAAAAATTTTCACGTTGCGATTCACAAAACGTCGGCGCGTCGTAATTTCGCGCAAAGCACATCGGGAAATTTGCGTCGGGAGCATGCGCAGTACGTCCGGCGCGGGAGTGCGCCTAATTTAAATGGTACCCGCCCCATTTGAATTGGCCCGCCTTGCGCCGGACGGATTTATGATACACCGCCGCAAATTTCCAGGTAAGTGCTTTGTGGATCGGGCACTTAGACAGAAAATTTGCGGCGGTGTAACCTAAATCGGTTACGTTACGCTGAGCCCGGGCTACGTGAATCTGGCCCTTAGTTTACATCTAGATGGTTAAAAAGGATTTATGAAACATCCAGGTTAAATAGTTTTTGAAATATGTGAAGTCACTTTGTAGATTTTCATGCTGTGGTTATTGTCTGGTTTTTAGCAGTACATACAGTATATACAGTATATTATACACTGATCATCCATAACATTATGACCATCCACCTAATATTAAGTAGGTCCCCCTTTTACCACTGCCCCTTTTGCAGCCAAAACAGTCCTGACCCATCAAGGCATGGATAGCACTAGACCTCTGAAGGTATGCTGTGATATCTGGCACCACCGATCCTTTAGGTCCTGTAAGTTGCAAGGTGGGATCTCCCTGAATTGGACTTGTTTTTCGAGCATGTCCCAAAGATGCTCAATTAGATTGAGATCTGGAGAATTTGGAGGCCAAATCAATACCTCAAACTCAATGTTGTGTTTCTCAAACCATTATTGAACCCTTTTTGAAGGGCAGGGCACATTAACCTGCTTAAAGAGGCCACTGCCATAAGGGAATTCAATTCCTATGAAGGAATGTACTTGGTCAGCAACAATTTGGTATGTTTCATGGAACATGCATGGCTAGACCAAAGGATTCCCAGCAGAACATTCCCTAAAGCATAACACTGCCTCTGTTAACTTGCCTTCCTCCCAAACTGCATCTTGGTGCCATGTCAACTCCAGTTAAGTCATGCACACACACTCAGCCATCCACATGATATAAAGGAAAATGTGATTCATCAGACCAGGCCACAATTTTCCATTTATCCATAGTCCAGCTGTTATGCTCACATGCCCCTTGTAGACGCTTTTAGTTGTGGACACCGGTCAGCATGGGCACCCTGACCAGTCTAGCCAGTCTGTAGCTATTGAGCCCCATACAAAACAAACTCCTTGAGGAAGTACCGTGACTAGTAATGAAATGTGTCATCCAGACGCATTTCGTCATCAAAGACATTTTCAATAAGGGTCCCTTATTGAAAATGTCTTTGACGAAACGCGTATGAGTGGGTACGTACTGTCACCACGTTCGCAGGACATGAGCTTTTGTATTGTAGCCATCCGGCTTCATTTTTACACCCTTTCCATATCGTAAGTGCATTTCCTTTTTTCATATTAAAAGTATTGATGGTATTACACTATTAGTTCTTCATTTCTTCCTGGGTACTTATCTCATCCACAAGTCATACAGTATGAAGGTTACATTCGCAGCAGTGAGAGTCTGCATCCAGCAATCCATCTATTAGCCTGAAGTTGTCCTATACATATTAATGCGCATAGCTGCTTTGATCTGGTAAGGAGATTCCCTGTATGGTGACGGTTCACATTGCGGTGGATTTGTATGTCTTCCACTTGTTTCGATCCTATTGCTGGTTAATATCTATTGTTTGGTAAAGAGACACCTCATGCGCTGGTGGTAGACTTATACACATTGTGAACACTGGGTGTATTTGTGTCTCCCAAACCCCATAGCATTGATCCTATCATAAGGGTCATTGTTTTTGGCAGGATCATGCTATGTTTTTTTTTTTCTTTTTCTACGCATCCTGTGGAGTCAATTTTTCATCTGCTGAAACCTATCAACATTGGAGGAGTTAGTACTGGTGTGCTAACCAAAGACCTGGGCTGGGTTATAGCCACCCACCATATTGGCTTACTTTCTGGTAAGCATTCATTTTATCAGGTTGATTTAGAACCCAGGAAGTCTTTGTGTTTTTTCTTACCAGCCTTACTTATTGGACTCATTATTCCAGCACTACTTTGGACTCATAGCGCAATTTTTCTTTTTCTTTTTACTGTGTTTATCTCACTATTATTGCTGCTGTAGAGGGGTTCATAATACATTTTTGTTTATTTATATTACAAATTTTATTTTAAGCACAGTTTTTTACCCTTATAAGTTTTATTACTAGAGGGTGTCACCGTCACATTTGTATTCAATTTATAAAAATGTTCACTGATTGTATTTGTTTATAAGACTATTATAACATACATATACAGTATCTCACAAAAGTGAGTACACCCCCCACATTTTTGCAAATATTTTAATACATCTTTTCATGTGACAACACTGTAGAGATTACACTTTTCTACAATGTAAAATAGTGAGTGTACAGCTTGTATAGCAGTGTAAATTTGCTGTTCCCTCAGTATAACTCAACACACAGCCATTAATGTCTAAATCGCTGGCAACAAAAGTACTCACCTAAGTGAAAATGTCCAAATTGGGCCCAATTTGCCATTTGTCCTCCCCGCTGCCACGTGACTCATTAGTGTTACAAGGTCTCAGTTGAGAATGTGGAGCAGGTGTGTTACATTTGGTGTTCTCCCTCTCACTCTCTCATACTGGTCACTGGAAGTTCAACATGGCACCTTATGGCAAAGAACTCTCTGAGGATCTAAAAAAATGAATTATTGCTCTACATACAGTTCATTGAGGGAATCATGAAGGCCAACATGTACTGTGACATACTGAAGCAAAGCATCATCCCCTCCCTTTGGAGACTGGACCAGAGGGCAGTATTCCAACATAATAACGACCCCAAACACCTCCAAGACAACCACTTCCTTGCTAAAGAAGCTGAGGTTAAAGATGATGGACTGGCCAAGCATGTCTCCAGACCTAAACACTGTTGAGCATCTGTGGGACATCCTTAAATGGAAGGTGGAGGAGCATCTCTAAGGTCTCTAACATCCACCAGCTCTGTGGTGTCTTCATGGAGGAGTGGAAGAGGACTCCAGTTACAACCTCTGAAGCTCTGGTGAACTCCATGACCAAGAGGGTAAAGGCAGTGCTGGAAAATAATGGTAGCCACACAAAATATTGGCACTTTGGGCCCAATTTGGACATTTTCACTTAGAGGTATACTCACTTATGTTGCCAGCGTTTTAGACCTTATTGGCTGTGTTGAGTTATTTTGAGGGGACGGAAAATGTACTTAGTTATACAAGCTGAATACTCACTACTTTACATTGTAGCAAAGTGTACTTTCTTCAGTGTTGTCACATGAAAAGAAAAAAAAGTAAAAAAAGTTATGATAAAAAAAATAATAAACAATAAACTACTGACATCAATCTCTTCCCTACTGACACTGCTCCACTGAGATATATATATATATATATATATATATACATATACATATACATATACATATACATACACACACACACACACACACACACACACACACACACACACACACACACACGTATGTGTTTGAGCTTTGGGCGCACACCCTAATGCCATGGTCTGCGCACACCTATGACTTTTTGATACATACAAAGTGCATTTTTATACATCTATATAGATCAGACCAAAATGAGGGATAAATGAGGAGGAATGAGGGACAGAGGGACATTGCTGCACATCAGGGTCAGTCCCTCGAAATCAGGGACAGTTGGGAGCTATGAAGACTAGATACACTTGACTCCCAATACAAAGTTGGGCCATACCTTATGTCCTAAAGAATGTAACATGCTGAAGCGGAGGGGGGGGGGGGGGGGTGAGATGCCACTTTTTTTTGTTCCCCTTTTCTAAATGTCAGCCAGTTAAAGCTAACCTTATTTTTATAGAGTGACTTTACGTCTGCTGCTCTTTTCCATAACATGAAAACTTGCACATTATGGCTGTTTGCTGTCCTCCGGTATTGACAGCTTAAAGCTGTTCCTTTCCATCTCTTGATACTTCATCCAATTCCATTTTGCCTGTCTTCACGTGTCTCTCTTCTTAAGCCATTGTTTGGGCACTAATGATGTAATATTGTGCATTTACACAGGAGTTACATCATTCTGAACGGTTGGCTTCATTTTTGGCATCTTCAAAATGCTGAGAGTAGGCTGGGAGTGTGCATTGCACCGTGCATGCACCACAGCCGGTGTACACCTAAAAAACATCATTGATAGGAGCAATCGGAAAGGTGTTGAGACAGAAACCTACAAAGGGGCTGATTTACTAGAGGCAAAAGGGCTGTTTTGCAAGGGAATTTTCCCTTAACTTAGTGAATGTAGCAGAAATTCACTTTGCAAAGTATACTCAATCATGTGCTAAGAAAAGAAAAAAAATGTATTTCTGCTTAAAGCGGGGGTTCACCCAAAAATAAATTTTTAACATTACATTAAGCCGAGTTGTCCTAATGACAATCGGCTGTTTTTTTTTTTTTTCCCCCGTACATACCGTATTTTCACCGTCGCTTCTGGGACTGGGCGTTCCTATCTGATTGACAGGCTTCCGACCGGTGCATACAGCGCATCACGAGTTGCCGAAAGAAGCCGAACGTCGGTGCGGCTCTATACGGCGCCTGCGCACCGACGTTCGGCTTCTTTTGGCAACTTGTGACGAGCAGTATGCGACGGTCGGAAGCCTGTCAATCAATTAGGAACGCCCAGTCCCGCAGAAGACATACCCAGAAGCGACGGTGAAAATACGGTATGTACGGGAAAAAAAACAAAAAAACAGCCGATTGTCATTAGGACAACTCGGCTGAATGTAATGTTAAAAATGTATTTTTTGGGTGAACCCCCGCTTTTAAGGGGTTGTAAAGGTTTTTTTTTTTTTTTTTTTTCCTAAATAGGTTCCTTTAAGCTAGTGCATTGTTGGTTCACTTACCTTTTCCTTTGATTTCCCTTCTAAATGTTTTTTTTCTTTGTCTGAATTTCTCACTTCCTGTTTCTCCTCAGTAAGCTTGCCCCCATGATCCAAGCAGTTCTGGTTGGGGGTTAGTCAGCCAGAATAGCTTACTGAGGAGGAACAGGAAGTGAGAAATTCAGACAAAGAAAAAAAACATTTAGAAGGGAAATTAAAGGAAAAGGTAAGTGAACCAACAATGAACTAGCTTAAAGGAACCTATTTAGAAAATAAAAAACAAACTTTTACAACCCCTTCAAGTGTGATTGGATGTAGAAAGTTATCACAGCTTTACATCTTTCACTAAGCTAAATGGAAATTCCCCTGCAAACTAAAAAGCCTTTTTGGTAATAGTCCTTAGTGGGTGAACCCCATAATTTCTATTGCCAATAAATGGTACCTTAATTCTACTTGTAAATGCTTATTCATAGTATTACACATTTCTATGAAACTTAGGGCCAAATCTTCAAAGGAGATACGCAGGCGGAACTGCTGTTCAGCCTGCGTATGCCTGTGGCTATCTTTGGAAACGATCCTCAGAAGGATTTTTCCAAAGATAGTCAGAAGATCCGACATCTGTAATAGACTTACACTGTCGGATCTTAGGATGCAGTACCGCATCCGCCGCTGGGGGCATTTCGAGTAGAAATGCCGCTTTGCGTTTGCAAATGAGTACTTAAGCAGATCCACAAAGCTTTTTAGCTTTGTGTTTTCTGCGTAAGTTACGTTTTGCATACGTAAAATTAGGGATGCTTTTACAAGGCCTAAACTGTTTAGACCTTGTAAAAACAAACCTTTTTTTCGATCGCCGCGTTTTTTTTTTTAATTTTTAATTTTTTTTTCCCGGCGCGTATTTTTTTTTTTTACCCGACGCAACTTTATTGTTCCGTCGCGATCCACAAACCCCGCGTAAAGTACGTTCGCGCGATGCACGTCGGGAAAAATGACGTCACACGCATGCGCCGAACGTCCGGCGCGGGAGCGTGCCTCATTTGAATAGGAATCGCCCCCTCGATCAGACGACCGCCTAGCGACGGAGGCACTTAGGTTACACGGCGTGTAATTTCTAGGTAAGTGCTTTGTGGATCGGGCACTTAGGTAGAAATTTAACGCCTGTGTAACTTAACTGCTGAAAGTTAAGTTAGGCAGCTTTTTTGAGAATTTGGCCCTTGGAGCTTAAAATTAGCCATTTGCTTGATATTGCTTCTAGATATGGAAACAATATTCTTTTATTTGTATTGGTCAATGTCTTTTTTTATGCAAAGTGATTATACCTGTATGGATTAAGTGTACTTAGTTACTATGCCCGCTAATATATTGTGTTGCATGTCTTCCATTGCAAAAATGAAAGAGCCGTCTGGAGTTTTTCTCTTCTTGAGTTGTGTTGTAATCAATAAGATAGCAATTTGAATTCTAAATCTGTGTATTCCAGTACCACCCTGATTGTAATGCTAGTGTTGTGTAGGCTCTATATTATCTCAAATTAATTTGGCAAATTACTTTTTATGCTGATTTTGTTAATTGTGTAATTATAGGGACTGAATCTGTTTTTTAAGTGCAGCTGCTCCTGTCGTAACACATCACCATTTTGTGGCATGTTAGCATGGAAAGTGATAGTAGAAGACAAGTAGTCTATGGTTATTAGCCTTACCATTAAAGATGATCATGTAAATTCTGCACTTAGCTGTCTAGCTGTCAAATTCTTTATAGTGAAGGTTAAAGAATTTTTCATCAAAATGCTTTTTTTAATGTTCTATAGCCTGTAGATGTCACTATTACTTTCCCTGTCAGCTCTACATGTGAATTTACAGGCTTCTGATAAACGGCAGTTTTATTCAAAGTGTGATAAGGATGCATAGATCTGAATTTCCAAACGTAAAATAATAAAAATGAATTTCTAGCTTGCTGTGACAATGTTTTTGTATGGATTTTAGGTTTAACTTTGCATTGTTGCGGAGAGTGTACTACTCTGCATCTAGATCAAACTTCTGCTCTGACTTTAAACTCTTTTCGCGTACACACGACCGTTATTCATGTCATGGAAAAAAACGCATTTTCTCGACGTTATTCCTCTCAAGCCTGCCTTGCATACACACGATCGTAATAAAAAATGCTCGAGCAAAGCGCGTGACATACAACACGTACGACGGCACTATAAAGGGGAAGTTCCATTTGAATGGCGCCACCCTTTGGGCTGATTATGCTAATTTCCTATCTCATAACTTGCTTCTGAGAATGCGCTTTTTTCCCCCTCGTTAAAGTGTACACACGACTGTTTTTTTTTATTGCTGCTATGGGTTACTGCACATTATTACTGAATGAATGAATGACTTGTATAGCGCTACTCATGAGAACCGAATCGCCTCTGGGCACCTTTTCCAGCCAGTGTAGGATCATGACACGCTTGGGACACACAGTCATACACACAGATATACATAATCGGAAAGGTGTTGAGACAGAAACCTACAAAGGGGCTGATTTACTAGAGGCAAAAGGGCTGTTTTGCAAGGGAATTTTCCCTTAACTTAGTGAATGTAGCAGAAATTCACTTTGCAAAGTATACTCAATCATGTGCTAAGAAAAGAAAAAAAATGTATTTCTGCTTAAAGCGGGGGTTCACCCAAAAATAAATTTTTAACATTACATTAAGCCGAGTTGTCCTAATGACAATCGGCTGTTTTTTTTTTTTTTTCCCCCGTACATACCGTATTTTCACCGTCGCTTCTGGGACTGGGCGTTCCTATCTGATTGACAGGCTTCCGACCGGTGCATACTGTACAGCGCATCACGAGTTGCCGAAAGAAGCCGAACGTCGGTGCGGCTCTATACGGCGCCTGCGCACCGACGTTCGGCTTCTTTTGGCAACTTGTGACGAGCAGTATGCGACGGTCGGAAGCCTGTCAATCAATTAGGAACGCCCAGTCCCGCAGAAGACATACCCAGAAGCGACGGTGAAAATACGGTATGTACGGGAAAAAAAACAAAAAAACAGCCGATTGTCATTAGGACAACTCGGCTGAATGTAATGTTAAAAATGTATTTTTTGGGTGAACCCCCGCTTTTAAGGGGTTGTAAAGGTTTTTTTTTTTTTCTTTTCCTAAATAGGTTCCTTTAAGCTAGTGCATTGTTGGTTCACTTACCTTTTCCTTTGATTTCCCTTCTAAATGTTTTTTTTCTTTGTCTGAATTTCTCACTTCCTGTTTCTCCTCAGTAAGCTTGCCCCCATGATCCAAGCAGTTCTGGTTGGGGGTTAGTCAGCCAGAATAAAAAAATGCTCGAGCAAAGCGCGTGACATACAACACGTACGACGGCACTATAAAGGGGAAGTTCCATTTGAATGGCGCCACCCTTTGGGCTGATTATGCTAATTTCCTATCTCATAACTTGCTTCTGAGAATGCGCTTTTTTTTTGAATGACTTGTATAGCGCTACTCATGAGAACCGAATCGCCTCTGGGCACCTTTTCCAGCCAGTGTAGGATCATGACACGCTTGGGACACACAGTCATACACACAGATATACATATATATATCTATACTGGGCCAATTTTGGACAAGACCCAATTTACCTACCAGCATGTCTTTGGAGTGTGGGAGGAAACCGGAGTACCCGGAGGAAACCCACGCAGGCACAGGGAGAACATGTAAACTCCAGGCAGATGGTGTCGTGGTCGGGATTTGAACCAGCGACCCTTTTGCTGCTAGGCGAAAGTGCTACTCATTACACCACTGTGCTGCCCTCTTTGTACTATTGAATTATATAAAGCTTGAAGTAGCTGGCGATTGTAGTAGTCATAGGTGTGCGCACAGGGTGTGCCAGGTGTGCCCAGGCACACCCTAATCACCCCATGTGCATTAGTATAATCGCTCTGTGTAGCAGCAGGAACATGGGAAAGATTGCAAAATAAAATAACAGATTGTTCTGGACAGCCGCACACTGAATAAAAATTGCCTTTATTGTAAAATCCAAAAAAAACAAAACAGCAATACAAGTCACAGCACACCGATAAAGCTGGCGTGTTTCACACTATATTAGTGTTTAGTCATAGCTGTTCTCGGCTTTTCTTTCCTTTGCTAACATGGCAAAGATCTCTTTCTTACCTGCTCTGCCAATAAGAGAAGTGTTTATGCTCTTCGCTTTCCCTGTGTCGGCAGGGAAATCAATGTGCCGGGGTCATATATATGTACACACTCGCATGTGTGTTTGAGCTTTAGGGTGCACACCCTAATGCAATAGGCTGAACACACCTATGGTAGTAGTTTATAAGAGATCATATGACCAATTGAATTACCTGTCTTCTTCTGTGTGTTGTCCACCTACAGCATATATTTGGGTTCATCCAACAGATACCAAAGAACAATAAATTGAGTGCTTTTATTTTATCACTTGTGCTATAAAAAGCACACTTTATATTTTCAAATATATATTTATGAAGACACTTGATATAGGGCAGAGGGCTACAAAACACAGACATCAGGACAGGTATAGCTATACTAACTTTCCATTAGAGTGGTTGCAAACCTCTGGCATGAAATATGAACAAAGCATAGGGACCTACAGCATATAGCCTGTGCTTGACAGCCTTGGCTCTGTTCATATGTGCTCTGTGAAGGGGAGTGTTCCTTTCCTCCAATCTGCTCTACCTGAGCTCTGCAGAGTGTAACTTCAGCTATCCGCCAACTGCCTTCTGAAAGCTCCAAAGAGCTGCACTTTCGCGGCTGTAGAGAAGAGATGGCTGCAGATAAACTGGTACAACTAATATAGGGGGATTTGCTCAGGGGGGGGGCTGGCAGGGGGGGCAGGGTGGAAATCTTCCCCCGGGCTGGTGACACTATGCACAGTCACCGGCCGACACTACCAAATGCTGTTTTTGCAGAGCAGGAATATGGCTGCTGGAGCTCTGTTAACACAGGTCACGGCCACTGCTCACCTCCCACTGTGCAGCCGTGCCTGTGTTGGCTCCAAGGTAGATGGCTGCAGAGCCTAGCCATGTCTCGTCTCACACATAGCTCAGCCTCAGCGCACACCAGCGCTGACATCCCCTTCTCTCTCTGCACAGACACAAGGAGAGATAGAGCTCATCTGCTCCTCCTCCTTCTGAATCTGCCCTACCCACACTCCCCGGGCATGTGTGGGCACTGGACAAGAAGTTTGAACCCAAAAAAGCATCAGACAGCCTGCCTGTGCCTCAGCCTCCATCCTGGTAAGCTCACCCTCTCTAGTCTCTCTTGCCTCCCAGTGTATAAAAAGGGGTGCTCTGTGGACTTTGTTAAAGGGGAGGGGGGGCAGGCTTTGGTGAGCAGAGAACCTCTTTACACAATAGTCCACAGCATGCACCCTTAAATTAAGTTTCACAGAACACCCCTTACATCAGATCTGATGTATATGGGGTCTGTGCGGACTCTGATGAAAGGGGAGGATCTGTGCGGACTCTGATGAAAGGGAAGGATCTGTGCGGACTCTGATGAAAGGGGAGGATCTGTGCGGCCTCTGATGAAAGGGGAGGATCTGTGCCGACTCTGATGAAAGGGGGGCCTCTGTGTGGACTCTGATGTAAGGGGGGCCTCTGTGCGGACTCTGATGTAAGGGGGGCCTCTGTGCAGACTCTGATGTAAGGGGGGCCTCTGTGCGGACTCTTCTGATCATGAAAAATCTTAGACTGTGCGGCCTCTGATGAAAGGGGAGGATCTGTGCCGACTCTGATGAAAGGGGGGCCTCTGTGTGGACTCTGATGTAAGGGGGGCCTCTGTGCGGACTCTGATGTAAGGGGGGCCTCTGTGCAGACTCTGATGTAAGGGGGGCCTCTGTGCGGACTCTTCTGATCATGAAAAATCTTAGACTGTTTGCCTCGATCCAGTGTGCTCATGTAATTTGTAATAAAAACATCTTTGCCATTCTGAAGCTTCCCTCCAACAACTTTGCATGTTAATTTATATATACTGTGATTCTTTACATGCCAAATATGCTGCAGAAATCTCCCTCTACTAAGTCTGGCTGCAACCATTTTAGCTGTGAGCAGCTGAATCTGCTGCCTGTTCACTTCCTGGATTTACACAGACACTTAGGCCTCATACACACGATAGGATCGCCAGAGGAGAACGGTCTGAAGGACCGTTTTCATCAGTCCAAACCGATCGTGTGTAGGCCCCATAGGTTATTTAACCTTCGGTCAAAAACATGAGAACTTGCTTTAAAATTGAACCGATGGTCGCCTAACCGATAGGTCAAAACCGATCGTTAGTATGCAAAAGCATCGGTCAAAAACCCGCGCATGCTCAGAATCAAGTCGACGCATGCTTGGAAGCATTGAACTTCGTTTTTTTTTTTCAGAACGTCGTTGGGTTTTACGTCGAAGCGTTCTCACACGATCAGTTAATTAACCGATGGTGTGTAGGCACGACGTACCATCAGTCAGCTTCATCGGTTAACCGATGACAACGGTTCTTCGGACCATTGTCATCGGATGGACTGATCGTGTGTACGAAGCTTTAGACTCACCCCCTCCCTTCCTGGCAAACTCTCATGAGACAGAGAGAGAGCTGTGCATGATGTCATAAGCCTAGGCTTTTTACCAGACAAGAAACAGGAAGTGGACCGTATAAGGTATTTACTGGCAGAAAAATGTTTTGCTATCCAAAATTAAAACAACAAGCACAGAATATTTAATAGATGGAAAGATGGAAAGATGAAAAAATGACTGAAAGTCAATTTTAATCTCTAAGTATTACCTGAGGCAAGTCACTTCACTATATGTAACTAAGGGTTTACAACCACTATAAGTGTGTGTATGCATGGAAGGGAACTGAACCCTGCATAAGGAGAGAATCCTAAAGTTGCAGGTGTTAGGAAAAAGAAGACAAATTGAGATCCATAGGCACCATGGTATACCCACATTTTTTTTTTTTTTTTTTTTTTTTTTTTTTTATAAACTGCCTATTCTGTTTATTTTGTTGGATGTGCCTTACTTGGGTTCCAGGTTGATATTTGTATATACTGAGGGAGGACACCACTTGACCACACTGACTGAACTTATAACTAGTGTTGCTCACGAATATTCGCATTGCGAATATTCGTTACGATTATGGCATATTCGAATATTCGCGAATAACTCGAATTTCGCGGCCAATATTCGATATTCCGATTATTCGCATATTTTTCAAATTTATTTTTAAAACAGATCACATCCTATCGACGTCTAAAAGCATTGCTGGTATGATTAGAGACCCTGGGCCGAGTAGCTAAGCTGAGGCGATCCTTTTATGTTGCCGAATATTCGCAATCGCGAATATTCGATTTCCGAATATTCGCGAATACTTTCTCCGCCCTTCTTTTGCATCAGAGCCAATCGGAGTTCTCCTACCACAGTTGTCCAAATTTCGCAATCAATTTCGCATTCGCATTAGCGAATATTTCACGAATATTCGGCTATATATTCATGATATATCGCGAAATCGAATATGGCGTATTCCGCTCAACACTACTTATAACAAACAAATTAGGTGGTTACATTAGTTTGCCACTTCCCAACTGAGCCATAGTCAAAAGTTGTCCTCAGTTTGAGGTGGAATACCAGAGTTACCACTGCAGCATTATGCCGTAACCTTGGTTTTGTTTTTTCAGCCAGCGATTCTCTAACCACTGAAAATTATTTGAGCGACTGATAAGCCGCTGGATCACTTTTAGAAACAGCAGAAGGGGTTGGCTGATGAAAGATGGCCTTAGCTAAACAATGCTATGGTCTAGAAGGTCTGGAGCAACGTCATGACAACACTTCTGATTCCGGTCAGATGTAGTAAAGACCCTGGAACTGTCCTGCTGTGCTGTGTTGTGATTGCATTTCATGCAATAGCAATGAAAGCGATCCAAAAAAACTACAACAGTAGTTTACTTCCACAAGAGCAGAGTCCCTTTATAGAGTAATAGATTGACTAAGCTCTTCAGAACACCAGCTTTAACTAGACCCACAGCTGAAGCTCTATACTAGGGGGTGGGTGGCAGCAGCTCAAAATTCTCTGAGATCTCTCAGCATCGTCTGAACTCACAAGGCCCAAGGATAGCTGGTTGCCTCCTTCCAGCTTCCAAGCGACACCCTCCAGTGGTACGAGACCCGATCTTCAGCAGACAGTAATCTCAGTCAGCTCTCCCGTGATGTCAGTATCCCAGGCCCTAAGGTCACCCCCCTGAAGCCTCAGGATAGCAAACATATAGCAGCATTGTCTGGAAGGGCAGCTTGCCCTCTAGGCTGGACTAATCATCTCCAGGGGAAAAAAAACTGACTCCATTGTGCTCACAGAATATATACATTCTTCCAGCATGCCTTTAGAGACTGCCTCTCTGGGATTCTCCAGGATTGAATGAATATTCATGCTGCCATTTGCATAACTCCACACCTATGATCAAGAAGCTTCTCAAGCTCTCTGAAGACAGAAGCAGCTATCAGGCTGGCAGAAGCTGAGCATACTTAGCAGACCTAACTAGTAGAATGAAGCTGCCCTGATTACAGTGAGCAAACTAAATTTAGCTAACAATTAATTACAGCCAGACTGAGTACAGTGGGGCAACTAAATGTACCTATCAAACACAGCTCCGCTAAATACAGTAAGCCAACACTAAATCTAATCCTAGCACCTACCTATGAGGGTGCTATTTATAAAACAGTGTGGGTAGCTTCCTTACTTGAAATTCTTATGAACCATTTTTGTTTTTCTTTGGTCATTTCCCATGTTGTCTAGTTCATGGTAAATTTCACCTAGAAAGTATTTTTAATGGAGTAATGTGAGTATGCCAGTAGGGAATCATTTTAGTTTAGCATATATTCTACTTACCGAGAGACCGTAATTAAGTTAATAATCGTATTGATGCTTTCACCTGTTTTATAAAAAGTAGTTAAAGTGGACACATGTGCATAGTCAGCAGGTCAGTTCTCACAAATGTATTGCTCAGAAATGTTCCATAGTGGAGCAAACCTCAAACCTAAATCAGTTCAGGTCACAAGGAAATAATGAGATTGTATTCCTCTTGGGGAACCCTATATCTTTTCATGTACAGAATTAGGCATTAGCAAGTTTTGCAGGTTCTGTGTAGGATATTGTCAGTGCAGCCAGAACAAATATGTAGAGAGAAATGTGTATGTAGTATTAATCTACAACATATATTGTTAATTAAAAAACACAGTGTGGTTCACACGCACTGAGAGTGCCGTTGATAATCTTGGGGAATTCCCTTCATGATAGTAGTACTGCTTGTTTAGCAATTCAACAGCAAAAGGAATTTTTCATCAGCAGCATTACTTCATAGGCTTAATTATGTAAAGTGTGTTGTAGAGAGTTACAGGGTGACATGACAGATGTCACTGGTGTGTCATGATCTTGTACTTATTGTTCTAGTTGTAGCAGAACATTTTCTGAACATAGTTGTGTTTTTTTTTTTAAGATAGATATCTGTACTCAAAAGTGTACCCAGCCTCTACTCCAAGAGAGAAATGTGTACAGGCCATATTTCTCACAATCTAAAGATAAAGCATAGTGGTTTCACCAAGCTATGGTAAACATCTAGATCAGTGATCTTCAAACTGCGGTCCAGGGGCCAGATGTGGCCCTTTGCTTGCCTTAATCCACCAACTGACTGAATGATGGAACACCATTCCACCTACTGACACCGTCAACGGGGCACTATTCTTTTCATTGATTTCAACAATGTGGCACTATTCCTCCCGTTATAACCAATGATGAGGCACTGATGCCGGGGCATTTTTTACTTCCACTGGCCACAGTCTGCCCCCCACCTAAAGCCTGAAAGACATTAAACTGGCCCTTTGCTTAGAAAGTCTGGAGACCCCTGATCTGTATGACCTCAATAACTTTAATATTCCATTGTAACATTCTTGGGGATGACTAGATGTCCATGGCATAAGCAATGGTTTACCAGAAATTAACCAGATAATGGCTGCACGCCTGCTACATATTTATTTCCTGATCAATTAACTATCCAAAACTTTTTTTGTCTTTTAAGAAGTTTGGGAATGATTCAGAACATCTACAGTATCTATCTTTTTCCATAAAAAATGTAACAGATGTTCTAATTCCTACAGGTATGCACACACTGTGTGCACTGCTTACCCATATACTCCTCACAGTGTATACTTAGTGTTCATAGAGCCATGACAATTCCAATATGGGATGGAATGGATCAGTGGAAGATCCAAAAAAACTCCACTCGCATGGTATAAAAAACATCACAAGCAGGGAGATGGAGTTAGTAGAATCAAAAATACACCATTTAAAACGTTTACCCAGCCTGGGGCGGGTCAAGGATGAAGCAGCAAACTGCATACATTAATGCAGGCAGCAATAATGTGTTGTGCAGAGCTGGAGTAAGCCTGAATTTCGGGCAGACATGCAGCACCTACGGATCCCAAACTGGGACAGCCAGCTGTCAAAACTGAAGGGTGATGTCAGATGTGGATGGGATGCAATGCCTTTCATGGCCCTGCCCCCTTTGTCAAGCTTTGCACTCAAAACACATTGTGGCACACCCATATCCAATATCACCCTTTTAGTTTTGACAGCTGGCTGTCCTTGCTTGTGGTTGCAGATGCTTATGGCCTGCCCCTTTCTGATTTACTCCAGCGCTGCACACCACATCGCTGCTTATGATAGACCACGGCCTTCATTGATGTATGCTGTTGCTGCTTCATTCATGACCTATCCCAGGCTGAATAAAAGTTTTTAATCTGTAATTGTGCTTCATTCAATTAATGGTGTATTTTTGATTCTACTAAATCCAGCCGCCTGTTTGTGTTCATTTTTAGATATTCTAATTCCTCTTCACTCTACTAGAAACATCCTATTGCCACCTGTCCATGTAGTATCCTTTTTATGAAATGTAAAAAAAATAAAAAATGTGTTTGGTCTTTTTACTGTATGTCGGTGCTTAAAAGACTTTGGACCACTACTAAATAGACATGCATAATTACCTACAGCACAGTAGGTGCTTCTGACTTGGACCTGAAAAAGATGAGCATGTAATACTTCACTTGATCACACCCTGTCGTGAGTTTGCGAGACAGTTGCTTTAATGAGATTATCATTATATGTTGTAGATAAGGCAACTGAGATGGGTGGGGTAGAATGAACAGGTTGATGTAAATTGAAGATGGGTTAAATTACAGTTTGAAGGCCATTTGTTGTGGATATCTCTAGGTGAGGTAATGTGCTACAGAAGAGTTGTGTTACCTGTTACATCAAAGTATTTCTCAGCATGAGTTTATTAATTTAATTTATCTCTTACTTTGCTAGTCTACACTCTTTACCAGATTAGAGCAATTTAGGGCATTCCCTTCAAATAACCTATATCTGTTATAAACTGGTCAGCCTACGTGTTACTTTTCTCCTCTCAAGAATGTCAAAAACATTTTTAGTATGTGATATTCATAATTTTTTTTTAAGTTGCCTTGCCTGCCCATAGATTTTATCTATACTCTTACTATATTGAAATGATGCAAGTAAATAGAATACAATACATTCTTAGAGATATTTCTAAAGCACCTAGTTTATATTAAATTATTTGAATTGATTGAATAATTGGTACTTCTGCTTTTTGACGACTTAAAAAACCCCAAAAAAAACAGTGTTAGTTTAATATTCATATACTGCACCAAAACCAGTAAGGCTTCGTACACACGATGGGTTAAAAATTTTCATCGGTCAAAACTGATCATGTGTGGGCCCCATAGGTTATTTAACCATCGGTTAAAAAAAAGCCAACTTGCTTTAAATTTAACTGATGGATTCCTAACCGATGGGGAAAAAAACAATCGTTAGTAGGCACAACCATCGGTAAAAATCCATGCATGCTCAGAATCAAGTCGACGCTTGCTTGGAAGCATTGAACTTCATTTTTTTCAGCACGTCGTTGTGTTTTACGTCACCGCGTTCTGACACGATCAGTTTTTTAACCGATGATGTGTAGGCGCGACGGACCATCAGTCAGCTTCATCGGTTAACCGATGAAAACGGTCCATCGATCCGTTCTCATCGGATGGACTGATCTTGTGTACGCGGCATTACAGAGCAGTTGGTCCTGTGTAATGTTTAAGTGTTTCCAAAGCCTACCTCCAGACAACTTTTTTATTTTAGTTTTTGATAGTGATGAAGAATTAGAACCCCATTCAAGTTAAAAGCTCAGTTTCTTAATGCTGTATGCATCACTGTTGGGACAGGAAGTGAAGGAAAAGTTCTCAAACGGCAGTGCAGCTAGCAATAAAACCTTAAATAGATACTGACCCTTTTGTGCTCTATTGTAAATGTATGAGGTTGGGTATACACTTTTGCAAATAGGATGTGAGTCTCCCCACATCCAATTCGCATAGCAGGAGATTGTGACCGGTTCTTCATGGAGCCAGTTCACACATCTTCGGAGCGGCTCCGGTGTAAATTGCACAGGAGTCCTGTGTGTCTTTTGGTCCGTTTCAGGTCCGAATTTAGACAAAAATTCAGACCTGAACCGGTGAATGGAGCCTCTCCATGCTCTAGTGTACCCAGCCTAAGTGTTTTAATTGCTGTGTTTTAATGTCCCACACTTGTCTAATAGAAAAAAGAGTTTTCCTTAGCTAGGACATAGAGAGCAATAAAAAGCTCAACAGAAATCCTAATTCTTTTTCACTCAAGAAAAATATAAAAAGCATTTTCTGCAAATGGACTTTAACCATTCAAACTTGTGGTTGTGCATTTTCACAGTTTAGCTACTGGCCTATTGATTGGACCTTCACTTTGTCATTAATAAAGTGATATGTTTCTAGGTAAATGAGCATGGCTTTCCTTTAGTACAATTGTTTTTAAGAATTATTTTATTTTGTGTGTGTTTTAGTGATAAAAGATGTAAAAAAAAAATCTTCCCCCTCTATTTTTGATGAATATTCTTTCCAAAACAAGCTCAAAAAAAATCTGTGATTTGTCACTTGCAAGGGAAGGCAACAGGTTTGCTTTAATGCCCTCCAGTCAAGCAGCACATAGTCACTATTCACTCGCTTGCTTGCAATTCAATTCTACTGCTGAGATAGAAGGAAATAAAATGGTTTTCCAAATATAGTGCAGCATATTTGGGAGTTCTCTACCCTGTATTAGCTTATACTAGAGGCTGTCTTTCTTTGTGCTCGGTGGCTGAACAGAGCAACAGGGGAATCAGAAAATTAATTAGGTACTGCTGGGAAAGGGGCATTAAAGTGAACTGACTGCCTTGTCCTGCATGGGCAAAGCACAGAATTATGTTAAGTATCAGTTTATATATCTGAGTTTTTAAAGCATTGACATAAATATTGAAATCATATTACAATTTCTTTCTTAAAGGGGAGTTCCAGCCTTTTTTTAAGTTTACTAAAAGTCAGCAGCTACAAAAAGGTGTAGCTGCTGGCTTTTAATAAACAGACACTTACCTGCTCCACAGCTCCAGTGACGCGCCGGCCGGGGCTCCGCTCCTCGCCCCCCCTCGCCGGCCTGCATCTTCATTCCTAGTGTGGGCACCCGGCAGTGACAGCTTTCGGCTTCACGGCCGGGCACCCACTGCGCATGCGCGAGCGGCGCCGTCCGATTGGACAGGCGCTCGCCTACAGGGAGGAGCTGCAAGAAGGCGATTAAGCTAATCGCCTTTCCAGCCCCTCGGCGGAAGGAGGAAGTGGAACAGGAAGTCCCCTTCTCCTGAAGCCCCCACTCTACCCCCCCAAAAAAATTACATGCCAAATGTGGCATGTAAGGGGGCGAGGAGTGGGTTAAGCGGAAGTTCCATTTTTAGGTGGAACTCCGCTTTAATAGAATGTGAGAACACATGTGTTGCTGTTTTGATTGCAATTTTGTTCTACTGAAAGAAAACCTATGAGTATAGAAATACTTGCAGCTCAACTTTAAGCAGCTAAAAAATGATCTCTTGCAGTGGGGCTGCGCCAGCACTGCATGGGTTAATAGCTTGTTTTGTCTAGGGGAGAGGAGAAACAGGTTTACTTACCTGACCCTCTGCTCCCTCAGCAGGCGGCGCTCCTTCTTGATCTGCTGGTGAACATTTCCTTGGTATTCTCATGTTCAGTGCAGGGCTATGGACCCTACACTAGCCTTGATGATGATCCTAGACTGGTGGAGCATGGGGGTGCAGATGCTGTGAGGACAGTCTAGCTGTGGGGAGGAGCAGAGGATTGGGTAAGTATATCTGCTTTTAATATTCTGGTAGACATAAATGGACAATTAACCCTTGCAGGGTGGGCACAGTCCCACTGAAATGCATTTTTTTATTTGCCCAGAGTTGGCCTTTAAATGATAGGCTGGCATTGCTGACTTCTTTATAAAGGGTACAGGCTCTGGGACTATGATTCTGTTTCTGGCTTTGCAACCTGTTGACCCACTGACCCAGGATTAGCATTTAGGAAACTGAGGTAGGTTTGTTCCATACTTGTTAGTGCAGACTTAGTCAAGATGACAGACCTAAATCTTGCACAGATCAGCAATGGAGGCCCCAGAGTTTCAGTTACATTTATGATATTTGCTATTTATATATAATAAAAAGACACTTTGTTCATTTAATGTATTCATTCTGTGAGAAATATGGCATTTATTACAACAAAGCCTTAAATTAATTTGTTACATATCATTACATAGGTTGAAAAAAGACACAAGTCTCTTTAGTTCAACCAATAAAAAAATATCAAAAACATGATAATATAATGTATAAAAAATAATTTAAACATTTGCATTTTTTCAGGAATTATGAAGAGATACACCTTCTTCAAAGACTTTCTGCTGTCCTTATATCTTCTGGTTCCTTCCTTCTCAGTTGGTAAGTGATGACAAATGTTAATTGAATTGTCTTTTTTAATAATACTCTGTAAAATGGAGAGTTCTTGTAGTCTTGTTACTTATGCTGTTCATTGTTTCAATAAAAATGTTCCAGAAATTGATTGCATAAAACATTTCAATTTGGGAACAAGTTTTCCTTGAAAAATGTTGACCTATAATGAGAGAAAATGTAATTCAACCAAATCAACCTTTCCTTGTTGTGTCATTTGCTCATTTTCAAGATCTTTTAAAGCCATTAATTCTGTGGTCAAGCCTTTGTTCATATTTTTTTTTTTTTTATGGCTAAAGGCAGAAGTTTTTTTTTTCTTAATGCATTATATGCATTAAGATAAAAAGCCTTCAGTGTGCAGTAGCCCCCAGCCCCCCTAATACTTACCTAAACCCCATCTCTATCCAATATCTATGTCAATGAGTCCCTCGGCCATCCAGGACTCGCCCTCCTGATTGGCTAAGACACAGCAGTGGTGCCATTGGCTCTCTGCTGTCAATCAAACTCAGTTAGCCAATCAGAAGAGAGAGGGGGCGGGACCAGGCTGCATTTATGTGCAAGAATGGACACACAGAGCTGCAGTTAGGCTTGGGTTCCCCTATAGCAAGTTGCTTGCTGTGGGGGCATTCAACAGGAGCTCCAGCCAGGGACCCAAGAAGAGGAGAATCCAGGCTGCCCTGGGAAAAACCAACTACACAGATAAGGCAAGTATAACGTTTGTTATTTTAATAGAAAAAAAAATGAGATTTACAATCACTTTAAAGGGGTTGTATACCGCTGGAAGTTTTTTTGTGCAACGTTGTACCCAAAGAAAATTTACGTCCTTTTTTTTTCTCACAAATAGGTGTCCGTTTATGAAGCAGTGAACAGGGGTGATCCCAAGGACCAAGGATCACCACTGATCACAGCCCATAAACAGTTTATGAAACAAAGATAATCGGGGGGAGAAGTGTTAGAACTTGTTCTCCCGCTGATTATCTCCACACACAGAGAATCCTCATAGACTGACACAGTAATGGCCAGTTTATGAAGCTGCGATCTTAGCACTTCACTGGTGACCTGAGTCAGAATTCACACTCCCCGATTCACCAGAGGTGGTGAATCGGGGAGTGAAGAGGGAATATGGGGGGATCTGAGGAGATAGGAGGAAGATGTTTAACTTCTTTCTACCTCGTTCAGACCCCCCAACACTGTAACCATGTCCCCATGTCATATTTGTGTGTACATACATACATACATACATATATATACAATGTGCGTGTATGTATATGTGTATATGTGTGTATATGTGTGTATATATATATATATATATATATATATATATATATATATATATATATATATATATATAGTGGGGTAGATTCAGATAGAAGATACGACGGCGTATCTCCAGATACACCGTCGTATCTTTGAGTCCGGCCGGTCATATCTATGCGCCTGATTAGGCTGCATATTTATGCTGGCCGCTAGGTGGCGCTTCCATAGATTTACGCAAGGAATATGCAAATGAGCTAGATACGCCGATTCAGAAACGTACGTCCGGCCGGCGCATTTTTTTACGTCGTTTACGTTAGGCTTTTTTCGGCGTATAGCTACCCCTGCTATATGAGGCGTATCCTATGTTAAGTATGGCTGTCGTTCCCGTGTCGAGTTTTGAAAATTTTACGTCGTTTGCGTAAGTCGTTCGCGAATAGGGCTGGACGTAATTTACGTTCACGTCAAAAGCAATGACGATTTGTGGCGGAATTTTGAGCGTTCGTAAAAAACGTCAAATACGCGGGGTCACAGTTAATATACATAAAACACGCCCACATCATCCACATTTGGGCTTACGCCGACACAGATACGTTACGCCGCCGTAACTAAGGGCGCAAGTTTTTTCTGAATACAGAACTTGCGCCCTAAATTACGGCAGGGTAACGTATCTGAGATATCTGAGATACGTTACGCCGGGCGGACAGATAGCCGATTCTATCTGAATCTACCCCAGAGTGTGTGTGTGTGTATATACATGTATATACAATGTATGTGTGTGTATACATATATATTATGAAGGGGGACTCGTTATTTTAATAACATTAACCACCCGTCTGTTTGTGTACTCAGCAGTGATAATTTATCACTGCTTAACAAATTGACACCCTGGTGTTTCTGTGAATTCCTTGTACTGTAATCTCAAACTCTCACGAGATTCCAGTAAAAGGGGCCATTCTCCAGTGTTGGAAGCATTGGTAGATCGCTTCACTCCTCCAAGGGTGAAGCAATCTACTCCGCTTCATAAACTGGCACACAGAGGAGAAAAATCTCCTCCCTAAATGCAGGAGAACGAAGCAGTGAATAGATTTCACTGCTTCATAAAAGGACAGCATAGAGCTTTCTTTTGGTGGTATTTGCTCATCTCTGCAGTTTCTATTTTTTGCGCTATAAACAAAAAGAGAGCCACAATAAAAAATAAAAAAAACAATATTGTTTACTTTTTGGGAGGTAGAATCTCGCGCCAAATATTAATAGAAAATTAAATAAATAAAATAGAATAACCTGTTGCTGTCCCAAAAATTACAGTGATATGTAACAACGTGAATAAGTGAAGAAGCGGACGCGCTAGGAATAATGATCATCTGAATAAATAATTAATCAGCAAATCAACAGTGAATAATCAGCAATTATACTCAGGCCCCATACACACGAGAGAATTTATCCGCGGATACGGTCCAGCGGACCGTTTCCACGGATAAATCCTCTCAAAGATTTCCGCAGATTTCTATGCGATGGAGTGTACTCACCATCGCATTGAAATCCGCGCGGAAATCCATTTGCTGGGATTTATCTGCGGATGGATTCTATGGTGTTTACGGGGCCTAAGTCATACATGGTGAGTGAAACACAATTGGTGAATAATATTTAAGGAAATAATAAATAAATAAAAATAATAGTGTCCATCAGAGTGCAAACTCCCAGCAGGGAGATAACATTAGCCAATAATGTGCAATAAGAAAGTCCAAGCGGTAAAGATGGTCAGGAAGCGACGTGTCAATCATGAAACGTACGTCGAGGCGCACTGGTCAGGCAAATACCTACGTACTTCCGGTCACGCTGGTCCTCTCCTCCTGAGAGGTGGAACGCACGCCGACTGCAGGCTTCCTGTAGCGTGGGACCGTCTCTCCACAAATCGTTCAACGCAGACCAGCATGACTTGGTATAATTGCTGATTATTCACTGTTGATTTGCTGATTAATTATTTATTCAGATGATCATTATTGTTTACTTTTTGCTATAATTAATATCCACAGATTTTTTTGCAAATATTCTTCTACATATTTTTGGTAAAAAAAATCGCAATAAGTGTATATTGAATTTGCGTAAAAGTTATAGCTTCTACAAAATAGGGAATAGATTTATGGCATTTTTTTTTTTTTTTTGGAAGTGTCCTGAGGTGATGGACCTGTTCTCCTCTTAAGAAGTTTTTTCTACATTTTAAACCATTCAGTGCTTTCTCTGATACATCTTTTCAGATCTGACTGCCCTGAACAATCCAACAGTTTCCAGGCCAAATATCCTCAATGTATAACTTGGGGACTGTACCTGGACTCCTCTATGTGAGCCTGGCCTGTAATGATTGCTTCAGAAACCAGAGCTTGTGTTCACCTTGGCACAAAGTGTAACATGTGTAGTTAGGCACATAACATCCTATACATGCCTAGAGCCTCGGTCCGGGGCATGCTGGGTCAATTTTAAGGGGGCGGGGGTCACCCAGCAGCGTTCATTGTTATTGACTTTGGGCTGGATTTACTGGGGGGGGGGGGGCATTTGTTATTTTTTTTTTAACAAAGGACTTGTCAAAAACTGTCTGTTTTTATTTTTGTCACTTTTTTGGGTGAATGAGTAGGGGTACAATCCATGGGAGGTGGCCACCGAGAGACACTACTCCTGTTGCGGCTGACCCCGCCCCCCTATGATGCCACAGAAAACCCCTACACAAAACTTTTCTGTTTTTTTGTTCCCGTCTCGAGATGGATTACGTCGCTGGAATTTCTTCTTTTTCTTTCTTTTTTAATAAAGGACTTTGTCCCAAGCTGTCTCTTGTGTTTTTTTAAATTTTAGATTTTTTTGGGTGAAATGGTAGGGGTACAATGTACCCTGTTACCAATTCACATGGGGGGCGGGATCTGGGGGTCTCCTTGTTAAAGGGGGCTTCCAGATTCTGAAAGCCTCCCCCCGCAGACCACCAGGCAAGGGTTGTGGGGATGAGGCCCTTGTCCCCATCAACATGGCGACATGGTGCTTTGGAGGTGACTCTGAAGCACCCCCCCATGTTGAGGGCATGTGACCTGGTACGGTTCAGGAGGGGGGCGCTCTCTCATCCTGTCAGGTTGCATGCTCGGATAAGTATGGATTTTTTGGGGGGAACCCTACGCCAATTTTGGCGCAGGGTTCCCCTTAAAATCCATATCAGACCTAAGGGACCTGGTATGGAATTTGGGGAAACCCCCACGCAATTTTTTGTTAAACTTTGTTTCGTGGGTTCCCCATGCCGTTTTTCTATGAGTTATCTATATTGCTGGGACCCGACAATTCATTATAGCTGCGAGTAGTTTTAAATGACTTGTTTCCTTTAGAAATGTCATTTTGCTGCAGGGACTGTTTTAAACATGGGAAAGAATCCACCACTTTACAGGTATACTATAGAAACCCCCCAGGTACGAAATTTAAAAGAATATTTCACTTTTATTGTTTCACTTTAAGCATTATTAAAATCACTGCTCCCGAAAAAATGGCTGTTTTTAAAACTTTTTTTTTTTGCATTGATACATGTCCCATGGGGCAGGACCCAGGTCCCCAAACATTTTTTATGACAATAACTTGCATTAGAGCTTTTAAAATCAGCACTTTTGGTTTTTCATTTTAGTGTCCCATAGATTTTAACGGGGCTCTGCGGCTTTCGAATTTTCCCCCAACTCAGCATATTGTTCAGTATTCGCCAGAACATCCGAACAACAAAAGTTTGGCCTGAACATTCGCTCGGGCCGAACTGTTCGCCCATCTCTATAAATAACATGCATTTATATTGTGCTTACATCAAACAAAATCCTTTGGAAGGACTGGGACATTAAAAGTACACTTTGTTTATTTTTAGTGAGCGCTATTTTTATATATATGTTTGAACCAATTAGAAGTGTTTTGTTGGAAGATCTCATCTGTAAGGTTGCCTTTCTAGTCATTTTTACTTATGTAAGGCACAAAAAAAAAGGGGAGGGGGGAGAAGTCAAATTGGTTTTGAAGCCAAAGCATTCCATGCTTTCTTAGGTTGATGCAATATTGGACAGAGGTCTTTGACCTTGTTTCCTACCTAAGGTATTTTGTTCCCTATTCCTCACCCAGGTACCATATATACTTCTTCATCATATTTTCTTATTGACACTATTCTGTGCCTTACTTGTTTGGATTTGCATTTCTTTGTGTAGACTGGCTTTATACCACATTGCTTTATAAAATAAATCCTTGCTTGTAATTAAAATTAAAAAAAAACCTTCCTTCCTATCCAAGATGGACTCTTTTTTCCACCTCAACGAGGACATTGTTATCTCTTCCCTCTGTCCTGCCCCAAAACACAGATGTAGCCAGGTGCTAGTTACAGCAAAATGGAACCAAGAGGACATTATGAAACTTAACCATAGACTAACAAGATCCCTTATAATGCCCGGGACCCATACCGTTACATCGTTCCTGCCTCTAAGGAGGAGAAATAAGGGTCTGTTATGGATTTTTGGGGGGGGGGGACACCACACCAATTTATTTTTAAATTTTGGCTTGGGATTCCCCTAAAATCTATACCAGACCCGAAGGGCCTAGTATGGATTTTGGAGGGGACAACTCTGGCAGGAGCCAGTGCAGAAGAGGAGGAGCACTAGTCTGCAGTGAAGTTATGCAGGGGGAAGAGACTGTGAATGTTAGAAGTGCATAATTTTCAGGGCTAAATCTACTAACCAATGTTCTACGAATGTTATGGAAATTCAATAAGTGCTATGGGCATTCCATATCTTCCTTTACCCCAACCAAGTTGTTTCCCGCAATAAATGCGACAAAACTACGCAAATGACTGCTCATTGTCTCAGAGGTGATATATGGGGGTCTGGCAGGAGGGTGATTAGGTGGATGTTTGTAACTCATAGCAACCTACCGCTACACTCAAAACATTTTATATACTGTATTTATTGGCGTATAACACTCTCTTTTTTTACCCTGTGCCTGTGTGTTATTCGCAGGGGGTTGTGGAATGTTTTTTTCCTGAAACATCCCTCTTAAAGTTAGGGTGCGTGTTATACGCCGATAAATACGGTATATATGCAGTACTACGCTAACTGCACTATATACTCTGAACTGTATTATATATACTACACTAACTGCACTATATACTCTGAACTGTATTATATATACTACACTAACTTCACTATATACTGCACTATATACTCTGAACTGTATTTTATATATATATATATATATATATATATATATATATATACTACACTGACTGACTACACACTACACTACCTGCCTAATCTCCATTCATTCACCATATACTGCAGCCTTGTAAGTAAGCAGCAGCCTTATATAGTGTGGGGCGTGGACTTTGGCCAATCATGGCTCTCACAGCACATCGTGCTGTGATTGGTCAAAGCATACAGGATATGTGCATTATGGGGCTCTGGAGCTGGCGAACTTCTCGCGACCGCCCCATTTGTTTGTTCTACGATTTGAACATCCAGCCCATCCCTACTGTAATGTAATGTATTGTCATTCAAAGTATGACAGTGATGAAATCTGTAAAATATCCTGGACCTGCCCACCTTGAAGTAGATAATAAGGGGAAGCTGTGCTGACTTCTATCATCCAATCATGTGCAGGTAAAAATCCTGTTTTTCTTTTTCTTATCTGGCACATGATTGGATAATCTTTACAAAGTAAATGTTCACCATAATCACTAAACTAAACAAAAGGGAAAATCTTCTATTTTTATATGATCAAATGTAAAAATAATTATTGTAATACCAAACATTACACTTTTAAACTGTGAATGTTATATCAAAAATTACTTTCCGATAAAAAAGTTTAAAAAGTAAAATCCTTTTAGGGATTTATTTTGTGAAAATTAAATTTTACATAATGATGAAAATGCACCATTAAAATATTTGTGTATAATCTCAATTTCTTTCAAGATTGTGGTATAAGAGTTTGAATATTAAGGCTTCACTAGAAATTGGTGTTATTATTAAAAATAAAAGCTCAAGAATCACCGTCACCGGATATGTGGTGCATAAGTGAGCAGAGAGAAAATCAAAATGAAGAGAGACAATTACAGGTAGATTTGATAGTGTGCGAATATCAATAGCCATGACAAGTGCTGAGCAAGCAGAACAAATTCAACCATGCAGAATTCTTCTGGTATTAATCATGAGTTAAAATCATAATTGTATTCTCTAGAGGCCAAGCCTTTACCATGAAAGCTATAATAGTTTATGTGCAGTTTCTGTCCCTTCTGCTTTTTCTGTTTCAGGAAACAAGCCAAAACCATTCAGTGGAACCTAAAACAAGTTTCTATTAAATGTGTACAAAGGACTTATCTCTGTTGCCGTGGTTGTCCAACCTGTTGATTCTAGCAGCTAGGCTCAATATGCTCAGATGCTGTTGACGGCAGCAATTATTACCATTCAGTTTTGGTCTTTATTCTGGCCAGTTTAGAATACTCAACGCACACAAATTTATTAGGGTTTGTTCACACAGGATTATGTATTATATACTGTAAATGCATTTTGATGCATTTACAGTATATAATACATGTGTAGCGCTAACCCCTAAGGGGCTGCTGTATTTTGGGTCCCCTATTCTTTCACAGCCAGACAACATGCACTTTCCAACTTTCATTCAGAGACAGAAATCAGTCCATGGGCTTGTTTTTGTTTTATGGAGGCAATAAGGATTATGGGATCCAGTCTCTCTGAAATTGGCAGTAAGAATTCCTCTTGTAGGAGCTCTGTGTCTCCTTAGTGGAATTTAGCAAAGTCACAAATTTGCAGGAGCTTTATATCCCTCTCTTGAAAAATACCAGCCGGCCTGTCTGCTTTGTAAAGTATTTCATGACAAGGGATTGGGTTTAGCTGTTGGCACTGTTCCTGGAAAACTTGCTGCATATTGCATCTGGCAGCCTTCTCCCTTTTAGGCCCTGGGAGTGTAGAGGTACTCACACTGCCCCTGGAATCCTGCTGCTTTGGAAGAGAATGCTGTTCAGGCTTCCTGCTGTCCAGGTCCTCCCATGATAGCCAGGGTGTCTCCTAGAAAGTACTGAAGGGTAGCGGAGATCCCTCTTTCCAGCTTCTCTCCTTCATTAGCTCCCAGCTGGGAGGCAGAGCCCTCTCCGCCCCGGGGTACCTTCCCAGGCTCCAAAACACAGCCTGAGCACTCCATCTTCCACTGACTACAGCTCAACTCTGCTGGCAAGGCTGCACAATATTTATGGGCTGACTCAAACACCCTGCCAGGCCCCTTCCTGGGGATTGGACAGATTCCCATAAATATGCAGATCATAGCTTCATCCTCTCCACCCACTAGCTTCTAGAAACTTCTAGCAACTTCTAGAACCAGGGGGAGGTACCAGATGCCTGACCTGTAGAGCCCTCTGACCTACAGTAACCCCAGCCAATTCCCAGACTGACACAGCTACTGTGAGTCAGAATACATTTTCTGTACACCTTTTCATTAAGACCTGTTGTCCTCAATGTGCTGCAGTTTGTATGTGAAAAAGCCACATAAGTTGCATTTTGGAATCATAGAACTGCCTTTTCCCTTTCAAGTCAATTTAATGAAATCCACAACACAACTTGCATATGTCAAGGGGAGCAGTTCAACCCTTACTAATACTTAGTCTTATTTTATGATTTGTAGAAAAGTTAGACCCCATGGGACTCATTCTAAAAAGTGTCTTAAAAAAACAAACCATAAGCATTACCTACCAGGGTAAGGACCTTAGTAAATGGGAAATTTCTTCAGACCTACCAGAAAATGGGTCCTATTGTCCCATTAATAATATTATACCTCTTCATATAACAGCACGCTAAAGTAAAGGTAACTGCCTAGCTTAGCTACATAGCAGTGCAATTAATATCATCCAAAGATAAAAAAACATTGTGTCCCCCTTTATCAAGGTGTAGACATAATAACAATTTGGAATCCGCAACACCTATTGTACAAATAAACAAAAAAAACAAGGGCCTGATATGGATTTTTTTTTTGGGTTCGGGGCTCCCCTTAATATTCATACCAGCCCCAAAGGGCCTGGTAATGGACTGGGGGGAGAACCCCTGCCGTTTTTTTCAATGACTTTGATCTGTATTGCCGGGACCGACAATTTATTAATAGCCGCGAGTAGTTTTAAATGACTTTTTTTCCTTTAGAAATGACATTTTGTGCAGGGACAGTTCTAAACACGGAAAGATGCTCTACTTTACAGGCATACTATATACACCCCCCAGGTATGAAATTTAAAGGAATATTTCACTTTTATTGTTTCACTTTAAGCATTATTAAAATCACTGCTCCCGAAAAAACAGCCATTAAAAAAAAAAATTGCATTGATACATGTCCCCTGGGGCAGGACCCAGGTCCCCAAACACTTTTTATGACAATAACTTGCATATTAACCTTTACAATTAGCACTTTTGATTTTTCATGTTCGTGTCACATGTTCTGGTGCGAACCGAACCGGGGAGGGTGTTCGGCTCATCCCTAGTCTAAACAAGACTTAAGATGGCTAAACACATCTAAGACTGCCTTAACCACCTGAAGACTAGACAATTTCACCCCTTTTTGCCCAGGCCATGTTTCAGATTTCAGCATTGTCCGTCACTTGGAATGAAAATTACTCAGTCAAGCAACACTGTACCTAAATTACATTTTTATAATTTTTTGAAAGCGAGGGAGCTTTCTTTTGATGGTATTTATAATCACCACAGTTTTTTTTTTTCTGTAAATAAAAAAGCATAGAACATTTTGAAAAAAAAATTCTCTTTTTTCATAAATTTAGTCCAAGATGTATTCTGTTAAATTTCTTTAGTAAAAAAATACCCTAAATCAGTGTATATTATTTTGTTTGTGTGAAAGTTAGAGTCTACAAACTATAGTGTATATATATTAGAAAATTAAACAATCCTGCCAGGACAGTTTAAATACCCCACAAATTGCCATTTTTTTTTAAAAGTATACAGTCCAAGGTATTTAGTATAAGGCATAATATGTTTTTTTGAAATAGTAATTCTTTGACAATGTCTTCAGAGGGAATCACACATGTGAACAAGTCCTTATGGTGACACTATGATTAGCAAGGAGAAATTCAGAGACATTGGGACAGGTGTGGCGGTGATCAGGGACAATTGGACTTGTGTGGTGGGGATCAGAAACACTGTACCTTTTGTGGAGGTGGTCAGGGACACTGTAAGTCATGTGTAACTTTAAAGTGATTCTAGAGGGAAGACCTTTTTTACTTTAATGCATTCCCTCCTTTAAAGTAAATAATGTTGTACATTCCACCCCCCCAAATACTTACCTGACTTTTCTCTCGATCCAGCACTGTGCCCGACTGCATCAGCACTGCTCTCTCCTCCTCTTCTCACAGGAGACAGAGGCAACAGCAGGAGACATGGGCTCCTGCTGCTGTCAATCAAGTACTGTAAGGAAGGAGAGAGGGCGGGGCTGTGCTGTGTGTGTCTATGCTTGGGAGCATGCCCACTCAAGTGCCCCCACAGCACACATCTAGCTATGGGGGCACTCAGAGAAAAGGAGGAGTGGACAGCGCCGATGGGGAACGCCAGAAGAGCAGGTAAGGGACCACTCTGCAATACCACTGCACAGAGAAGATGAGTTTCACCTTGTTATTTTAAGAAAAAAGAGCCTTTACAACCACTTTAAGTACTACTGAGAACTACTGAGATTTTTAAAGTAAGAAACAGATATTGGACAACAAATACAATCGGTGACATGCAATATACATTCTAGAAGTCAAGTACATGAGCTATCTTACAAGACATTTGGGGTTTGTGTATTAATCACGTAAAAAATATTTTATGGTCTTTTTGTTTTTAAATTAGGTTATTTTTGGACATGCTTTTTTTCAATATTTCATATGCTTTGTTCTTCAGGTTTGGCGTACAACAGATTACCATATTTTCTGAATTACTTCTTTGATACATACTTGCTAATTAACGAAGATACACCAGTTGGTAAGTGATCATTTTTTTTGTAACCTCATTATTATTGGATGAATCAGGATTTCCTTATAGTCATAGTTTGGCACAGTGTGGTAACATGTATCTGCTAAAACAGAAAGTTGTAGAAACACAAACATGTAGAAAGTTGCAGAACATGAACAGCAACCATATTGCAATTTGGAAATAATAATCACCTTAAAAAAACTGTTATTTTGCTGACACCTCGGGTGCTTTTGTTCCTTTTTCTTTCTTTTGCATTTTTGAAATATGTTTATCATATATTGATTAAAGGAAGTTCTTAGTGATGGCATTCAGTCTCCTGAACTGGAGTATTGGTAGAGCATCTTAAACAGGTACTAATCTCCAGGTGTTTTTTTTTTTTACCTTAATGCATTCTTGTATTGAGGTTAAAAAATGCCAAAGTACCAATCTATGCCTACGTACCCAAACAATTAACTGCTGTCTATGTTCACCGCTACTGGTTCCCCATGTTCGATGCTGCGCTTCCCCTAATCTTCCAGATGCAGAGGAGGGTACTGAGGGCATTGGAGCCATAGGCTAAGGAGATATCTGTGTGTGCGTGCTCCCGACTGGTGCTGTGTATGAAGGAGGGAGCAAGGGCGTGGCTGGGCATTTTGTGTGTCTATAAATGCACACAGCATCAGTTGGGAGCACACACAAGCGTCTGGGGGTTGGTGACTTTAGGACAGGCGAAATAAAGAACAATTTTAAAGATGATAAACCATTATTTAATGTTAGTGTTACACTTAAAATCACTTAAAGACTCTGTTGCCAGACCATCTTAAAACATTGTAAAATTACCTGCTGTCAGGGGCCAATGATAAGGGGGTACTACTGGCCCTCCTGGACCAGGTCCAGGCCCCATCCGTTCAATAGGGAGGCCCTGGCACCCACTAAGCAGGAAGACCAGCTGTACTTATCACTGGAACCGATCCTACTGTGGCACTGTAATGCAGCAGGCATCTCATCCCCTCCATCCCACTGGCTGCACTGCAGTGGGAGCCACAGGAAGATTGGTTCCATTATCCACATTCCCTCCCCAACCCCCCACTACTCTTATCACCCCACATCCCTTTCTCTATGCTGTCTGGGTACCCATGCGTGCCCCCTACAGTGCTGCCGGCTTCACCTCTTCTCCCTTCCACCAGCTGCAGGACATACAGGGTGATTGTTTCAGAATGGAGAGCTGGGCGAGGGGTAAATATGTCATTATTACCAGCTCCTTCCTCTCCTGAAAGAACACAATGAGTGTACTGATCGTGTTAATTTATAACTGGAAAAATGGTAAACTGTTTGTAAATGAACAGGGTGCCTCAAGGGACTTCCTATTCATTCAACTGTAGTGCAGCTGAGATGGCAGAGAAAAGGAACCAGTCCTCAGTCGCTTTCTCTATCTCAAAAGTAACACATCAGTCTGTTTAGACCCATTGTGGTATTCCACAATTCTAAAAAAGTTAATAAATAAATAAAATTGTACAGCATAATTTAAAAAAACGTAAGGGTTCATTCACAAGTGCTTTGCTCTCTCAAGAGCAATCAGTTTTGGATCGCATTTCACAGGCAATGAGGCTTTTACCCACACTAGTACACTGCCTGCAACCATGTGCTTTTCAGGGCATTTGAAGAGCAGCACCATCCATTTCAATGGGTCACATTTGAAAGGGGGTATAATGTGTGCACTGGCTGAGAAGCAAAGTAACGTGGCCATGGCATGTGTACACCTCCAGCCACTGCCTCTGCAACTTAAGTCGGTAACAGCTGGGGGTTTCTAAAAGCGCAGGTCAGCTGTGGGTTGTTACTATCCCCCAATCTCACATGTGAATCAGCCCAAAGGGTTAAATTTTGGGGTAAAATATAGAAGCCGGGGTTGACTGAGTAAATGGATACCAGGCATGTCAAGTCCCAAAATTTCACACACCCGTGGAATCACAAAAAAGTATGGTATCCAAAATTCTGCTTTACAGATTATCAGTTTAGAGTTAACCAAAAATTATGGCAAACCTAACACATGTGGCACAATTGATGTTTACATACTGCACATGTGCACACTCTACACTGCGCTGTTTATATGGGAAGTGTGCAGGGGCAATGGGGTGCTATGTGTTTGTTTTTTACTTTGTTATCACAAGGGGCTAAGCATGGGCAGTTGACATGTCTTCTGTAAACATACAACTTCCCACCCGCCTGAGTCCCACAATATGTTGGGACCTTAGTTTCTTTGCCTCACACAGCACAACGATCCTTGTCCTTGCAAACTACATCTCACAGGGTGTAGAGAGACAGCCATGTCCTCCTCTTCCCTCTGATTGGCCAGAGTAATGCTATAGAGAGGGTAGGGAGAAGGGGGTTTTCACACACACATAAGCTGCCTTCCACTGCTGCGCTCTATCCCTACATGTAGCGGTGGCGGGAAAGATGAATAGAAAACCATGGCCAGTGTCACCCGCCTATATCTTTATTTTTATAGGCCAGGATGATGTATTTAGTGCTCTATGCATTTTTATTATATAATCTGTTATTTGCAAATTATGACCTCTATTACTGTACACTTCTGCATAATGTTCAAGTCTTCAGGAAAAATGTTTGTTTTTTAATGGTATTTGAAACGTGAACCACTGGGTACCTGTTTCAGCGATGAAAGTATCAGGGCGTTTATATATCACCAAAGGCTGTCATCCTTGAAATTAAATGTGACTGTTAAATAAAATAAGTGTGTTTGGATATATTTCTCTGTCTGAGAAACTCAATTTTTTCTGGCCTCTGGGTAACTGTGATACACACACTGATCATTGTGGTGTGTTTTGCAATTGTGTATGCAGATGCAAATGAGTAAACCTATTTCTGCTGGATCTTAACTGACAAAATGTCATGTTAGGTTTTTGACCTTCATTTCTGCCTTATTTTTGCTTGAAATAATGTTACAAAATATGATATGAATGACTGGCTCTAAGAGGATTAGGATGTATTTCTATTACTTCAAAATAGCATAGTAGTTTTGTTTCACAGACCATTATCTTAAATAAACATAAAGCTTATATGGTTTGTGTCGGCAAAATGAAAAATAAATAAAAATCTCAGCACATCTCTGCAATACACGTTTTGTCACTTTAAAATGCTGCAAGTACAAAATAATACCTGCGGAGCCTGACAGAAATCCTCAATTTTTTTCTTAACTATTCCAGTATGTATTCCTATTTCAAAGATGTACCTTCTGTTACTCCTGGCCTTCTTCAAATCTCCAGTTCCTTTTTTTTTTTTTTTTGCTGTTGCTGTGATATGACTTCCTGTTAGAGGTGCCAACATTTGTTCTCCATGGTCCCAAATAGCCGCCCTATCATGGCTGACCCTAGGTGGACTAGGAATTGAGCGATTTAAAGTGTGCATGCACGGTTTCTTCCAATCTAATAGAAAAATTATATTTTATGAAAAATAGAGTAGTTACTGTATTTATTGGCGTATAACACTCACTTTTTTACCTTGAAAATAGAGGGTAAACTGTGCCTGCGTGTTATACGCAGGGGGGTGTGGAAAGTTTTTTTCCTGAACCTTTCCTCTTAAAGTTGGGGTGCGTGTTATACGCCTGTGCATGTTATACACCGATAAATACGGTAAGTAGTGGATGTGTAAGGGTTATTTTTGTTTAATAAAGATATAGAAAATAAAAATAGAAAAGTAAGATCTTTGAGGTCTCATTCTTATCATTACCCATACAGACATACGCCGATGTACGTCGGCAGAATGGCACGGTTGCGCATATTGGCGTACAGGTACGTCCCCTTTAATGTGCACAGCCGTGGGTCGCGCGCGCCACCACCGGCGTGGTGGCTACCCTGTTGGGTACTCCGTGACCGCACCGGCGGACCCGATCGCCGATGGGGTCTCGCTATCACGTCACAGAGCTAAAGAACGGGGAGAGGTAAGTGTAAACAAACCTCTCCCAATGCTTCCTAGTCAGACTGTCACTGATCGTCTGTTCCCTGTCATAGGGAACGGCGATCAGTGACGTGACACGCCAAGCCATGCCCCCACACAGTAAGAATCACTTATTAGGTCACACTTATCCCCTTCAGCGCCCCCTACATGTTAACCCCTTCACTGCCAGTGTCATTTTCACAGAATCAGTGCATTTTTATAGCACTGTTCGCTGTAAAAATGACAATGGTTCCAAAATAGTGTCACAAGTTTACCAAAAATATGTAGAATAATACATATCGGCATAAACTAAGTAAAATTTGTATTTTTTTTATATTTTTTGGGGATATTTATTATAGCAAAAAGTAAAAAATATTGTTTTTTTCTCAAGTCGTCTTCCAGGACGGCACCTTGAGAGTAGACTGGCTCCACCTGACAGGAAACACAATCAGAAAGAGGTTTAAAAGCCCCGCCCCTCCCCGTGCAACTCAGTTATTGATTGTGTTTCCCACCAGCGAATCAGTTTGTTATTTTTTGTCAGACCTAAGGCCTGGGGCTGGTGGTCCCCCTCCGGGTACTGAGCAGTGGGTCCTGGGAGGCCGTCCCTGCCTCAGCTAAAGGTGTAATGCCTGTCCCGGGGGGTTTTCCCCGTGTGATAGGGGGGGGGGGAGGAAGATTGCAAACAATACCCCCCTTCTTTCCTTTCTATAGGAATCCCTGGGATAGTGGCTATCCCAGTACTCCTATTTGGCCATGTTCCCTCTCCTCCAGGACCCCTTACCTGCTGGGCGGGTGTGAGGGCTTCCTCAGCGTGGCTCTGGTGTACTGTCCTCCCGGGGACATTTTCGAATGGAGCCAGCAGTCGACGCCGCGTCACAGGCGGCGCGCGGTGATGACGAAGCTTCCGGTCTTCACCAAAATGGCGGCCGCCAGCGGCGTCGGCTCCTCGCTGTTCTCACTGCAGCAAGGAGGAGAGTGGCGCCTGCACGACTTCGCTATGGAGCGCGAGGATCGTTCGCTAGCAGCCGCTGCCGAGGACACCACCAAGGGTGAGTCTGCCTCAGAATGTCAGGGGGGCATATTGGACTGGGTCCTCTCCTTCCCCCCCCCCCCCCCTCCTCTCACACTTGTATGTATGGACTGTGATATTTTGTTTTCTCTCCCCTTACAGGGGAGGAGGTTTCTGCCCAGGGGGAAGCTGCTAATCTCTCCCTAAAACACACTTCCAAAACCAAGAGGTGTGGTAACTGTAGCATTAAGCTGGCTGCAGATTACTCCAAACTTCTTTGTGCCAAATGCATACAAAAGCTGGCAGGAAAGGAAACTTCCCTGATTATGAAAGAATTCCTAACTGTCCAATCCCAAATGCTCTCAGGGCCAGGGAGTCTCTCCTATCTGACACCGAAGATTCAGAGGCCCCAGAAGATGGGGTAATTGATAGCCATTCTGAGGATGAGGATGAGGATGCCAGATCAGGCAAATATATTTTTTTCTGCAGATGACATGGGGGGTCTGCTGTCTGCTGTCTATGCCTCTGAAGGGGTCCAGCAGCCAGCAGAGCTGGTGTCGCCTCAGGACAGAATGTACCAGGGTCTAGCTAAACCCCAGCCAAAGGTTATCCCAGTCCATCAGTCACTCAAAGATATAGTTCTGAGGGAATGGGCTGAGCCTGAAAAGAAACTGCTAAGGTACAAGACCTGGAAGAGGCGCTGTCCCTTTAAGGAGGAGTTAGAAAATACTTTGTTTAAAACTCCTAAACTGGATGCATCTCTAGCCCAACTCTCCAGGCAGTCTGACCTCTCGTTTGAGGATGCAGGGAACTTAAAGGATTCCTTAGACAGGCGGGCAGACACCTCCCTTCGCAGGGCCTGGGAGGCTAATGCGGCCGCCCTTGGACCCGCTTTGGCCTCTTCCTGCATCGCTAGGAATGCAGATACCTGGTTAACCAGACTTCTGGAGCATGTACCTCAGACCTCCAAGTTTAAAGAAATTAGAGATTCTCTTACAGTCATAGGCAGTGCGGTAGCCTATCTTGCAGATGCATCGATTGAAACAGTCCGATCCTCTGCTAAGACGGGTGCTCTCGTCAACGCCGCCAGAAGGGCGGTATGGCTCAAGACGTGGGAAGGTGATCTTGCCTCCAAGACCCGTCTATGTGCCCTGCCCTTTGAAGGCACTCTTCTATTTGGGGCAGGACTTGATCAAGCTCTAACTAGGGCCTCAGAAAAGGGGAAACGGTTTCCCCCAAAACCCAGACCTAACAGGAGAAGATTTTTTCGAGGCCCCCAGAATAAAAACCGACCTTCTGACAGAAGATCGGCCTTTAATAAGCGATGGATCACGGGAAAGGATAAGCCTAAAGGGGGTATCCTTTTCCCCGATCCCAAACCCGCAGGTAAGGACTCCAAGTGACTTAAGAGTCGGGGGAAGACTCTCCCAATTTTTTCCAAGCCTGGGAGAGTATAACACGGAGTCCTCACATTTTGCAAATAGTGAGGGAAGGTTACAGATTGGAATTCCGCCAACTTCCCCCCCCAATATTTCTCCTCACTCATCTACCCCAAGATCCCCTCAAGGCAGCTGCCCTTCTGGGAAATGTGACAGATCTAGCTCAGCAGGGAGTCATAATCCCAGTTCCGCCAGGACAACAGGGTCAGGGGGTGTACTCACATATTTTCATGGTGCCCAAACCTTCGGGGAAATTCCGATTGATCATAAATTTAAAACCTTTAAATACCTTTCTCCTCTACAAGAAGTTCCGCATGGAAAACATTAACAGTCTCAAGGGACTGTTGTTAGAAGGAGTCTTTATGGTAACCATAGACTTGAGGGACGCCTACCTCCATGTCCCAATCTTCAGGGACCATCAAAGGTTCCTCCGATTTGCCATTGCCTCCCCTCAGGGGATTCAGCACTGGCAGTTCACCGCACTCCCCTTTGGTCTGGCCTCCAGCCCAAGGGTTTTCACGAAGGTCCTGGCAGAGGTGGTCGCCTTTCTACATCTGAAAGGGATCTCCCTTGTCCCCTACCTGGACAACCTACTGCTTTTTAACCCCAGCCGAGAGCTTCTTCTCTCGAATCTGGCCACCGTCCTGACTACTCTGGAATCTTTGGGATGGATTGTAAACAGAGAAAAATCTTCTCTCCTCCCAGAACAGAGAAAAATGTATCTGGGGTTCCTGATAGATTCCGTAGAGAAAAAGCTGGTCCTTCCAGAGGACAAGATCCGGAGACTCGGGTCAGTGGTCAGGTCCGTCATGGGTTCAATAGAAATTTCCCTCAGGCAGATCATGAGGTTACTGGGACTGATGACCTCATGCATCCCAGCGGTCCCATGGGCCCAGCTTCATTACAGAACCCTGCAGGCCTTCCTGCTCTCCTCCTGGGACGGGAAGGACTCATCCCTAGACTCCAGGGTCAGCATCCCGGAGTCTGTAAAATGCACACTGGGGTGGTGGCTCATTCCTCAGAATTTGGAGGAAGGCCTCCCATGGAACCAGACAAATCCTCTCAGGATAACCACGGATGCCAGCTCCTGGGGGTGGGGAGCCCACATGTCGGGTCTCCAGGCCCAGGGGCCCTGGGATCGACAACAAAGCAGGTCCTCTTCCAACTTCCGCGAATTATTAGCGGTCGGGAAGGCCTTGGAGGCATTCGAGGAGAGAGTCATGAACCAAGAAATACAGATTCTCTCCGACAACGCAACCACGGTGGCGTTCATAAATCACCAGGGAGGCACCAGGTCCCGTTCTCTCCTAAGGCTGTCCTTAGAAATTCTAGGTTGGGCAGAACAGAGAGTCCTCTCCCTTTCAGCAATTCACATCAGGGGAGTCTTAAACCTAGAAGCGGACTTTCTAAGCCGCCAACCCATCCTCCAGGGGGAGTGGGAATTAAATCGAGAAGTCTTCGACTGGGTTCGACATCGTTTCGGCAACCCAGAAATAGACCTCTTCGCGAACAGGAAGAACAGGAAGGTAGAAAGATTCTTCTCCCTCTCCCGGGATCAGGGATCGGAGGGTGTGGACGCGTTGGCCCAGGCCTGGACATTTCATCTGGCCTATGCCTTCCCTCCCCTGAGTCTGATCCCAAGGGTCCTACAGAAACTGAGTCGCTCACGAGGGAAGCTGATCCTGATCGTTCCCCAGTGGCCCAAAAGAGCTTGGTTCCCAATGATAGAACGTTGGTCAGTTCTTCCCCCCCTTCCTCTTCCGGTCCGAGTGGACCTTCTGCGGCAGTGACCGATCTTTCACCCAGAGCCCGACTTTTTCAGTCTGACGGCCTGGTACTTGAGAGGTGGAACCTGCAGCGGAGAGGATGTTCGGAGAAGGTAATAAATACCCTTTTTGGCTAGTCATAAGGAGGTCACTAGAAAGATCTATGCTAAGACCTGGGGGGTGTTTTCACGCTGGTGTGCAGCCAGGCAAGCCCCACTACCTGAAATATCTGTCATCCTGGAATTTCTCCAGGAAGGAGTTGATCTAGGACTAGCCACAAGAACCTTAAGAGTACAAGTAGCCGCCTTGTCCTACTTTTTAGACAAGAGGCTGGCCCTGGATCCGCTGATCAAGAGGTTTCTGTCGGCTAGGGATAGGTTATCCCCTATTCAGATCTCCAGGGTTCCCCCCTGGGACCTCACCTTGGTACTAGACCATTTATCCAAACCTCCGTTTGAACCGATAGACAGCATTCCGGTTAGGCTGTTGACATTTAAATTCTCCTTTCTTCTGGCTATTACTACGGCCAAAAGAATAGGAGACATGCAGGCGCTCTCAATCAAAGAGCCTTATTTTTGTCTTTTTGAAGACAGGGTAGTCCTAAGTCAGGATCCCCTGTACCTACCTAAGGTGGTAACGAAATTTCATAGGTCACAAGAAATTATTCTTCCTTCATTTTGCGCAAATCCACAGAACGAAAGGGAAAAGACCTTCCACTGTTTGGATGTAAGACGCTGTTTGTTAAGTTATTTGGAAAGGGTGAGCGAGTTCAGACGCTCATCTCACTTGCTAATTAATTTTTCAGGACAGAAAAAGGGTTGCCAAGCATCTAGAGCCTCTATATCTAGGTGGATAAGACAGGCAATTTCATTAGCATACATTAAGGCTGGCAAAACAGTACCTAAAGTCAAGGCACATTCCACGAGATCTATAGCAACCTCCTGGGCAGAGAGAGCAGGAGTTTCAGTGGAACAAATCTGTAGATCAGCAACGTGGTCAAGCCAGAACACCTTTCTCAAACACTACCGTGTGGAACTTCTGTCACCCCAAGACTTGACGTTTGGCAGAAGAATCCTGCAGGCAGTTGTCCCGCCCTAAAGTAGGCCTGAGGGTTACTTGCTTATCTCTCAAGGTGCCGTCCTGGAAGACGACTTGAGAAAATACCAGTTACACTTACGGTAGCTGTTTTTCTGTAAGTCTTACAGGACGGCAGGCCTATTTCCCACCCTGAGGAATTTATATGGTTTGTATTTTTATATACTGGTTCCCGTGCTCTAATGGTGGTTACTTTATCACTAACTGAGTTGCACGGGGAGGGGCGGGGCTTTTAAACCTCTTTCTGATTGTGTTTCCTGTCAGGTGGAGCCAGTCTACTCTCAAGGTGCCGTCCTGTAAGACTTACAGAAAAACAGCTACCGTAAGTGTAACTGGTATTTTTTTCAAAATTGTCACTCTACTTTTGTTTATAGTGCAACAAATAAAAACCGCAGGTGATCAAATGCCACCAAAAGAAAGCTCTATTTGTGGGAAAAAAAGGACAACAATTTTGGTTGGGAGCCACATTGTCCGACCGTGCAATTGTTAAAGGGACGCAGTGGTGAATCTCAAAAAGGGGCCTGGTCCTTTAGCAACAAAATGGTCTGGGGCTTAAGTGGTTAATTGGCCAGACTTGAACAGCAGCGAGTAATGCACCTACTATGGTATCCAGGACCCGGTCCCAAGTGCTGAGATTTAGACCAATAAAGGGTATCTATTAAACGCAATGCCATTTTGTCTGTCTATGCAGTTGGTCGGCGTGCCTTGTGAGATACAGAAAAATATGACAGTACATGCGGTGAATACTGTGTCTTAAATCCCTGCTATTATATAAATGTATACTTGTATATTGTTGTATATTGTTGTATACTGTAGGGAGTATTTTTTGAATGCTCTTTTGGTTGCCATTGTCTCAGATGTATTTTGAAATGGTAAGTGAAAAATTGTGAAGATACCGCGCTGTCTACGTGAATAATAAATGTATGAAATGCAAGCAGCTTTAAAATGTGAGATACCCACAAACAAAATGGAAAAAAATAGCTGCGCAACTAATGTGAATACTACAGTAGTGTTAATACAAAGTATAATACCAATTAGGTAGAACAAATCTATCGCCCATACATGAGATAATCAATTTAGTGATGAAAAATAATATATCAAACGTGTGAGAGTCTATTCTTCAAACAACAAATATGCATCTGATGGTAATTTGATAGTAGAAAAATTCCTTTTTCCATTCAAGCAGATAGTGACATCAAAAATGAACCTCAGAAAAGTGCATGGATAGACAGGACACCTCCACCTCTCAATCACACTGTCCCTTACCAGAAGGGAAGATCCCAACTAGAGATCTTCTGACAGCAGATGGCTTACTCCCCAGCCAGGGGGTTGCGTGGCAGGATATCCGAGAGCCAAAGCCTCTCCCACAATAGACCGGTACTCGATGTTGATTGAAACCAATGTGGAGAAGAAAAGGCTACATAGTGTGAACCCATATAACAATTTATTAAAAAAAATTAAAATCACACTTACAAGAATGTAGATAAAATTTGCTTGTGAAATTATAGCCAGCCGGCTAGCACAACCCGTTCACTCCGGGACACAGTATGCGGTTTCTGGACGTCAGCACGCCGCCACCCTACGCCGTTTCGTCTTCTAAGACTTCGTCCTGGGGCACTTTGAAATAGTGTTATTAGGAAAACCAATGTCTGAATATTATAATCCACAGTCTGGCACTCCAGTGAGCGCTGGAAGGGCAGAGCACAAAGCGGTGACTAACAGCCACTGATTTGTGCTCAGAACAGACCCTAGAACTGAGATGATCAGCACCTTTGATTGCTCAGTTCTCAGTTTTAGAGCCATTGGGGAGAGCTGCAGCATCAGATCAATGTTGCATCTATTGTACATGGGTATGAATGTTTGTTAATTTTTAATACTTCACTTTTTTTTTTAAAGTTCCAAAATTATACAGCTTCTGTTAAAGACCTTCAATTACATCATTTAGTTGCAGGCTCTGCAGTCTGCTGTACATTATGACATCACTATACCTTGTTGGCTGTTTTCCCACTAGGTCTCCTGAATTGATACAGTAGTATTATGGCTTCCATTATATGTAGGCTTGCCACCTTGAAGCCATTCCACCAGCCTGACCATCTAAAATTGGCATGTTACTAATGTTGTTCAAAGAGGTCATATGATGATTATTTATTAAAACCCAAACATAAATGTTTTTATCTAAAACAAAATCAATTGCATTGTCTCCACCTGGAGAACTTGAGCTTTATTACAGCTTTAAAAAAAACAAAAAACATTAAATTGACAAACAAAGACAGATCAATATTCCACTTATTTATGATATCTGGGTTATTTTATCATAACAACCGTGGTATAGTCACACATGTGATGGGTGTTTATATAATTGATTTTATTATTTGTCTGTTCTGATATTCTTATACAACGTACTTGTATGACTCAGTTTCCTTTACATTTTTCTGGCCCAAATAAGGTTGCCTTTTTTTTCGTTGGTTGTTTGTATACGTTATATGCCCTTGGACTTTTGACTATTATTTTGGTTCTATATATCTGTATGCCAAAGTTCATATTGTTGTGTTTGAGTATGTGTCAATCGCAATTGCCTATAATAATGGCGGTAGTCATATTTGCTTACTCCTTCGTTTTTAGCTTTGCAGTGCTATGCATCATTTTTATATAACATCATCTTGTCACATAGCAAGTTAACTTATTGAACACAATGTACCCCCTAATGTGGGTAATATCTAAACAGCTGTCAAACAGTAAGGTAGAGCCATGGTAAGGACCAGTGGACAAATCTCTATTTAATGCAATACAAAACTACAGAAGGCAATCGTGAAAAAATATGAGATACATATAATACCAGTAATTACTTTAATGTCAAAACCTGCTAGTTTCCTCCAGAGGTTGCTAGGGGTTCCTTCAGCTGTGGCTAACTGATCTGCCAACTGACGGTGCCTGCGTAGTTCAAGGTTCAATGCCACTTTGCAGAGTCAGCAACATGACTGCAAGAGTGGCATTCTGGCCACCACTGTAAAGTGGGTATTTTTCCCACTGACCGCCAACAATGTAAGGGGCATTTTTCCAATGTCTCGCAGATGGACTAATCTTAGCAGACGTTCCCCCGATACCTGAAAATTAGATCTGAGGGGAAGATCTGAAACGAGGGGAAGCTCTACTGATCATCCAATCACGTGTAAGCTAAAATGCTGTTTTTATTTTCCTTGCATGTCCCCCTCAGATCTACAGTGACTACACTTCCAAGTGCACTTGTAGTGCAAAGTGGATTTTCCTTTTGTAAATAACCCCCTAAGTGTGTAACACAAAGGCATACAAATACAGAGTCAAACTTGAACAATAACAACACATGGGCTTACAATATACGATAGCACATGATATGAATGTAATAGTCGGATAAACCAATATCCAAAAACAACGGGAGATGCAGAGTATATCACCGGCCATCAAATAAATCTAAATAGTATATGGAATATATATTTGATAACTTCACTAGGCAGTATAGGACAACATAATAGGTAAGATTGTATGGAGAGTGGACTCACTTAAGGGGGAAATAATTGCTTGCTACAATGGGATACTCATTTAGCTGAAATGGTTTGGCACCAAATAGCAATGAAAAGTCTAGAAAGGGGGGTTTAAGTACTGTGTGGTATTCAGCCCCTCAATAGGCTAGGAACAATCTCCTCAATGTCTGCATAAAAATGCCTATAAAAAATTACAGACATATGGGTAAGTTTAAAGTAGCCTGTTAAAGTAAAAAATCACCAAGGGAGAGACAAACAATCGTGAACCGCCAACATGCAAAACTGGTGACATACCGTAAAAGAGACTCTGTAACATATAACCGCCATCCAAAAGGACCACCTATTGCGGTGGCAGCAGCCCTGTAGTGCGAACGCTGCACTTAGAGTGTATTATTCAACTTTGTGTACTCTTGTGCCTATAAAGTCCATGATATTATCCAATAGCTTTCCAATTAAGATAGGATGTGGCACTTCTCTACTATTTGTGCATTCACAGTTCCACCCTGTTGTGATACAACTATTTAATATATATCTTTCTCATGTACACCCAGTTTCCTCTCCCTGAGGTATCATTCTGCATGAATGCCATTCGCCTGGCTTCTATCAGACGTGCATCCTGGGAAACCAGTATCCGACCGACTCCTGATCAGTGCTCTCGGCCAGTGGCAGAGGGCGCTGATCGGAGTGTTCTGGCGGGGGGGCGGTGTCCCTCGTGTGCCCACATCCCCCTGTCTGAACACAACAGCTCAGATATAGCTAGATTCACACAGAGCGCCGCAACTTTAAGGCGGCGTAGCGTATCGTATTTATGATACGCCGCCTTAAGTCAGAGAGGCAAGTACTGTATTCTCAAAGTACTTGCCTCCTAACTTAAGGCGGCGTAGCGTAAATGCAGCGGGCGCAAGCGCACCTAATTCAAAATAGGCTGAGGGGGCGTGTTTTATTATAATTTTGTTTGACCTGACGTGATTGACGTTTTTTTTCAACGGCGCATGCGCCGTCCGCCTACATTTCCCAGTGTGCATTGTGGCAACGTACGCCGCACGGGCCTATTGATTTTGATGTGGACGTAAATGACGTAAATCCCTATTCATGGACGACTTACGCAAACAACGTAAAATTTTCGAATTTCGAAGCGGGAATGGCGGCCATACTTTAACACTACTATTCCAACTATTAGGCTTGATAAAGCGTTACGTAAACGGCGTATCTGTACTGCGTCGGCCGGGCGTACGTTCGTCAATAGGCGTAACTAGTGATTTACATATTCTACGCCGACCGCAATGGAAGCGCCACCTAGCGGCCAGCCTAAATATTGCACCCTAAGATAGGACGGCGCAAGCCGTCGTATCTTAGATAGGTTTAAGTGTATCTCTGTTTGAGAATACACTTAGACCCCGTACACACGAGAGGATCTATCCGCTGGAATTTATCCGCGGACCGGTTTCAGCGGATAGATCCCCTGGTGTGTACGATCCAGCGGATCTTTTTCCCGGCGATGGATTTCCAGCAGGTCAAAATTTCTTAACATGCTAAGAAATCGATCCGCTGGAATCCAGTCCAGCGGATTGATCCGATGGTCTGTACAGACTCACCGGATCAATCCGTCCGAATCCATTCCTCGCATGCGTCGTAATGATTCGACGCATGTGTGGAAGTCCTTATATTACAGCGCCGCGCACGTCGCCGCGTCATCATCGCGGCGACGGCGCGACACGTCACCGCGGAGGGAATTCCGCGGGGATTTTGATCTCATGGTTAGTACAACCATGAGATCAAAATTCGCCAGAGGATTTATCCGCGGAAACGGACCTCCGGACCGTTTCCGCGGATCAATCCTCTCGTGTGTACTAGGCCTTAAACTTAGGTTGGCGCAGATTCTGAGTTAGGTCAGCGTATCTACTGATACGCCGACCTAACTCTACCTGAATCTAGCTAATAGTGTGTACCTGGCTTTAAGCTGGCCATAGATGGATCAAAGTTCAGCTGGTCCATGTATAGGCAGACTGGTTGTACAGAAGTTTAGGTATTAAATAAAGATACGTTGGCAATTGTTTGTCTAGCGATATCAGTTGGTTGGGTAGTTTTTTAATACTTTGCACAATGAAAACGAAATTGCGCATCAATATGTTTTATGAGGATGTTTCTAAACTGCTTAAAGGTTATTCTATTCTTTATAAAAAAAATATTCTGATATAGCGTTTTCCATACTAGAATTTTCTTGGCTAATGCTGTCCCTTACTGCCTCGTACGAAATTGCATTACACAATGTTCTTAAGGTTTAAAGACTTCTACTGTTTACAGCTTAATATAACATGCTCATAATTCGCCAGGCAGTAATGTTTTAAGGGAAACTGTTCTTTTTTATCTTGCTGTTATGCTTAACTGATTCTCAATCACTATAGCTCTGAGGTATGACTTGAAATATATACAATGTAGCAGTTTTATTAAAGTGGTAGTGAAGTCAGTATTTGTATTTTACCTACAGGTAAGCTTATGCTAAAACTTACCTGGAGGTTAAATCAATATATCTTAAACGTGCACCATTTTCTAGGGAGCAGCAGCCAGTGATATCACCGTCACATGCGCTCTGAAGGAACGGCATACCAATGCCGTTTCTTTAGAGCTGTGTGCATCGGCCATGACTCCCACGCCCATGCACGGGAGTGACATCATCAGGCCTCCATTCAAGTGGCCGCAGCTTGCAAACCCAGAAGGAAGATCGGGTAAAGATGGAAGCTTCTGCAGCAGTGACAGTGCACCACAGGAGGACATTGTTTCAAGGTAAGTCTTTCATAATATGCTAGTATTCAATGCATAAGGATAGTTTAGAGGTGGAATCTTCAGACAGTTCCATAGATATCATAACTATTGACACTAATGTGCAGTAAAAGATTGAAGCATTGTTTTATATTCTGATTTCATTGCAACTCAATGTCCACCAGGTACAGATCCTTGTGTTGTGACAATTGTAATCTATAGCCCACATTTGGCAGCTAGCAGCACACACGGGTGTGTACTGCTAGCTGTCTGGCTGAGCAATCACTGACAGCTCCAGTACCACTAATGAACGGGAAGCAATCAGCAGGGTTTCCTATCATGTGCTCAGTATGACCACTTGTGACCTTGATGATTACATACAGTTTCTTAAAGACCTAGTTGTGTTTTGCTTTGTGTCTTTTAAGGTCACACTGCAGTAAAGCTGGCACAGGGGATACTTGTTTTGGTAACTGTCTAAAAGGTGATACTCCCACACTTTGGAGAGATCTATTCTTACAAATGTATGTGTCTTAAAGCGGAGGTTCACCCATGGAGAACACATTTTCCCCTTAGATTAATGCTCGTTTTGTCTAGGGGAATCGGCTAGTTGTTTTAAAATATGATCCGTACTTACCGTTTACGAGATGCATCTTCTCCGTCGCTTCCGGGTATGGGCTGCGGGACTGGGCGTTCCTTCTTGATTGACAGTCTTCCGAGAGGCTTCCGACGGTCGCATCCATCGCGTCACGATTTTCCGAAAGAAGCCGAACGTCGGTGCGCAGGCGCAGTATAGAGCCGCACCGACGTTCGGCTTCTTTCGGCTACTAGTGACGCAATGGATGCGACCGTCGGAAGCCTCTCGGAAGACTGTCAATCAAGAAGGAACGCCCGCTCCCGAAGACCCATACCCGGAAGCGACGGAGAGGATGCATCTCGAAAACGGGTAAGTACAGCTCATATTTTAAAACAAATAGCTGATTCCCCTAGACAAAACGAGCATCCAGCTATGGGGAAAAGAGGAAAAAAAACACAAATGGGTGAACTCCCGCTTTAAGTAGTCCCTGTACTATTTAACTACGGCATTCCTGTCCCAGAAGCTCTACTGTACAGCTTATTCAGTATAATTAACTCACTTTTCTCCCCAACTGTGGAGAGTCAGTAGCAAACATGACATTTTGGCATTGTTAGTGCTATTGTACTATCACTGGTCTCCAAACTGCAGCCCTTTGGAGCACTATTCCACTATACCATCTACTGACAACAGCAATAAGACCTACTTCCTGTCACTGACTCCAACAATGGGGTACTATTCCACCCACTGACACTAACGATAGGTCAAAAACAATAGGGCCCCATTGTTAGCGTCACACCAATGATGGGGCACAATTCCTCGCAATGACACCAAAGGTGGCACATTATGTACTCCCACTGATGCCAGGACGTTTTCTACTCTTACTGTCCTCAATTTGGCCTTCCTTAAGTCTGAAGGACAGTAAACTAGCCCTTTGTTTAGAAAGTTTGGAGACCCGTGTCCTATATGATCAATAATTTTGGCTTGGGGGGAAAATGTCCAGGTCTTAAAAATATGACCAAAGTCAATACTGTTGATTTTTTTTCTATACAGTATTCTTTTCATCATATGCATTAGCATCATTTTCAGACTGATTAGTATGGGTTATAAAGGAAGAAAATACCGCGCTAGGAAATATTAAAAAACACTAACAATGAATTGCTAATAAAGCTGCAACAGCGGAGTGTTAATACAAAACACAACAGCATAGAACAGAGGGAAAAAAGGTTGTTGCGCTAAAAATAATAAATCTATGCAATAATTTGAAAAATATATAAAATTCTGAAGCCAATATCACAAATCGATGCCATACTCAAAAGGAGAATAGTTGCAGTCCTAATGCATCCACAGAAATAAAGTTCGTATAGGAGTGGCAATGTTGAGAAACAAGTATAGAAAAACACCTCGAACCAGTAAAAAATTGGAGGCTTACCAGATGGCAAGCAGTGTGTGCTTGCGACTGCAAACCCCAGTCAAGGCCTTTAAAATAGTCCTCACAGGGGAAGATGGAAAAGGAAGAGGATTCTTGAAGTCTCCACCGGAAGCCAAATTAATGAGCCGTATCATAGGAAAAAATATTGCAATGGTGAAGTATGTTTGATCAGCACACATATAGGAAAAAAGTGACTTAAAGTACCACCATCACCAGCACCCTAAAAATAGGAGGCTTACCAGAACGGATAAGAACAACAGCAAGTGGCTAAAACCCTAGCCTGGGCCTTTAATTCCTGGGCTGTAATGATAGTCCTACGTGTTCTCCGTGTTCAGTGGGTACATAGAGGAAGTGATAGAGCCCACATAGTGAAGTATGTTTAAACAATGCGTTTAATAATAAAAAGATTGCACTTACAGAGTAAATGAGAATAAAAACAGAGAGAAGCCGGCCGGCTCGGAACAAACGCCCGTCCACTCTATACAACACGTCCTGCGTCAGCACGCTACCTTCCCGACGCGCGTTTCGTCATAAAATGACGTCATCTGGCCCCAGATGACGTCATTTTATGACGAAACGCGCGTCGGGAAGGTAGCGTGCTGACGCAGGACGTGTTGTGTAGAGTGGACGGGCGTTTGTTCCGAGCCGGCCGGCTTCTCTCTGTTTTTATTCTCATTTACTCTGTAAGTGCAATCTTTTTATTATTAAACGCATTGTTTAAACATACTTCACTATGTGGGCTCTATCACTTCCTCTATGTACCCACTGAACACGGAGAACACGTAGGACTATCATTACAGCCCAGGAATTAAAGGCCCAGGCTAGGGTTTTAGCCACTTGCTGTTGTTCTTATCCGTTCTGGTAAGCCTCCTATTTTTAGGGTGCTGGTGATGGTGGTACTTTAAGTAACTTTTTTCCTATATGTGTGCTGATCAAACATACTTCACCATTGCAATATTTTTTCCTATGATACGGCTCATTAATTTGGCTTCCGGTGGAGACTTCAAGAATCCTCTTCCTTTTCCATCTTCCCCTGTGAGGACTATTTTAAAGGCCTTGACTGGGGTTTGCAGTCGCAAGCACACACTGCTTGCCATCTGGTAAGCCTCCAATTTTTTACTGGTTCGAGGTGTTTTTCTATACTTGTTTCTCAACATTGCCACTCCTATACGAACTTTATTTCTGTGGATGCATTAGGACTGCAACTATTCTCCTTTTGAGTATCGCATCGATTTGTGATATTGGCTTCAGAATTTTATATATTTTTCAAATTATTGCATAGTATGGGTTATGAATTAACAGACTGAGCGAATCCATTTGAAATGTTTCCTTTGTCCTGATAGACTTATCCCTTCCCCTAACATGATGTGTTTCTACCCCAGCTGAGAACCAGTGTGTGATGGAATTGCTTTTTAGACCCCTTTCACACTGGGGCATTTTTCAGTCGCTTTAGCACTAAAAAAAGTGCCTGTAAAGTACCTCAAAGAAGCCCCATCTGCAATCCCAATGTGAAAGCCCGAGTGTTTTCACAATGAGGCGCTGCACTGGCAGGGCATCAAAAAAAGTCATGCAAGCAGCTTCTTTGCAGCGCTTTAGGAGCGTTGAATACACCACTCCTAAAGCGCCCCTTCCCATTGAAATCAATGGGAAGCGCCTGCAAAGTGCCTTGGCAGCATTTTGTGGGTGCTTTTAACCCTTTGTTCGGCCACTAGTGGGGGTTAAAAGCGCCCCGCTAGCACTCAAAAAATGCCGGTAAAGCAGCGCCGTTTTAGCGACGCTTTACCGGTTTTTTTCGGGTGCTGGCAGTGTGAAAGGGCTCTAATTGCAGGTCTACAGATTTCAGTTTATTTTGTACAGTGTGGATACATTTATTTTCTTTGGAAGCAGCTTTTTTCCATTTGAATCCGTTTTTGTTGATTCAAATGTCGCTCAGTTGCTAGCAAACTCACCCCCTTTCTCTTGCACCTCCTTGGGACTAGTAGATGAAATGCTCCTCAAAACCATTTGCTGCAAGGAGAACAAATGCATTCTCCTCCGTCCCAAAGCTCTGGTCTGTGGTTAAAGCCTCAGCACCTTCACAAATAATACTTTTAGGAGGCTGGAGTGTGATCAGAGGCGGTCGCATACAGAGCAGCTGTAGGGGACTGGTCGCAGCACTTGAGAAAGCCTGCTTTATTCTTGGCCCCTAGACTAAATGAGAATTTTAACAATTGCAGCAGCGGCGCCCCCCTAATCTCTATGCGCCAGCCTCCATTGTCAAATGGCTTCAAAAAGGTTGGACTCGGGGCACAGAGCACTGCTCCTTGTGCCCACCCACTTGTGACAATAGCGAATCAACATTCATTATTGTCTTCCTGCTTTTCCTCCCGGTCAATCAGGACAGAAAGCGGGTCCTGAGACTGGATTGGCCACCAGGAGAAGAGACCGGATTGGCCGGGAGGAGAACCCAGGGAAGCCCCCTGTGACCTGGGTTGGGTAAGTGCAGGGCTGGTGGGCTTGCAAACAGGGCTGGGGAGCGGGCCGGGGACCTGGCGAGCTGGAAGTGAAGGGGGGGGGGGGTTGTACACCAGCCACCACTGGTTTGCAGGGTGGGGGAATTCCCAATGCAAGGGTGGATTTTTAAAGTTTCATGGAGCTTTAAATCAATTGTTTGTTTTCACCATTTGTTTTGTAGATTCAGCCCATTAAAACAAAAAATGGTTTGTTGATGAATATCGATGCAAAGTATACTGTATGCACAGCTACATTTATATATTCCAAGTACAAATTCTGTATTAAGCAGGGGTCAGTAGAGACAATACAATGATGTTAACACATGTGTTCAATGAATGGCTAGATTTGTTTTTAATAAACAATATCTAAGGTCATCTGGAATCATTTTAACTATGTAGGCTAACGAAAAATTTCGAATTTCATATAACATATCCGATATATTACCTATTGTGTAACCAGATATTTACTCTACACTAAATCAATGTTTTATTGTAGCATTGCGTCCAAGTATAGACTATACAGTAGATCAATAAAACTATGTTCAAAATGTGTTTAAGTGCAATGGAAGTTTTAGCAGCATATAAAAACCATAAAGATCTGAGTATTGAAGGGGAGAAATAGAATACTGAAGAGGCTTCTCTGAATACAGCACAAAGAACATACCATTATGGTTAACACTTTAAAACGGCAAAGGGTTAGGACAAGACTTATGTACTTTTAATATGAGACAGAGCCAGCTTCCAAATGTCGATTCATAGGTAGAAAAAGTTGTTGCGTCGGCAAAAAGAGGACAAAATTACTGTACTGCCAATTCTGTCTGCAAATTGTGATTTAATTCTCATGATATACCTGAAACAGACAGTGTGCTGTTTTTTGCTTTTGCCTTGTATACAATCTGGAAATACCAAAAAGTTCAGATGCTTTTCACCTTAATCTAGAATATTTGTCAAATGAAGCCTGCTCCCTGTTATGTTGTGTTTTTAATATCATTAATTTATTATGCTAAAAAATATTCAATGGTTTTTGTGTTTTTCAGCTTCCATTTTACCATCTCTAATGTCCAGGGGTCAAGTCCTGGGGAAAAAATGTTGGAACTCCCACCCAAGATCCACTCCCTCACCAAAAAAAAGCAGGCCAGTGGCCAGCAGGACCCACAGGTCAGTGGCCAGATCCCAGCAGGACCCACAAGCTGCGGACCTGTGAGTCCTGCTGGCCACTGACCTGTGGGTCCTGCTGGGAGCTGGCCACTGACCTGTGGGTCCTGCTGGGAGCTGGTCACTGACCTGTGGGTCCTGCTGGGAGAGGACAATAGGCTATGGGTCCTGCTGGCCATGGCATGCAAGTCCTGCTGGGAGCCGACCATGGCATGTGGGTCCTGCTGGGAGCTGACCATGGCATGTGGGTCCTGCTGGCCTGTAGTCCATGGGCAGCTCCCAGCAGGAATCACAGGCCATGGGCAAGGTAAATGAGGTGTGTGGGGGGCAAATCTCTTACCTCAGCTTGCTTGGCAGACTCAGTGCTCAGCAGCAGCAGGATAGGTCCTCTCTTCCTCCTTCTCCACGGCTTCCTTCCTCCAGTCCTGGGGGGTGGGTGATGATCTTGCTCCACAGTACTGTTATTGTACTGTCTGCAGCCACCACCAGCCAGCAGCGGCGCACCCAGGCCAGACACATCACGTGGTGTTTCTACATAGTCTCCAGCCAGGCAGAGGCAGACAAAATATCCGTTGGTGGGAGTTGTAGCACCGCACATAGACTGGCTGCGCTGCTCTCCTTAGACTGACTCCACCCCCTGGTGCAAGGAGCTTGAGCACGCAGCCGCCGCCGTAGACTACAACTCCTATAAACAGCGGCGGCCAGGCCAGTCACGTGACGTCACCTGACACTGCAGACTGAATAGTGACGGTGAGTCATTCAGCGGGCGGACAAAGGGAAGAGCGTTCCTGCTGTGAAAAAAGTGCAGGGAACGCCGTTTCCACGAGTTCCCACAGGACTCGAGCCCTGCTAATGTCACTATTTTCATAAAGTAGATACTTGAGGTGATTGTAGCCGTATTCGTGCAATTGTGACAGAGAAAATTGAGTACTGTCCGTGATACTTTTTTGATTTGCACAACTCGTTCATAAAGTAGATACAAACACTAACTGGATATAATTTAGTTTGCTTAAAACATAACTCCACGTTCGTGGGGATAAAAAAATAGCAAATAAAGCACAAATAATATAGCGTGTACAATTACGATACAAGCTATATTGAATGTTATTGAACATTACCTTTCCTTTTCAATTTGCAGCTCTGTAATTTTCTATAAATGCAAAGCAACATGTCTACCTGTAGTTGTTCTGTACATAGAATGTATACTGACCACTCACTCACCAGAAACATAATTTCCTGCTTGTGTGATTGGCTCACCAATTTTCCCAAAAGTCTGCCTAAGATAAAAATCATCCTTTATAACTTAATTGTAATTTTTGGTGAGATATTTCCAATAGGAACACGTCTAAAGAGATGCAGGCCCAGCAGCTTTCCTCATTAGTGCTCTGCAGCTGACTGATAATTACGAAAACCACTCCTATTAGACCCACAGACAAACACACAGGGATTTCTTCATAATAACAAAAGGTAGAAATCTGCAACAACGGTTGTTATAATCCTTGCAATGTACATAGATCACCCGGGGGGGGGGGGGGGGGGGCATGCTTTTTCTCAACAAAAGTGGAGTTACGCTTTTAAGCAACGTGTATCATAAAAAAATATATATATTTTAAGAAAATAGTATTTTCACTTTTTCATTCTTTGCTGCATTTCAGTGCTGATGATCTCAAGTAGCAATTTCCTGTCTACATGCACATCAGTAGCAGCTACATGTCATTGTTCAGAGACGACAATGAAATATGACAGTTTAGTGAGCATCTGCACAGCCGCTGCTGACACCTCCAAGGTACCAGAGTAAGGAAAGGGATGGTCGGCACTTGCAATGACATCCAAAATAGTATTTCTTTATTGAGTAAACATGTACAATGCTGTAAAACAGCCTACACGTTTCAGACGTTGGTCTTTAGTCATGGCTCAGGAGTGCCAACCATCCCTTTCCTTACTCTGGTACATTGGAGGTGTCAACAGCCTCAATGTCTGAGCTCCGGGCGGAGCTTTTATGCGGGAAGGTTGTAGCACCTATATACTTCCTTGGATATTCATAGACTCTGGGTTATAGGCTGATACCTTACATAACCATTTAAGGACCGCCTTCTGCATATATACATCAGCAGAATGGCACGGCTGGGCAGATGTATGTACCGGTACTTCCTGTACATCTACCCAGGAGTGGGTCCCGGAGCTGAAGAACGGGGAGAGCCGTGTGTAAACACGGCTTCCCCGTGCTTCGCTGTGGCGGCTGCATCGATCGTGTCATCCCCTTTATAGGGAGACACAATCGATGATGTCACTCCTACAGCCACACCCCCCTACAGTTGTAAACACACACTAGGTGAAACATAACTCCTTCAGCGCCCCCTGTGGTTAACTCCCAAACTGCAACTGTCATTTCCACAATAAACAATGCATTTTAAATGCATTTTTTGCTGTGAAAATGACAATGGTCCCAAAAATGTGTCAAAATTGTCCGAAGTGTCCATCATAATGTCGCAGTCACGAAAAAAATCGCTGATCGCCGCCATTAGTAGTAAAAAAATATTTTTTTTATAAAAATGAAATAAAACTATCCCCTATTTTGTAAACGCTATAAATTTTGCGCAAACCAACCGATAAACGCTTATTGCGATTTTCTTTAACAAAAATAGGTAGAAGAATACTTATCGGCCTAAACTGAGGAAAAAAAACAATTTTTTTTTATATTTTTGGGGGATATTTTATTATAGCAAAAAAGTAAAAAATATAGATTTTTTTCAAAATTGTCGCTCTATTTTTGTTTATAGCGCAAAAAATAAAAACCGCAGAGGTGATCAAATACCACCAAAAGAAAGCTCTATTTGTGGGAAAAAAAGGACGCCAATTTTGTTTGGGAGCCACGTCGCACAACCGCGCAATTGTCTGTTAAAGCGACGCAGTCCCGATTTGCAAAAAGGGGCCTGGTCCTTTAGCTGCATTTTGGTCCGGGGCTTAAGTGGTTAACGTGTAATGAAAGGGATGGTCGGCACTCACGATGACATCCAAAATAGTATTCCTTTATATAGGTTGTATAGGTTTGTTTTAAATTTTCTAAATAGGTTCCTTTAAGCTGGTGCATTGTTGGTTCACTTACCTTTTGCTTCGATTTCCCTTCTAAAAAATGTTTTTCTTTGCCTGAATTTCTCACTTCCTGTTTCTCCTCAGTAAGCTTGCCCCCATCATCTGGCTGGGGGTTAGTCAGCCAGAACAGCTTACTGAGGAGGAACAGGTAGTAAGAAATTCAGACAAAGAAAACAAAGAAAATAAACATTTAGAAGGGAAATGGAAGGAAAAGGTAAGTGAACCAACAATGCACTAGCTTAAAGGAACCTATTTAGAAAATAAAAAACAAACCTTTACAACCCCTTTAAGTAAACATGTACAATGCTGTAAAACAGCCTACATGTTTCGGACATTAGTCCTTAGTCATGGCTCAGGAGTGCCGACCATCCCTTTCCTTACTCCATGAATATCCAGTGCTGAACTGTACAGTTAAGAAATTTAAATTTCTTGGGCTAATTGATACTATTTATGCATGCTATGCATTTAAGCTTTCAAGCTGGTTTCTTCCTGCAGCAGCTGGTATTATGTGGCCTTCGAAATAGCATCAAACAATGAGTATTCTAATGTACAATTCAACAGATCATGCCTATTCGAATCCCTTAAACAAATCAATTAAGTCTGTCAAGACTTATTGTGGCATAGCTATCAGGTATCATTAGGACAGATTACACCAAGATATAGGCTTTACCACAAGTCTATCCCCATTAGCATTTCTAAGAAGCATCATGTGATGTCCATCTGTTCTGTTGCATTTTGAAAATAACAGTTTACATGCTATAGATACCATAGTGATATAAAATTCAAACCTATTTCACTAATAATTTTTGTACAAAATCTTGGTCTGCCGTAGCTGATGTTTGAAGTCACATGACTGCAAATTTCTCCTAGGCATTAGAAGTCATCTGAGGCCATCGGGCAAATTTCTAAAATGCGTGAACCAAAAAAAAAAACTCCTATGTAGACTGGCTGGATATTCATTTAGGCCCCATACACACGGGAGGATTTATCCGCGGATACGGTCCAGCGGACCGTTTCCGCGGATAAATCCTCTCGAGGATTTCAGCAGATTTTAATGCGATGGAGTGTACTCACCATCGCATTGAAATCCGCGCCGAAATCCTCTGGCGATGACGTGTCGCGCCGTCGCAGCGATTATGACGCGGCGACGTGCGCGACGCTGTCATATAAGGAATTCCACGCATGCGTTGAATCATTGCGACGCATGCGGGGGATCCCTTCGGACAGATGGATTCGGTGAGTCTGTACAGACCAGCGGATCCATCCGTTGGGATGGACTCCAGCAGATGGATATGTTGTGCATGTCAGCAAATATTCGATCTGCTGGAATCCATCCCAGGGGAGATTTATCCGCGGAAAAAGATCCGCTGGCGTGTACACACCATAGGATCTATCCGCTGAAACCCATTTGCTGGGATTTATCTGCGGATGGATTCTATGGTGTGTATGGGGCCTTAGGTGTATTATAGTGTTGGAATATTTCCCTCTTTCCTATCACCCTTTGCAAGATTCTAAATGTCTACTATGTGTAAGTTGTTGCTTCTGTTTTATCACATAGGATTGTATTTTGACCTAAAGGCGTTGATTTTCTAAAGGTAGTTAGACTGTTCAAGTTGCAATTTTCACTTAAATATGTTGAAGCTCTACGAACTTCCATCATCCAATTATGTGTAAGCAAAATACTGGCCCGGATTCAGATACGACGGCGTATCTCTGGATACGCCGTCGTAACTCTGAGTTGCGGGGTCGTATCTATGCGACTGATTCATAGAATCAGTTACGCATAGATTTCCCTAAGATCCGACCGGCGTAAGTGTCTTACACCGTCGTATCTTAGGCTGCATATTTACGCTGGTCACTAGGTGGCGCTTCCGTATATTTAAGCAAGGAATATGCAAATTAGGTAGATACGCCGATTCAGAAACGTACGTCCGCCCGGCACATTTTTTTACCCCTGCTATATGAGGCGTATCCTATGTTAAGTATGGACGTCGTTCCCGCATCGAATTTTGAAAAATTTACATTGTTTGCGTAAGTCGTTCGCGAATAGGGCTGTACGTAAGTTACGTCCACGTCTAAAGCATTGACGATTTGCGGCATAATTTCGAGCATGCGCACTGGTATTTTTTCACAAACGGCGCATGCGCCGTTCGTAAAAAACATCAAATACGTGGGGTCACACTAAATTTGAATAAAACACGCCCACATCATCTACATTTGAATTAGGCGGGCTTACGCCGGACCACATACGTTACGCCACTGTAACATAGGGCACAAGTTCTTTCTGAATACGGAACTTGCGCCCTAATTTACGGCGGCGTAACGTATCTGAGATAAGTTTCGCCCGCCGAGAGATACACCAAATGTATCTGAATCTGGGCCACTGTTTTTTAAATTTACCTTACAAGTCTCTGGGTACTATTTGCAGAGTGAATTTTCACTACATTCCCATGCAAAGTGAAAATTTCCATGCAAAGTGATCAACCTTTTTGTCTTTAGTAAATCAGCCCCAAAATGTTTGTAAAGCATTTTTTTTTTGTTTTTAGTTTGGGTTAATATTTTGGTGCTAGGCAAGGAAAATTCTTCAAGTTTTACATAATATTCTTGCATGCATGGAAAAAAAAGTATGGATAGGGCCCACTGTGATTACCTGTGGGAGACCCAGGGGAGTTCCGCGCAATTAGCAGTTGTTTGCATGTAATTGGTCATAGATCGATTTCCAGATGATTAGCCCTGGATGCAGACAGCCTGCAAGGATTTGAATAGAAGCGGGTGCTGTCAGTTTCCCATCGCTTTGAATGGGAAATTTAATTGTAGGGTTGCCTCAAGATCTAATGGACAGTATTACAAATATAAATATTAGTTATTATTTCCTTATCAGGCATACATTTTATTGTTTTCTTTAATTACAAAGTGGCTGACCAATTAATCTTATACTGTATGCCTAAATATGGACATTAAGGAGTATGTAAACCCAACATTTCATATTCCTGATGTGTGCCTGCTGTATCATTTACTTGAATGATAAATTATCCTGCTCTCTTTATATTGCTTTTTTTATGTGAAATCTCTGGTGTTCCTGCCAGTTCTTCTGCTTTCCTGTTAAAAACTGACCACACAAAGCAGCAGAACACTCTGTGGTCAGTTCTCTAGCTGTGCTGGGAACTCAGTGTGCTCTCCTCCAATAATCAGTCTTTTCCTGACACACCCCTCTGCCCAGCCTTTCACTGGGATGATCAGTGTACTGCTTCTCCTCTCCTCAGCTCATGTGCAGCTGAGAACAGAGGGAATGTGACAAAAAAATATAATATATATATCTATACCCAAATGCTTTGCCTTTCATCTCCATTTTAAACTGGATGGGTTGCTTTCCAAGATGATTGTTTACAATCACTTTAAAGAGGAACTGCACTCTGCTCACATAATTTGTAATAAAAACATATTTGCCATTCTGAAGCTTCCTGCCAACCACTTTGCATATTATTTTATATATACTTTGATTCTGTACTTTCCAAATATGCTGCAGAATATCCCTCCACTAAGTCTGGCTGCAATCATTTTAACTGTGGGCAGCTGAAACTGCTGCCTGTTAACTTCCTGCATTTACACAGAGGCACGCCTCCAGCTCTGCAGCTCTCATTGGCCCTCTTACGACTCACCAATTCCACCAGAAAACTCTCAGAAGAGTGAGATAGAGAGCTGTGCCTAGACTAATGACCAGATAAGAAACAGGAAGTGGGCTGTATAAGGTACTAGCTGAATACCCGGCGTTGCCCGGTCTTCCTATCTTAACCTTTTGGGGAGGAAAATCATAGTAATATAAATATACCCATCTTTTATATAAGGGTGTAGGTAAGGGTTAATTTAACTGTCATATATTTTTATTTGGCATATAAGTAATATGTGTACCAGGTATTATTGAAATATCTCCAGGCGTACAGAAGTTATGTGGGAACATACATTTCCCATTGATTTGCATGGGACTTTAAACAAAAACCCCGACCCTCACAAATGGGGGTAGTTAAGGGATAAATTAACTATCCTATAGTTTAAGTGGACATATAAGTAACATGTGACCAAGTGTTATCGAAATATGTACAGCCGTTTGGAAGTTATGAAGTAACATGTATTTCCCATAGAGTTGAATGGGACTTTAAAGGAAACCCCGACCATGGCAAATGGGGGTGGGTAAGGGTTAAACCACCTATCCTATGTTTGTTGCTGACATATAAGTAACATGTGTGCCAAGTTTCATGTTAATATCTTTAGCCCTTTGGACGTGATGCTGGAACATACATACACACACACACTGAGTTTTATATATATAGATTTACTGGCAGAAAAAATATATATTTTACTATCCAAAGTTAAAACAACAAGGGCAGAAGATTTAATGACTGAAGGTCCGCTATAAGTATGATAACTAGAGTTCAAAAAGGAGGACCTAAGGATAAACCATTACTGGTTGTAACATTTTGGCACCGCATGTAAAATCAGGCTTATTCTCAATCCTCTTGACATGGCATGTGTAAAAGAAGAAAAAGCATGAGTTTCACACAGTTTGCAGAAAACAAGAATTGGGTGGTGTAATTTCACGAGCCACAAAAAGCTAAACACAATGTTGTCTGGAAGATCTTAATGAGGTAATTTGCATCCTATGGCCCATTTTGTTTTCTCACATCTGTTTCTATTGAATGCTTAAATATACACCTCACTGGCAAAAAAAAAAATTCGGTTAAGGAGATTATGAGTATACCATAGCATACTATGTACTGTAGATGTAGATACTGGCTGAATATGCCCATAATGGCCACCAAGTTTAATTCCCTGCCTAATGTGAACATTGTGCTTTAGCAGCATAACCTGAGCACATTCATATCGGAGAATGGAAGAAAGTATCCTGCGGCTGTTGGTGGGAAAAACATTCTGATGGTTTTAAAGAGGACACAAACAAGAGTTTTATGTCCACGGTAAATGCCATCCAGTTTTGCTTACAAATTTCATTTTGCCAGATTTAAGACTACAAGAAAAATTCTGTTGTGTAACGGTAGTATGCCCCAGTTGTCTGCCTTGGCTGCATGATCCACACGTGTGCACTTAACCCATTCATGCTTAGACAGGGGGTGGTTTCCAACACTGAGATCCTCTGGTCCTGGGGCTCCTTGGGAAATTCTGGAGCTAGGAAACTGCATTCTCCTGCTGCATTTGCACATTCCTGCCATAGGCTTTACAGCATTGAATCCCTACAGTAGCATGCACTGTCATAAGTTTTGTTACCAGGAGAAGGAAGGACCAGGAAGCATAAATCCTTTTACTTAAACAGTTTGCCAGTATCAACTTTAATAATCATAATCCTAGGTGGCTGTGCACATCTTCACTTCCTAACAGAATGTTCGAAAATTTGAGCAGTAGCCTATACCTTATAGAAGTTGCCCAGATTCCTGAATCCTTAGCTAGGGATGTGCATAGTTCATGAAGTCCTGCTCCTTCTTTCTTTTCCAATTTTTTTATTGGGTTTTACAGGAAAATAGAACAATACTTCTTGCTTGCTTCCCCCCAAGGGGAAGCTCTAAGATGGGTCCTTGCAGCCTACATACTGCTTGGTTCTCTGTACTTCCCACCGACTCGTACCCAGGATGACAACTGCAGGGCTGGAAGTAATTCTAGGTGCCCCATTCCCAGCACAACCATTCTTTTAGGGGGGCTTTCAGTTCCTAAGACACCCCTATTGCCTTTAAATTTAAGTGGTCCTGGACTTTTCCTATTAAATCTGGCAACAAGTTATGGAACATTCCCTGAAAACCCTTTATTTGAACATTCACCATTATGGATTGGGTAATCTGCCTTTATAACTGTAAGCCTATGCCAAATTGTAAGGTATAAAGTACTGACCCCCTTGGTATGATGTCCTTTCCGGTGATGGGAGAATGATATTAACCTTGCAGTAACGAGACGGACACAGAATTAGGTTAACATCACTCTGCTGTTTATGACGCGGGCTGTCCCTTTTATAGGGCATTCACAACATATGGAAATACATATACATGTCTCATTATAATTGGTCAGTATACTGTTACTGGGCGGACCCCCCTTTCGGGCGATGCTGCCAGAATATCATTGGATAATACAAAGTTACCGTTACTTGTTGCTTAACTTAAAACTCGTCTCGTGATCTAAGACTGGTGATATGTGTCATCCGCCACAAACTGGTTATTTCTATACATAGAAATCACAAGACTTAGGTCACAGGACATTCAAACTGACTATTACTATATATGGACATCACAAGACTGACTCATGTCATTCTGATACACAGGCACCATTTATGCACTTAATAAATTACTGCCTTAAACCTTGATATCCCTCCAATAACCATGTTTAAAAACCATAACAATTGACTTGAGACACATTGGCCCAGTTTTACAAAGCACTTACGCCGACGTATCTCGAGATACGCCGCGTAATTGTAAATATGCGCCGTCGTATATATGCGCCGTGCCCATAAACTGAGATACGCCTGAAAATAGGCTTCATCCGACCGACGTAACTTTCCTACGCCGGCGTATCGTGGGCGCATATTTACGCTGGCCGCAAGTGGCGCACCCATTGATTTCCTATTCAAATATGGAAATGAGGGAGATACGTCGATTCACGAACGTACTTGCGCCCGGCGCATAATATACGCGGTTTGCGTAAGTCGTACGTCCGGCGTAAAGTTATTCCCCATATATGAGGCACAACTCATGCTAAGGTATGGACCAGGGAACACAGCTGTCGTATTTTACGTTGTTTACGTAGTACGTGAATAGGGCTGGGCGTAGGTTACGTTCACGTCGTAGGCAGTGATCTGTTGTATCTTAGGGAGTAGTTCCGACGTGATTCTGAGCATGCGCACTGGGATACGTCCACGGGACGGCGCATGCGCCGTTCGTTTTAAGTACTTGTATGGCACTCGGCCCATCATTTGCATGGGGTCACGCCCCATTAGCATGGCTCACGCCCACTTCCACCTACGACGGCTTACGCCGAGAGAACACAGCGCAGTTTGGGAGGCATGTGCTTTGTGAATTCGGTGCTTGGCTCTCTGCGCTACGTCAGCGTAGCGTATATTAGATACGCTACGCCGGCATAAATATGCGCCAATGTATATGAATCCGGGCCATTGCATTTTTTTTTTCAGGAATTATAAAAATTAATTTTCAGATTTGTATCATGGTACAAATATATAGCATCTGAAAAGCAGATTATATACAAAATAAGATAAAAAGAAATAAGGGGTAGAAATTATTCAAAATATGCAAAATTCATTTAGGCCACATATTAACCAAACTTAAAATAAACAAGTAGTTTTATTCATAATTCACAAATATAAATATTACATAAGCATGCGATGTATATTGTTTGCATGAACTGCATATTTAATATTGTAATCCTCCTTTACTCATGGATTTATTTTTTTATCTTTCCCTCAGATGGTTCCATTTCCATAGAAACTCCAAATTCTAGGCAGAAACTAGTGATATTTAAAGCAATAGTAAATCGCAGTTAAAAAAAAAAAAATTCCCCTTGCAAGGAAATGTCATAATGTGCTAGTGTGCATCACATACTAGCACATTATGAGAGATTTACTTTAAAAATAAGCCCTCCAGCAGGACGCTGTCACCGCTGACAGGGCTTCCATCTTCACCTGATTTTCGTTCCGGGTTTGCGGCATCCGGCTACGTGAGTGTCCGGGGGCGCAATGATGTCACTTTCACGCATGCGCGCAGGAATCGCTGTTCATGGCAGGGCTCTGAAGGTCTGGCGCCGGTGATGTCACTGACTGCATGCAGTGTGTATATCTCTTAAACAGTGCAAGTTCAGGAGATATTCACAGTACCTACAGGTAAGCCTTATATAAAATGGGAAAGGGAAGTAAGGTGGAAACAAGGGGGGGGGGCGAGAGAGAGCCCCCCTCCTGAACCATACCAGGCCACATGCCCTCAACAGGATCTGGAAGCCCCCTTTAACAAAGGGTACCCCCAGATCCCAGCCCCCCTATGTGAATTAGTAACAAGGTACATTGTACCCCTACCATTTCACCCAAAAAAGTGAGAAAAAAGGAAAAAAAAACACACAAAGCTGGGACAAGTCCTTTAATAAAAATTTCAGCGCCACAATCCTTCTACAAGTCCGACCCGCCGCGACGAACGATACCGCCTCCATATGAGGCTCACGGGAAACATGCGCTACTTTACAGGCATACTATAGACACCCCCATGTACGAAATTTAAAGGAATATTTATCTTTAAGCATTATTAAAATCACTGCTCCTGAAAAAACTTCAGTTTTTAATTTTTTTTTGCATTGATACATGTCCCCTGGGGCAGGAACCGGGTCCCCAAACACTTTTTATGACAATAACTTGCATATTAACCTTTAAAATTCAAAATTTTGATTTCTCCCATAGACTTTTAAAGGGTGTTTCGCAGCTTTCGAAAATGCAGCGTACACCCAAAATTGTTCGCTATTCGGCGAACGGGCGAACAGCCAATGCTCGAGTTCCCTTTTTCAACATTGTAGACTGGAAACCCAGACTACTTGAACCATAAGACTGAAAGCAATCCACCCTTGGCCATAAGGAAATTGTCATTATTTTTCTACAGTGCTTCATAGCAAGAAAAAAACCTGATTGGTTTAGCAGAATAAAATGCAGTTTAACTAAAAGACAAACCACGACACTTAAAATGAAATTCAAAAAAAATATCTAGACTGTTTTTCACTGTCTTTTCTTAAACTATTAACTTTTGGGAGCTGAAATTAATATGGCCCCATGTAGGATTCTATCATCTTTCCTCTTTACAGCCATCCGGGGGAAAGGTTTAATCCTCCCGTCAAGCTGCTCTGCAGTCAAATATTCACAGGTTTCCAAGGCAAATAATGAACATTTCTCCCAAGGAACACATAGATGGAATAATATTTTACTGCCATGTGGGAGAAATTCTTCTCCTCCTAACAGTTCCTCAGGTTTTCACTTGCTGATAACCTTATTAGACATCAAGGCCTACTGGGCTCATAAACACATTTCCTACTTCGTCCAAAGCTCTCCATTAACTCAAATGACATTTTCTGTCAAAAATCTTTTCTTTCTTTATCAGTCTTTTCTCTATATACAGTAAATCTTTGCTTGAAACAAAAGGAGACTGGAAGATGACATAAAAGATCTAATATACAGTAAAACACATTTAAATTACTGCCATAAATAACATAATCACTGATTTCTCTAGTGTAACTTTTATTAAACGGTAACTCCAAATAATAATAGAGCATATACAATTGCAACTTGCAAATGCATATTGTAATTGACTGTCATTAAAAATTACCTTTCCTTTTCAATCTGTAGCACTGTAATTTTCGGTAGAATGCAATGCAATATGGCTACCTAGTGGTGTCTGTACAGATATGTAATTTCCATAAATTTACTTATCAAAATTTATAGGGACACTTTTGTGTCTGTGGGCGGGGTCTAATTTTATTTAGGGGGCGTGTCATTCATTTGTAGGCATGGCATAGGTGGGGAGGAAAGGATTCGGCACGGCCAGCGTGCCACAGCAAAAAAAATAAACTGAAGATTGGCCGTGACTTAAATGGGGCGTGGTTAGATTCCGAGATGAAAGAGGGATGGAGGGGGAAGGGAGGGATGGAGAGAGAAAGAAAGGGAGAAGGAGAGGGAGAGAGAAAGAAAGAGATAGGGAGGAATGGAGAGAGAAAGGGATAGAGAAAAAGAAGAAAGAGCGGGAGAGAGAGAGAAAGCGATAGGGAGAGAAGAAGACAGAAGACAGAGAAAAAGAGAAAGGGAGAAAGAGATAAGGAGAAAAACACAGGGAGGGAAGAACAGAAGGGAGGAGGAAGGATATAAGGGAAGGAAAGAGTATGTAGGGCAGTGTACAGAGGTCAGTAGGTTGCAGGGCAGTGTACGGAGGTCAGAATGTTGCAGGGCAGTGTACGGAGGTCAGAATGTTGCAGGGCAGTGTAAGGAGGTCAGCAGGTTGCAGGGCAGGGTACAGAGGTCAGCGGGTTGCAGGGCAGTGTACGGAGGTCAGCAGTTTTCAGGGCAGTGTACAGAGGTCAGCAGTTTTCAGGGCAGTATGCAGAGGTCAGCAGTTTGCAGGGCAGTGTAAGAACGTCAGCAGTTTGCAGGGCAGTGTAAGAACGTCAGCAGTTTGCAGGGCAGTGTAAGAACGTCAGCAGATTGTAGGGCAGTGTAAGAACGTCAGCAGATTGTAGGGCAGTGGACAGAGGTCAACAGGCTGTAGGGCAGTTTATGAAAGTCAACAGGTTGCAGGGCAGTGTAAGGAGGTCAGCAGATTCAGGCAGTGTACAGAAGTCAGCAGGTTGCAGGGCAGTGTACAGAGGCCCATGCAACTAAAAAGGCAGCGCATTTTGTAGATACCGCAGGAAAATCACATGGTGCAAAAGCACCATATGATTTCAAGGTTTTTAAAATGCTGTATGCACTTTTTTTTGCAGGAAACACAAGCATGGCAGCCCATTTGGATGAATGGGCTGCCGTGCCCATGCAAACCCTCATAGATGTAGTAAACCAGGACTATAAGCATCAACAGTGTTGACATATGTGCCATTGCCACTGTGGCCCTTGCTCTCTATTTATAAAGCAACACCACAGCCAGGTAATTTTTTAGAAATAGTCTTTGAGTATAAGGCAGCACATACCTGGTCCTGCTGACCAGCCAAGTTCAGCTCACCATCTGCGGGCTCTGTATACAGCTTTCTGCCACTCCCACAGTCAGCAGCTCCTACCCTGTGGCATCCCCAACATACAGGCAGCATAGCACAGGGCGGGATCAGAACAGCAGTGGAGCTCACAGCCCCGCCTGCTCTTTCCTCCTTGAAAAATAGATCATATACGCAGCACAGTGGCCTGCTGCCTGTCTCCCTGATTCCTGTCCCACTTAGACGACAGCTTGTTACGTGTGTGTCATTCTGCAATGCTAATGGGTGGATCATGGCCATGCCCCCTCTCACCACTGATCAATCCACAGCACTTTCTGGGGAAGGTGGGGGGATTACAGAGCAGCCCGGGACATAAGATGATTTTCGGGGGTTCTTGCTGGGATATGGGTCAGATTTTCGGGAATGTCCCTGCGAATTCTGGACTGTTGGATAGCATGCATTTTCTGCTTGTGTGATTGGCTTACTGACTTTCCCAGGAGTATGTACTAACATACAAATCAGATTTTGGCCATCCCATGCAACAAATGTGGCATTTTTGGTGAGATGCTCCCAAAGGGATGCAGACCAAGCAAATTTCCTTGTTAGAGCCCTGCAGGCGCAGCAGCTCACTGGTAATTATAAAATCACTTCCATATAGATTCACTTGACACATGGACACAGAGAAACAAATCGGCTATTTCTGCAGAATAACCAAAAGAAAGAATCAGTAACAACGTTTGTTAAAATGCTTGCAATGTTGATGTACATAGATCAACTAGAGGGACATCTTTTTTCTCAACAAAAGAGTTAACTCTTTAAAATAAATAAATAAATAAATATATATATATATATATATATATATATATATATATATATATATATATATATATATATATATATATATAAAAAATAAATGCACTGAAACATCTATAAATATTATGGCCCGGATTCACAAAGCACTTACGCCGACGTATCTCGAGATACGCCGCGTAAGTGCAAATATGCGCCGTCATATCTGTGCGCCATGCCCACAAAACTAGATACGCCTGAAAATACGCTTCATCCGACCGACGTAACTTGCCTACGCCGTCATATCGTGGACGCATATTTACGCTGGGCGCATTTGCCGCTCCCATTGATTTTCTATGCACATATGCAAATGAGGGACATACGCTGATTCACGAACGTACTTGCGCCCGGCGCATAATATATGCGGTTTGTGTAAGTCGTACGTCCGGCATAAAGTTATTCCCCATATATGAGGCTCAACCCATGCAAAGGTATGGACCAGGGAACACAAGCCGTCGTATCTTTTGTCATTTACGTTGTACGTGAATATGACTAGGTGTAGGTTACGTTCACGTCGTAGGCAGTGATCCGTCGTATCTTAGGGAGTCGTTCTGACGTGATTCTGAGCATACGCACTGGATGCGTCCACGGGACGGCAAATGCGCTGTTCGTTATTCGTATCTTTATGGCGCTCGGCCCATCATTTGCATGGGGTCACGCCTCATTTGCATGGCTCACGCCCACTTCCACTTACGACGACTTGCGCCTAGGAAACACAGCGCAGATTTGGCAGCACTGGCTTTGTGAATCCAGTGCTTGCCTCTCTGCGCTACGTCGGCATATCGTATATGAGATACGCTACGGCGGTATAAATATGCGCCGATGTATGTGAATCCGGGCCTATATGTGCAAACTCTGCATCACTCCACTCTTGCCTGTGTTGTACTTTACTGCCCCTTTATTAAATGCAAATGTATACGCAGGCTGGCTCACTAAAAAGATGCACTTTCTTTGTGGTTGATCTCTTATTCAAAAAGTGTGAAAGAGATACTGTCCTGTCATAACTTAAAAATATGCAGGTAAAACCACAGAAATTGTTTTAAATACTTACTTTCAGCATTTTTGCTTTCTTTAAACAATTGTTTATTTACTTGCAATATAATGAACGTGCTAGAAAATCTGACTATTTCACAGTACAATCAATTCTGTAGCATGGCCCCCTCCTTCCATGCATGCCATAGCCCTTTCTTCTTATGGACATTTACTGTTTTTACTCATGGACAATTTCTCCACGTGCTGGTCCCTACATCTCCCTATATTAATAATATTATTAATATTTAATATCATTATTATAGAGAATTGATATGGTGCCAGAAGTTTGCAGAGTACTTTTACAAAATGGAAGGATGCACCACATTTACAATAAAATTCAACATAAGAAGAATCAGAGGGCCCTGCTCATCAAAGCTTACAATCTAAAAGGGATAATATGAATATGAACCAGTCACACCAATTGGAGTAAGGTATTCCAGGGGAAGGCTCTAGAGAAGTCTTGGAGATGAGCATGGGAGAAGGGAACAAGGCAGCTAGAGTGCAGGACGTCTTGGAAGAACAGAACGCTTTGGTTGATATTTTGAGATGAGGTTGCTGATGTGATTCATTGGGTGAGCAGAAGACAATAATGGGATTGGACACTGAATGGTTTGGTTGGTAAGGTGAGTGAGTCTGGCAGCAACATTTATGATGAACTAAAAGAGGTAACCTTTGCAAAGGTAGCCCAATGAGGAGGGAATAGCAATAGTTAAGGTGAGAGATAACTAGGGAGTGAATTAATAACTTTGTGGTGTCATTGATTAAAAGGGAAGTTGAGGATTTTTTTTCAGACTCATACTTACCTATGTGGGTGCAGAATTGATCCCCCGTCAGCTCTAAGGCTGAGAACTGAGCGATTAAACACAGCTGATCAGTTGTCAATGCTCTGTGAGCAGAGAGCTGGCGACTGTCAGTAGCTGGCTCTCTGCTCCCCCCTCCCACACTCACTGGAGTGCTGGCCTGTGGAGGGGGCAGGAGCGGCTGGCTCAGGCTCTCAGCGGCTCGCTGAGGGGCTGAGCCAGGTGCCAGTCAAGGATCTGGGCGGATGCCAACCATATGATCACGATCTTTCCCCAGCCTAGATCGGCTCTGTGATGTCAGCTGACAGCGGGCTTCAGCCCGCTGTCTGCTAAAAAAGGGTCACAGGAGTGCAGAACACTGGGGATTTGTAATTTTAACGGGGCGGTACACGTGGATTTTCATGTAAGTGCAATAGCGCATGCACACAGAAGTTGAGTTAAACCACTTCAGCTCCGGGAAGATTTCCCTTACTTGTGACCAGGCCATTTTCTGTGATGCTGCACTGCGTCGCTTTAACTGAAAATTGCGCACTCGTGCACTGCTGTACCCAAACAAAATTGATGTCCTTTCTTCCCACGAATAGAGCTTTCTTTTGGTTGCATTTAATCACCTCTGCAGTTTTTATTTTTTGTGCTCTAAACAAAAAGAGTGACAATTTTGAAAAAAAACAATCTTTTATACTTTGTTATAATAAATATCCAAAAACAAAATGTAAAAATAGACATTTCTTTATCAGTGTAGGCTGATATATATTCTTCTACATATTTTTGATTAAAAAAAATCTTAATTAGTGTATTTTGATTTGTTTTTCCAAAATTAAAAGCGCCGACAATATAGGGGATAGATTTATGAAATTTTTATTATTATTTTTTTTTTACTAGTAATAACACAGATCTGTGATTTTTCTTCCAGTGGGACTGTGACATTGAGGTGGACAGATAGGACACTTTTGACACTTTTTGGGGACTATTGTGATATGAAAGGGTGTAGTCCCTCACGCTACCACTTAAGTCAGGGATCCTCAAACTACGGCCCTCCAGTTGTTTAGGAACTACAATTCCCATCATGCCTAGTCATGTCTGTGAATGTCTGAGTTTTACAATGCCTCATGGGATGTGTAGTTCCACAACAGCTGGAGGGCCGTAGTTTGAGGATCCCTGACTTAAGTGAATTAATAAATAAATAAATATGTGAAAGATGCTGCCAGATCTAAAGTGTACAAGTGCACAAAATTGGATATAAAAGTGAATAATGATCAGCGCAATTTTCTAAAAACTTGCTGAAACTCAATCTATGTCTAAAATAATAAATGTGATTTAATTGAATAAAATAGACAGACTCACCTGGGACAGAGGCTTTTGGAGGGGACTGAATGCTAGCCTCTTGCCTTGCGATCATGGGCCCTGGCATTTGGGGGAACGGTGCTCTTTGTGAGCTGTATGCCTGGGGACCCTGTATATGCCATTAGAGTGACTGATTCATACTGTTGGGACATACAGTGTAAGGAGATGCTAATGCCATCTCCTCCAGCCATCTGTCTGTTCTCTGTGCTAATTGACCCTGCTATTGTGTGAAGATGTCCTGTGTTTACACTTATGATAATGTGTATTGTATAGCAGGTGAGCGAGGAGACGTGACGACTACCCTGAAAGGTCATATCTGAGTAGCCTAGTCTGGGTAAATGATTCATTAATTAGCTCATGTTAATTTATTTTTTGGTTACCTCCTCTTTAAACTGTATGTAAGGTTGTATTCTTGGTTCTATTAAACACTCCATGTTCAGCAGACAAACAAGTCTTGTTTCGTTGTGTGCTTGTGAGTAGCTGAAATATCTGATATCTATATCCAGACTGATAGGAAGCAGTATATGACGGAAGCACTCAAGCGGAGTGTGGGACATTCCGTTACAGTGATTCTTCTAAACACTATAAAAACAATCTTCAAAATGTGTCAAATCGTCTGTGTAGTGTATCAACCAATTCGTCTGTGGTAAATCTTTGTGATAATCACAATGACTTAGTGCTCACAGAGCGATTACCTCAAAGAGGGATATAATCAGCCTTCTCAATGTTGTAGAGTCAGGGCAGAAAACAAGCTCCTAATCTCCAGGGGTCTCAAATTCCCGATAATGGAGAAGTCGGTTAAGAATCTTCAAAGGTGGCAATGGCTTTCTAGATTTCCGATTGTGTATGGATCTCACGGTTTCGGATGTTAAAACAGAATAGAAAAAGAACCTCCCATAGCGTAAAAACTTAAGATATAGTGGTTTATTTGAAAGGCCAAATGGGCTCTGTAATTCCCTGTACACACGATCGGTTCATCCGATGAAAACGGACCAATGTATTTTTTCATCAGATATCCGATGAAGCTGATTTTCATCAGTCTTGCCTACACACCATCAGTTAAAAAAACGTTTGTGTCAGAACGTAGTGACGTAAAACACTACGACGTTTAGTGTTTAATGCTTCCGAGCATGCGTCGACTTGATTCTGAGCATGCATGGATTTTTAACCAATGGACTTGCCCACAGACGATCATTTTTTTCTATTGGTTTTTTAACTATCAGATCATTTTAAAACAGGTTCTAAATTAAATTCACCGATGGAGAAAAAAAACATGGGGCCCACACACGATTGGTTCGTCCGATGAAAACGGTCCATCGGATTGTTTTCATCAGACGAACCGATCCCAATGGGACAGGGGTTAAAGCCGTTTAGGATATTCCATTCCCGAACACAAGGCAGCTATCAACACGCCACAATCCGGCGAACACGACCCATACAAATCCCCCCATTAACGAGACACACAGCTAATTAACTACAGCTGATGACTCATACACCTGTATTGTAAGTTAGGCTGTCTGCTAACTTACAATACACATGTATCATCAATAGACCTTCACACAATACAAGGTCAATTAGCACAAGCCACAATGAAAGATCCTTAGAAGCCATCCTAGATTAATTTACATCACAACAGACAGACAGGTGGGCTGCAGTCCAAGACATATTCTACATGTCCATTATTTTCTGGCTCAATCTGTGCCCAAAAGTGACTCCCGTTACAGGCTCTTACATTTAAAAGCAATATAAAAAGCAGATAAAGTGCAAACAGAGCGTGATAAACAGCATGGTAAACAGCGTTGTAGATGCCTCTTATGTCACTTCCGGTTCGTTGGGTATATCCGGACACTCCTTACGCGTTATGTCACATCAAGTGACTTCATCAGGCGAACCGGATTGGATCACAAATGCTTCTGTTTATACATGAAAACAGGAAGTGAGTTGGCAGGCATTTTATTGGAGAAAAACGTCTGCATCATGGTGGCGGCCAACTTTATGGTGGGAAAAAGCAGACTACGGCGGCTATTTTACTGAAGGAGGAGGATATTTATCACATTATAATGTGCACTTGTAGTGCAAAGTGGATTTTCCTTTCGTAAATAACCACCTGTGTCCTTGTGCACAAAGCCAGGTTCATAAAGACATAGGGGGTTATTCACCACAGGCAAATCCACTGTACAGTCACTGTAGATCTGAGGGGGGGGACATGCAAGGAAAATAAAAAACAGCTTTTTATCCTGCACATTATTGGATGATAAAATCAGCAGTGCTTCCCCTAATTTCAGAAATTCTCAGATCTACAGAGATTGCACTTACAAGTGCACTTGTAGTGCAGAGTGGATTTCCCTTTAGTAAATCAACCCCATAGTTTAATGTAGAGGAATTCACATGGCCTACAAGTGGCCTGACCTCGACCCTATTGAACAACTTTGAGGTAAATTGGAATGCTAATTTCCGAGCCAGGTCTTTTCATCTAAGATCAGTACTTGGCAACACACATTCTTCTGGCTGTTTGGGCACATATTCCCATGGACCCATTCCAAAATTGTGTGCAAAGCCTTCCAGAAAAGTGAAGGCTGTTGTACTTGAAAAGTCAGGGCCCATGGTTTCGGAATGGGATGTCCAACAAGCTCATATAGATGTGCTAGTCAGGTGTACACAAACATCTGGTCGTATAGTGGACTTGTTGCAAATCAAAGGAATCATTAAATCAGCAAGGCTGGCAAACACGTAGAATTTTTAGGAGGTCAGCAATGGTAGCCTCTGTATTTCTCGCTATACAAGTTTTACTTAATCAAATGGAGTACTGGTAGAAGCTATGTCGCTAACGTCTAGTGCAGTAAATATAGAAGGATATTGTTGGGGGATCCTGGAATTTAAGCTCAAGCTCTATGCAGTGTGATAGCTTCAAAGGTAAAGGGATAAAAAATCTGGGAATTCCTGTCTATATAGTACTGTTGCTATGGTAACCACAAAGAGAATTTTGATCTTTTTTTTCCAATCTGCTGCCTACAGATTGAAACAGAAAGATAATATGTACTAGAATCACATTATGAAATTGGCTCTGTAGTAGAAATACGTGTACTTTTTCTTTAAATTGTATTTTTCTTTTAAATATGTCCCAGTTGGGTAGTAAAAGCAGAATCCACCGTAGAAATTTCTATTGAAGCTGTACTCTTACAAGTGGTTATATTTGATTAAAACTCCACATGCAAACTCATGTGTTGACAATATTTGATTTTTAGATTGTCCAGTTGCTTCCAAGATATTGAATACTAATGTATGAACTATTATATTGTATAAAGGTGGCTAAATTAATGGACATTTACGAAAAAGATTGTAACTCAGTTATGTAGGGGTAATCAATTAATTGCCAGTCCATGTTGCACTTAATTGTTTCCTGTGTGTGGTGATTATTAGCATTTCATAGAGTAATCATGGGCAATGATCGCTCTAGAAAAAAGTGTGTACATACTTTTTCTACAGAGTTGTTTTCATACAGTCTGTGCAAAAAGGGGGAAAAAGAAGACTAACAAAATGTATCTTCTGCCTGAAACTTATTTTCCAGAGTCCTTCTCCTTAGCCTAGTCCAAGTCTCTGGACTGGGGTTTAAGAATAAATAATAATAGTTATAGTTATCTTTAGCAATAGACAAACTTTAAGAAATATACGCCTGCTAGGAGTTTTATCTTCTTTGCTCCTACTTTTATGTCACACAACTAGGGATGACCCCGATTTTCAAGTTAATGTTGCCGGTGTTCGTGACAAATTCGAAAGCCACGGAACACCCTTTAAAAGTCTATAGGAGAAATCAAAAGTGCTAATTTTAAAGACTCATATGCATGATATTGTCATAAAAAGTATTTGGGGACCTGGGTCCTGCCCCAGGGGACATGTATACAAAAATACAACAAAAAAAGTTTTATAAATTGCAGTTTTTTCCGGGAGCCATGATTTTAATAATGCTTAAAATAAAAAAAAAAGTGAAATATTCCTTTAAATTTCATACCTGGGGGGTGTCTATAAAGTGGCACATTTTCCCCGTGTTTAGAAAAGTCCCTGCACAAAATGACATTTCTAAAAGGGAAAAAAAAAGTAATTTAAAACTACTCGCAGCTATAATGAATTGTCGGGTCCCGGAAATACAGATAAAAGTAATTGAAAAAAACAGCATGCGTTCCCCCCAGTCTATTGCAAGGCCCTTTGGGTCTGGTATGAACATTAAGGGAAACCCCAAACCAAAATGTAAAAAAAATTGCTTGGGGGTCCCCTCAAATTTCACACCAGACCCTTCAGGTGGTAGGAAACCCAAGACCACGTAGAGCATGCAAAATCCTTCCAGGTCATGTCATGGTTGGGATTCGAAGCAACAACCTTAGCCCTGTCAAGCAAAAGTGCCAACCAAAAGCCTAGACATGATCTACTTCATAGGATATGAAATGCTCTGCTCCTTTGTATCTTTGTACCTTTTTGTAAACTGACTTTTTGTAACATAGTTTACATTTTGTTGAAATTTGGAATGCTACACTATGAAAGTTTTTAGTTTGTGAGATACAAGGAGAGGAGAGACAGAGGAATGCTTGAAGGAAAAACAGAAATTGCAGAAAGTTGGCAAGAGACGTGTTCACAAGTGAAGCAAGATCAGCAACCATGTTAAGCCTTGTACACACGATAGGTTAACCAGAGGACAACGGTCTGAAGGACCGTTGTCATAGGTTAACCGATGAAGCTGACTGATGGTCCGTCACGCCGACACACCATAGGTTAAATAACCGATTGTGTCAGAACGCGGTGACGTAAAACACAACGACGTGCTGAAAAAAATGAAGTTTAATGCTTCCAAGCATGCGTCGACTTGAATCTGAGCATCAGTTTTTTAACCGATGGTCGTGCCTACTAACGTTCGGTTTTGACCTAGCGGTTAGGAATCCATAGGTTAATTTTAAAGCAAGTTGGCTTTTTTTTAACCTATGGTTAAATAACCTATGGGGCCCACACACGATCGGTTTTGACCGATGAAAACGGTCCTTCAGACCGTTGTCCTCTGGTTAACCTATCGTGTGGACAAGGCCTTATACTTTCTATTAATTTAGAGGCCATATCAATCGAATGAGTGCGGAGAGAATCTGCAGTGGAGAAGGGGGTGGGATTAATGTATGAACAAGTGGAGTGTTTACTTAAAGGGGTAAAGCAACTAAAATGAAAAATTGTTTGCATATACTGTATCTTCTGTTTATTATTTGCATATATTGTGTGCAGAAGGTCATGGTACCAAAACCCTTTTTTTCAGAAGGCCAGTTTAATGTATGTCACATTGACTGGGCAGTAGCAGTATTTTGTCCATGGAAGTCTTTAAGAGCTCTGCATTGCACCCACGCTCTGGTGACCATGGGTGCAATGCTTTGCAGGTTACCATGGAACAGTTCCCCTATGCTGCGGAGAGCATGTTCCCATGGATTATCATGGAGGCAATGAAGAGGTGTACAACCAAATCCACACTGTACATGAAGTGCAGGAATCAGTTTAGGGATCAGGTAGTTCAGTGTAGGAATCAGGTAGGACAGTGTAGTGGACAGTGTAGGAATTAGGTAGGTCAGTGTAGGGATCAGGTAGGTCAGTGTAGTGAACAGTGTAGGGATCAGGTATGTCAGTGTAGGCATAAGTTGGTCAGTACTACTGTACTAGTGAAAGGGACTCAGGGAGTTCCCAAAGGTCTGGGGGTTAGGGGACGTAAATTTCTTGCCTTGTCCCGGATGCTGACAACCCACGCTGCGCCACTGACTGCATATATAATTTGAGGAAAATATGCGTATAAATAGTTTACTGTTTGCCAATAAAAAAAAGAAAAGTCCCCGAATTTAATTAAAAAAATCAGGTCACCTTAATCTAGGGGCTCACAATCCCATGGAGCCACTGTGTAATACTTGTGGCCCTGTCAGGATGCTATTAAAAGCTATTGATAGTATCTGGTATGAACAAGTCCTAAAAACCAATGGGGTTATTTATTATTTTTTTGTTATCAGTGGGTTTAGTTAATTGCATCTCTGCACACCAAGATAATCGGACTTCATTATTAATAGTAGGTATAGATATTTGCGTCTCTGTTCTGATGGACCTGGAGTAACCACCCTTTTCCCACTAGTTTGGTATACTAGTATTAGGTAGACTAGAGGCAACTGATTTTGCAGGTTTATTTACAGTCAGATTACTTTATTTGTGACCTTTGCCATTTGTAAATTTTACTAGGACAGACAACACCTGGTAGCATTTAACCTGAACAATACTTTTTTATATCCGTTTCAGGATTGATTTTTTAGCAGGTGCAAAGGTATCCTAAATCGTGGTATTCTGACATAGAAAGGTCACACCAAACATCCTTTTAGATGCAAATGATGGTTATGCTTCTTCACATACCTAGTCAATCTGTAGTCATTCTAACTCAAGATTTAATTCCAAACCCTTTTACTATGAACATGGCAGTGGCGTGTTTTTCTGCCATTGTTTGAAAAGCCTCAATTACACAAATAAGTGTTAGTTCCATCTAATGGGATCTGCATAGTCCTCTAGTCCAGTCATATCCTAATCCCTTTTATCAGTGAAACCTGCTACATCATAAAAGCCAAATTGGTCCCAGGTGGTCAGATAATAACATCTTTAATTGTGCTCAGAACAAGATTAACTTCTTATCTGACAGCTTGACATCTTCATTGTTATTAATGCGTGAATAATGTAATGTTATTTTATGGAGTTGGCTGTTGAAAATATTTTTCTTTTGTTTGGATAAAATGCTGTCACTGGATTTTCCTATTTTGGCAGTTAGTATGGTGAAATTATTCACTTTATTGAAACAAGGAATTTATTGATAGTGTAGCTTACGTTTTAAAACAGATTTCCTTTCTTGACTTTTTTTCCTACAGGGTAGTGAGAGCAAATCATGTAAGTCATAGCAAGGTGATTGTGAAACATACAATGGGTCTGATGCACATGATTGTGAAAAGAGTAACTGGAAAGATGGAGATCATGCCTTAAATTGCTGCCATTGTTTTCATATTCACAAGTCTTTAATACCAAACGCTAATTTCAAATTCAGTTTAAGTGTCCCTCATGAGTAAGCACTTTCACAAATAAAACACATCTGTTCATTACTTCTTGTGCCTCTGTTAATACAACTGCGATTGACCAGACGAGCAATGCAGACCCAATTTTTCTTGAACATTTATCAGTTTAAGTGGATATCCACTAAGGTCATATAGTCACAAGGGGCAATAAAAATGCCAGTTTTAAGAGCGGTTGCCGTTTATTTTTTCAGGGGGCGTTTAAAGACAGACAAAATGCCCCTGCCAGCGGATACAGGAGCAGCAGATTTTGGCAAAAAAAAGAAGCTTGACGCACGTAAACACATCTAAATTTGTGTCAATGCAAGGAGCGTTTAGCGCTTGACCATTAATAATAAATTGTTTTTCTGGCCAATGAAATTAATTAACGCCCAAGCGCTTGACTTGCCTAAAGGCGGCTTTAGGTGCATTTTTGAAGTTGCTTTTCTCCTGCCAGGAGAATGTCATTTAGGAGAGCTGAGCAAAATGCCCAGTGTGCATTAGGCCTAAAAGCTGAGTTTCTGGCAAACAGCTAAGTACACAGATGGATTCTGAATATGGGAGTTGTTTTAGCTATCAAAGGATTTTGATTCTGTCTATCCAGTTCTGAGATTTAAGGTGTCAATGAACCCACATCATTAAAAACTATCAATAAATGCTATTACATGCTGTTCAAACTCACTCAGTCACTATGGAATTAATTTTCTGTATTCTGCAAAAAAAAAAAAAATAATGGTTGATCCTGCTGTTCTGTATCTCCCTCTCCTGTCCATGTCCCCACTGCAATTGGGGATTTTTCAGACCAGTGTTGACAGCTTATGCACATGCTCAGTTTTCAGTGTGTTTCTACACTGAACAGTCCTTCCTTGATCACACCTGAGCAGCCCATATACCTACAGAGTGGGCTTATACACTCGGGTAAATAACAGTCCACTCTTCCCTCCTCCTCCATGCCCGCTAGCCAGCTAAACACAATGGGGTGGGATATTCCATCTTGATTGCAGGAGGCTTCTTCTAACCATTTTTCTAAGACACAGGCTGAAGGGGCGTGAATGGCAGAATTCTGCCACATCGTGTTATTGCCAAAAAATAATAAGTAATTGCTTTCAAATATATATTTGTATGACAATTTAAAACAGTTTATTAATACTGATTATGTATTTTGACTCTGTATTACAGTGCCATTATCCACATACAAAAGAAAGAGAAGGGATAATATAAATGAAGTACAACTAAAGTTTTTTTTTGATAGAGTGGAGAGGGATTAGAACATTATCAATGAAAGTAAAAAAAAAAAACTAATTTTGGGTTGTCCCCAGAAAAGTAATAGAGGGGTTAATCTTCCAATGGAGACACTACTTCTCGTGACCTGGGGGTTCCCAAGGAATTCCCTTAATTTGCATGGATTTCCTCTCACTTCCTGTTTGGCTATGTGACAGGAAGTGAAGGGAAATTTCCACAATAGAACACAGATGGTGAAAAAATATTTGACAAGGGTTATAACCCTCATTTACTCTATCCAAAATGAAAAAAAAAAAAGTTTTGCCTATAGTTTAAACAGTGGGGTTAATGTACTAATACTTACTAAGACTGGAGAGTGCAAAATCTGGTGAAGCTCTGCACAGAAACCAATCAGCTTCAAGATTGTTTTCGTCAAAGCTTATTTGAACAAGCTGAGTTAGAAGCTGATTGGCTACCATGCACAACTGCACAATTTTGCACTCTCCAGTTTTAGTCTTGGCATATCTCACTATTGAAAGTGACTGGGAACGCACTGGGAACGTATCGACGTCTTGAAATTTACCACTATTTCGAATCGTGGGCAAAATCATGACGATTCCACCCGTGATTCGGAACGCGGAGATGTGAACGGAGACTAAATTAACCCCAGTGTGTGTTTAGTATCACTTTAAGCCTTGCAACACAACACAGTCCTACCTGACAAGGAAGCCCCTCTTTTTTTGCTACATTTACACTTCCACTTATCGGTCTTCTCCACACCCACTTAAAAAATTGTTAAATAAAAATTAATTCCTGGCTGGCGTGGAAGCATGTCTTGCAGCCCAGCCTACCATATACTTACAGCCACCTCACCTATCTGTAAAAATAGCATAATTATGACATCAAAAAGATCGAATTTTTTATGATTTAATACAAGTATTTACTGTATATATATCACTGACAAATTGTGCAGTTCTTTACACACGTACTTGGGCAAATTTAAATATCAGCAAGTCTTTGGAGGGATGGAGAAACCCAGAATATTTATGCAAGCACAGGAAGAACATGTAAACTCCATGCAGATAGTGCCCTGACCAGAATCTGAACCGGGGTGTCCAGTGCTAATCATTCAGCCACTTTTTTTGGCCCAGTCTTGAACTCAACCCATAATGTAGGGTAAGATAAACAAAAAGTCAACTGTCTCTTTTTAATTACTTTTTTTTCCTAAACCCCTCCTTCCTCTCAAATCTCTTGAAAAGCTTTGCTTTATTATATTTAACCACGTAAGGACCCCTTCACGCCGATATACGTCGGCAGAATGGCACGGCTGGGCACATCAACGTATATGTACTTTGCCCTTTAAGCCCAGCCGTGGGGTCGCGGGCGCGCGCCCGCGGCCCGGTCCGAAGCTCCATGACCGTGACCGAGGGACCCGTGGACCCGATTGCCGCTGGAGTCCCGCGATCGGTCCCTGGAGCTGAAGAACGGGGAGAGCTGTGTGTAAACACAGCTTCCGCGTTCTTCACTGTGGCGGCATCATCGATCGTGTGATCCCTTTCAAAGGGGGACACAATCGACAATTTCACACCTACAGCCACACCCCCTACAGTTGTAAACACATATTAGGTCACACATAACCCCTTCAGCGCCCCCTGTGGTTAACTCCCAAACTTCAACTGTCGTTTTCACAGTAAACAATGCATTTTAACCACTTAAGGACCAGCCCATGTACATATACGTCCACAATATGGCACGTACAGGCACATGGGCGTATAGGTACGTCCTCGCCTATTAGCGGGTGGGGGGTCCGATCGGGACCCCCCCCGCTACATGCGGAGGTCGGGTCCGCTCGGGGAGCGATCCGGGACCACGGCGCGGCTATTTGTTTATAGCCGCTCCGTCGCGATCGCTCCCCGGAGCTGAAGAACGAGGAGAGCCGTGTGTAAACACGGCTTCCCCGTCCTTCACTATGGCGGCGCATCGATCGCGTCATTCCCTTTATAGGGAAGACACGATCGATGACGTCATTCCTACAGCCACACCCCCAAACAGTTGTAAACACATACTAGGTGCACCCTAACTCCTACAGCGCCCCCTGTGGTTAACTCCCAAACTGCAACTGTCATTTTCACAATAAAGAATGCAATTTAAATGCATTTTTTGCTGTGAAAATGACAATGGTCCCAAAAATGTGTCAAAATTGTCCGAAGTGTCCGCCATAATGTCGCAGTCACGAAAAAAATTGCTGATCGCCGCCATTAGTAGTAAAAAAAATAAAAAAAAATAAAAATGCAATAAAACTATCCCCTATTTTGTAAACACTATAAATTTTGCGCAAACCAATCGATAAACGCTTATTGCGATTTTTTTTACTAAAAATAGGTAGAAGAATACGTATCGGCCTAAACTGAGGAAAAAAAATGTTTTTATATATGTTTTTGGGGGATATTTATTACAGCAAAAAGTAAAAAATATTGCTTTTTTTTCAAAATTGTCGCTCTATTTTTGTTTATAGCGCAAAAACTAAAAACCGCAGATGTGATCAAATACCACCAAAAGAAAGCTCTATTTGTGGGGAAAAAAGGACGCCAATTTTGTTTGGGAGCCACGTCGCACGACCGCGCAATTGTCTGTTAAAGCAACGCAGTCCCGAACTGTAAAAACCCCTTGGGTCTTTAGGCTGCATATTGGTCCGGGGCTTAAGTGGTTAAATGCATTTTTTTTTGTGAAAATGACAATGGTCCCAAAAATTTGTCAAAATTGTCCGAAATGTCCGCCATAATGTAGCAGTCATGAAAAAAATCGCTGATCGCCCCCATTAGTAGTAAAAAATAAATAATTAATAAAAATACAATAAAACTATGCCCTATTTTGTAAACGCTATAAATTTTGCGCAAACCAACCGATAAACGCTTATTGCGATTTTTTTTTTACCAAAATAAAATAGAAGAAGAATACGTATTGGCCTAAACTGAGGAAAAAAATGTTTTTTATAGATTTTTGGGGGATATTTATTATAGCAAAAAGTAAAAAATATTAAATTTTTTTCAAAATTGTCGCTCTATTTTTATTTATAGCGCAACAAATAAAAACCACAGAGGTGATCAAATACCACCAAAAGAAAGCTCTATTTGTGGGAAAAAAGGACGCCAATTTTGTTTGGAAGCCAAGTCGCACGACCGCGTAATTGTCTGCTAAAGCGACGCAGTGCCGAATCGCAAAACCTGGCCGGGTCCTTTAGCTGCATTTTGGTCCGGGTCTTAAGTGGTTAACTAACTTTACTTCTGCCAGGTGCTAGAGCTCCCTTTGGAGAATACCAAAATGAATAAAAAAATCACAATAGTGACCAATCCACTGGCTGACCATTTTACATGTAATACTGAATAGGGTAATGATGATGTCAAGATTACATTATTCATGATATTAATTATATATAGTATGTGATTATTGGTGTATTTCTGTGTAACCCAACTGAGACAAAATTAAAAATAATACAGATTTGATTGCATGGCTTTTGGAGGTGATGGGGAGTCGGAAAAGGGATTTAAAAATTGGCTGGTGTATTTGTGTGTTCCGCTCCCAGATTACATACATATTGGTGTGATCATGAAAGCTTGCAGGGTCTTTGGTGCATTGAGCATTTAATGGCTGTTTTAGGATGAGGTTTGTAGATTAAAGAGCAGTCCTTGTGTAGTGAATGTCATTCATGGTTATCGAGCGGAAAAAATCACCATCTGTATAACCCCGAAAACACTAGACCGTGTCTGATTTCCCAGTGACCAATCCATATATTACTGCTTCTACCACTGCATCTACAAATAATGCATTTTCAATACGCCTTAACTTAGTTGTAAATTGTATTCACTGTTAAATATGCCATATTATAATCTAGAAATTGTCATATTTAATCATGCATCTTGCAAATACTATTACCTGACAAAATGCAGTGTCAAGTGAAAAGACAATGATAACAATTGTCCCACATGGAGGATGGAAATGAGGTGTACATCTGTTTCTATGTACAAAGTGATTAACCAATAAAAAGAAAGTAGGCTGGCAAGCTCATGCCCATCTGGAGCACCCGGAATAGCTACCATGACATCTCAAAGCCATGATTCATGTTTCATTTCCAGACATCTGGAGTCACAGAGGAGAGGGAGGAGAATGGAAATCTCAGATGACACTAATTCTAATGGAACTTACTGTTTAATATTTGTTTAAGTGAATGACAAGGTCAGAAAAGCCAGCAGTTTCAGGAGACTTAAGCCAACGTCTCTATCAAAACCAATATTAATTTTCACTAATTGGTTCCTGAGGCTAATGAGCGTCGCAGATAATGACTTCATTTATAACTCAGAAAATTAGGACTTATTTCTTCTCCAAACACAAAAAAGCTTGTATAATGTCTTTAAACAAACTAGTTACCGTGCTGAGGTTACTGTGATTTTTATTCTAGAGATTTGCCTAGGCAGAACTGCAGATCCATTAGCTCTATAACTTCTAATTACAGCTGGCAGGCTAGTCTTAAACTGAAGTCATATCTTCATATGCTTTTTAGGGGATGATATCTAAAAGGTTAGAGTTCTCAGATATTGGTTTTGGTAAAATATTTCCATTCCCATTCATAAAGGAACACAGGATCAGTAGTTATTTTGATAATCTTGGATTACAAGAACCCTCCCACCCCCAGCTTGCCGCTATTTTTGCTAGTGTCCTTTAAACAGTTTCTCTCCCTTCTCTTTTTTTTTTGCCCTTTTTTCTTACTCGAGATATTTTTTTCTTCAATCAAGTCTTCATCTCAGTGAACTCCACACAGTATGCAGCTCTCTGGATTATCTAAGCCCCGGTGCCGCATTGAGGCCGGATTCACACTTGTGCGGTGCAAATTTCAGCTCTCTTATCTCTGCAGAGAGATAAGAGAACTGTTCAGCAGATCCACTGCATTTTAGCTGCGAATTTGGAGACCTGGGAGAGGGGAGGGGGACGTGTATTGAGCTGAATGAGACAAATCCTGAAGAGAAATGAACACATCTGTGAATCAGCTGCGTACCCATAGAAGATAATGGGCCTGAATTCGCACTTGAGCCGCACCGCAAGGCCTAAAATACGCACATCTGGGGCTTTGCACATATGATTGACTGAGAAAAACTCTCCCCCCGGTGGATAAGGTGCGTCACGATTTTCCGAAAGTAGCCGAATCGCGAGTCGGCTCTATACGACGCCTTAGCAGTCAGCTCTACAGGCTCCTAGTCGGTGCGCAGGCGCCATATAGAGCCGACTCGTGGTTCGGCTACTTTCGGAAAGTCGTGGCGCGTCTTATTCGCCAGAGTTTTTCTCAGGCATGTCAATCATATGGGCAAAGTCCCAGTTGACATTGCGGCACTGCACAGGAATGCCCACTCCCACGGCATACTGTACATGTTTAAGGTATACTGAATGTAATGTTATATACTTGTTTTTTGGGTGAACCTCCGCTTTAAGATCTTTAGGCCTCGTGCACACGATAGGTTAAACAGAGGACAACGGTCTGGTGGACCGTTTTCATCGGTCAAAACCGATCGTGTGTGGGCCCCATAGGTTATTTAACCATCGGTTAAAAAAAAGCCAACTTCCTTTAAATTTAACCGATGGATTCCTAACCGATGGGAAAAAAACGATCATTAGTAGGCACAACCATTGGTTGAAAATCCACGCATGCTCAGAATCAAGTCGACGCATGCTTGGAAACATTGAACTTCGTTTTTTTCAGCACGTCGTTGTGTTTTACGTCACCGCGTTCTGACACGATCGTTTTTTTAACCGATGGTGTGTAGACGCGACGGACCATCAGTCAGCTTCATCGGTTAACCGATGAAAGCGGTCCATCGGTCCGTTCTCATCGGATGGACTGATCGTGTGTACGCAGCTTTACATTTCCTAAAATCAGTTTTCGTAAAATCCTATTATTTGGATAGCAATAAAACATGACAAAAAAACTATTATGCTGCGTACACACGATAGGTTAGTCTGAAAACGGTCTGATGGACCGTTTTCATCAGACCAAACCGATCGTGTGTGAGCCCCATCGGTTATTTATCCATAGGTTAAAGAAATAGGAACTTGTTTTAAAATTATCTGATGGATAAAAAAACCTATACAAAAAAAAAAGATCGTCTGTAGGCACGTCTATCGGTAAAAAATCCACGCATGCTCAGAATCAAGTCGACGCATGCTCGGAAGCATTGAACTTCGTTTTTTTCAGCACGTCGTTGTGTTTTACGTCACCGCGTTCTGACACGATTGTTTTTTTAACTGATGGTGTGTAGGCACGACTGATCATCAGTCAGCTTCATCGGATAACTGATGGAAAAATCCATCAGACCGTTTTCATCAGACTAACCTATCGTGTTTACAGGGCATTACAGTGTGGCTCTGCCAGGCAGTGCATGGCATTTGAGAAACAACATTTTGGTGCCAAGATCTTACTGCTCATGTGTGCTGCTTGCTCTATTCAATATATTGGCTGGTCTAGCCATCCGGAGGATTACAGCGCCAGCCACAGGAATGAAAGAGGCGAGCAGCAGATATGCATAGTAGGAAATGGATGTAGCCAGGACTTATTTTCTGCAAAGTCTGTGAAGTGCTGGAAACAGTGCACAGTGAAGATCTTGAGAGTAGGGCTATTGAGTATTGAGGTAAGTGGCTTTCACTCTGGGGGTTTGGGGTGGGGGGAAGATTAAAGGACAACTTCACTAAAACTTCTTTTTCTTTAGTATGTTGCTTATTATAAGATTGGATCTATATCAGCGAAATCTGTTCCAATTATTTGCTAATGAAAATAAGTTTTAAAGAGGTAATGCAGTATGCTCACATAATTTTGTAATAAACACATCTTTGCCATTCTGAAGCTTCCCTCCAACCACTTTGCATATTATTTTATATGTACTGTGATTCTGTACTTGCTAAATATGTTGCAGACATCTCCCTCCACTAAGTCTGGCTGCAACCATTTTAAATGTGGGCAGCTGAAGCTGCTGCCTGTGTACTTTTTGGATTTACACAGGCACACAGAAGCACACCTCCAGCTATGCAGCCCTGCAGCTTTTATTGGCCCTCTTATGATTCACCCCCTCCCTTCCTGGCAAACACTCACAAGAGTGAGAGAGGGAGCTGTTCATGATGTCATATACCTATCATTTTTACCAGACAAGAAACAGGAAGTGGGCTGTAAAGGGTATTTACTGGGGGAAAATACATGTTTTACTATCCAAAGTTAAAACAACAAGGGCAGAAGATTTAATAGATGGAAAGTTGAAAAAATGACTGAAGATCTAAAGTATTATTTATTAGCTATCCATTATTTCGTATTTGTTATACCTTTCTGTTTCAAAGGGGAAAATTACTAAAACCTACAAAATCTGAAATTAGAAAGTAATATTGAAGAATTTTCTGCAATCTGTGTTCAGTTGTTTCCCTCCACTTCTGCACTTGATTTAGGACAATATTTCCACCTGTCAGGTTTCAGATTTATAGAATATTTTCCAACTCCAACTCAGATTAGAGCACAACCTTAATAATGTGGCCAGAAATGTGAATTTTAGAAGGCATTTTCACAAGTCGGTTCAGTTCAGCAATTGCTTTTGCAGGTGAAAAGGTTTCTACAAGAAGACTATAACAAAGCGTTGCTTGACATAGTTCAACATTGCACGGGAAATTGCAGACTTGTTGCCCTCCGGGCCGTTGTACATAAAGCCATGCCACGTTACAGCAGACATGCTTTGAAGTATGGCTTTTCCTAAGCCACACATGGAGCATTTATTTCCTATGAGAATTCAGTTACCTTTTGTTTCCTTGTAAGCTGGCTCATTCTAATATAATTCAACACAATATATGCCTAATAATGTTTGTAACTAGCCAGCAGTCATATGCTTAAAGGGACAGTATACCCAAAACTCGTATATCTAATGGTATGAAAGTATTAAATGCACTCCTACAGCAAACTTCCCAGATGTGTCTTTTTGTGGCAGTCATTATAACTTTTAGTGAAAGTGATTATAAAGGTAGAAGATTTTTTACCTTAATGCATTCTATGTTAGGGTGACCAGACATCCCCAGTTTCAGGGGACAGTCCCCTGATTGAGAACACTGTCCCCGGACAAAGTCTGTCCCTGGTTTTGTCCCCAGATTGGATTTAATAGGGGGCAGGGGCAATTTCATAGACAGTCAGTGCAAAATTTGAGATACACACCCCCGCTCCGCCGTGCCTACTAGCATAGGGGGGTTGTATTTGTCCCATCATCTGTGCCCCTTTCTGATGATCAAGTGCTGGTCAGAGCGGAGGGAATATTTCTTCAGTTTCGGACGCATGCCCATTCAGCTTCGCTCGCATGTTCTTCTGCCTTGGCTCAAGTCCCGGCCAGCCACCTGCCTATCTCCTTGCCTTCCCTGGCGGAGTGATCTTCCTCCGCTCCCCATCCAGCGGTCCTAAGGACTGTTGTCATCAGTTAACCGATGATGCTGACTGATGGTCCGTCACGCCTACACACCATAGGTTAACTAACCGAAAAACGAAGTTCAATGCTTCCAAGCATGCGTCGACTTGATTCTGAGCATGTGCAGGTTTTTAACCGATGTTTTTGCATACCAACGAACGGTTTTGACTTATCGGTTAGGGATCCATCGGTTAAATTTTAAAGCAAGTTGTCTTTTTTTTTTTTTAACCTATGGATAAATAACCTATGGGGCCCACACACGATCGGTTTTGACCGATGAAAACGGTCCATCAGACCGTTGTCCTCTGGCTAACTGATCGTGTGTACGCGGCCTATAACTTGAGAGGCTGTGAGGTGGACGGCGATGGGCAGAGAGTCGCTGAATGTTGCCATTACTAGTAAAGAAAAAAGATGTCCCCGGATTTTATTTTAAAAATCTGGTCACCTTATTTTATGTCCTGGATCTGCCCCCTCCCTTTTTACTTTCCTGAGCCCATTCTCGATCCAGCCCTGTACATGATAGCAGTGGGAGCTAATGGCTGTTGCATCTGTCAGTGGCTTTTCCTACTGTGCCATCTGAGATGCTGCCCAACACCCTGCCTGATCCATTGGATGACATTACTTTGTATGTTGTTTCTGGTGAACTTTGAACTCCTTGCTCCTAGTTCCTATTTAAACCATGTCTCTGCACTTCCCTTTTCCAAGAATATTGTGCTCTTTTCCATTTAATATATTGCTCTTTGCTCTACCACTTGTTACTGACCATTGGCTTGTTCTTTGATTGCGTTTCCTCTTAATCCCAACCTGCTACATTTGTTACTGGACCCCATGTTGCTTACCTCCTAGTGGGATAATTCTGAGGACTACAACCTGGCACTTGCACCTTGCAAAACCCATCTCAACCATCAGGAGCTCAGGTTAGTGCTTAGACCCCACTCCTTGGGTGACACTGCATCACCCGCTAAGGTGTCCTGCTGGAATATTTTTCCTTATAGTTTCTATGAGAATTCTCAACTGCTATAGCTACTGGCCTCCAAACCTTACCCTGGACCCTTCAGAGGTGGGCACATGGTACGTCTGACATCACATACGGTGACGGTGTTTCTGGGACCGTGGAATGCACAATGGCCCACCATATTACTTCAGGGATGAACGGCCGTTCCTAGGGAGAGTACACTGCTGGAATCTGCTGTCTACCAGCTGGGGCACTGATACATGTGAGTGGAAAATGTGTGTCCTTTGTTGGAGTATTATGAAACAAATGGGTTACACAATGATGTTGTGTTTTGGCTTTACATTTCTGAGCTGGAAGGGAAGTGAAGGGGACTGCAAGAGAGCTGTCCATATCGTTATTCTGTTTTGGATATCCACCAAAGTGCTTTTAGACCAACTTAAAACCTGGGTCTAAGGATCTGGTGAGTTATAACCTGAGAGGGGGTTGTGGCGTGGACACAGCAGAGCACTGTTTGATACAGCACAGTGTTTTTGGAATAATTAACAGGCGTACATATAGTGGCAAGTCCTTTTTTTTTTATTTATTGCTGTATTGGCATTGGAAGATACTAAGTAAAGCAGGGTGTTATGTGGAGAACAGTTCTTAAAACTATACACTTGCACTGAGTTTTATGCTTTTGAGTCATCTCCCTCCCTTTTATTTCACATTTTACCTTTGATGGCAAAAACACTGGAAAATGCAAAGAAAGAATCTCAAAGTTTATGACTTATCACTCAGGTAACATGACCTTCATTCTGTGAACTTATTGAAAAAAGTTTCTCCATCCGTGACAGATTTGACTATAAATCACTGGTATTAATGTGCTCAGTCCCAAGGTCTGTCATTTTGCATGCTGCGCAGAGACACAAGTGGTTTCAGTGCAGGGTACTTGCTCATCTGTCATTGGAAAATCACAAGGGAAAATTCTAGCTTCAAAATTGGGTCCCATAAATAGTGTAAGAGAAGAGATCCCATAATGCTGCATGATAAAGAGCAACTAGACGAGTGGCACTATCATAACATTTTTCTTTTTAGTGACATAAATGCAGTTTGAATGGGTGTGGGTCATCATCAGTCAACAAATCAGCTTAGGCTGGTAGATTTCATGTATACTGTGAGTCTGTCAGAGACTATAAAGCTGGACAGGTGGACAGTATAAACATCGGCTGTAAAAAAAATTGTGTATAGTAATGTGGACTTGGAGCTTTTGATGGATAAATTACATTTTAAGCAACTGCTAGTTTGTGTCTGAAACATGCACACGTAGGATATTGCCTACAACAGATACTTCCCTAAGTACTAAGTACAAGCACGCTAATGCCCTGTACACACGATCAGTTCATCTGATGAAAACGGTCTGATGGATTTTTTCATCAGATATCCGATGAAGCTGACTGATGATCAGTCGTGCCTACACACCATCGGTTAAAAATCTGATCGTGTCCAACGCGGTGACGTAAAACACGACGACGTGCTGAGAAAAATGAAGTTCAATGCTTCCGAGCATGCATCGACTTGATTCTGAGCATGCATGGATTTTTAACCGATGGACGTACCCACAGACGATCATTTTTTTCTATCGGTTTTTTAACCATTAGATAATTTTAAAACAATTTCCTAGTTTTTTGACTGATGGATAAAAAAACGATGGGGCCCACACACGATCGGTTCGTCTGATGAAAACGGTCCATCAGACCGTTTTCATCAGACGAACTGATCGTGTGTACGCGGCATTAGGCTGTTGCCTGAAACAGATTGTTTCCTCAAATATTTGATGTCAGTACTCGTAGCAAAAGCAACCCTCATAATTTTTGGCGCTTTATCATTTTCACCTTTGCTGTGAATGTGATAAAGCAGTCATGATTAACTCATAGCCCACTGTCCAAATGTGGCCCATGGAGTCATCTGATGTAGCCAATTAACTCAAACCTATGGCAACCCACACAGCCTCCTTTGAGTGCGCGCCACTCTACTGAATGATTGCTGATCCTCCATAATTCCAGTGACTGTCTTCCCCACTGTGTGTCATGCATGAAATGCCCTGACCCCTACTTCAGTACAGGGGGTCAGAGAATGAGGCACAGTGTGCTGTGGTACTACTTATACTTCATATTCCCATCGCACACTTTCCTAGATCTGCTCTTGGGTTTGGGTGCTTGTAGCAACAACCAGCTGGATACTGGTACACGTTACAGTATAGATATTTGCCAGCACACCATGGAACGATGTAAATAGCGTCCAAACAGATGTTTTATTGCATGATCACAACACAAAGAGAGTGCAACGTTTCGGAGCCGCGCAGGGCCCCTTCGTCAGGCATGTGTGGGGCACACAGTCATACAACAGTCCCTGAACTGTTAAATGCAGAAGAGGCATATAGAGGCGGGAGACATGGGCACCTGGAGAGGTAAGTATAAACACTCTTCTATTACAGGGACCTGTCATTTGGATTTATTTTAAATCTAGCAGGACTGCTTTAAAGTAGAACTATAGGCAACACTTTTTTTTTTCATTTTGGATAGAGTAAGGGAGGGTCATAACCTCTGCCAGTTTGTTTTGCCATATGTGTCCCATTGGGCAGATTTCCATTCACTTCCTGTCCCATAGCCAAAACAGGAGAGAAAATTCCTGCAAATTAAGGGAATCCCTTGGGGACCTCCAGGTCACCAGAAATTGTGTCCCCATTGCAAGATTTCCCCTCTATAATTTTTCTAGGGACAGCCCAAATTTGTGATTTTGTTTTACTTTTCCTTAGACAATGGTAAACCGGAAAAATATAGGGGGTGAATCTCCCTAACAGGGCCACAGAAACCAATAAAAATTGACAGGTATTCTAATCCCTGTCCACTCTATTTAAAATGAAAAATAAAGTTTTGCCTTTAGTTATACTTTAAGTTCACATTTCAGTACTCAAGTACATGTACATTTATTTTAGAATTGCACAGTTTTGTTCTTTTTCATTTCATTGTACCAAATGTTGTTAAGTACTTATAAATCTATATTTTATATGAAAGCTGTTTCCTTTAAGTTTAAATTGTAAGTACTTTCAAAAACTTTTTTGTACTAAGATGATGCTTGACCACTTGTATTGAATAGAGGTTTTGATTGGTGATCTGCTATTGTTAGAGCAGAATTTTTATCTTGAAAGTATCTTTGCTCTTTCAACTTCCCGTAAGAGAACATTGTTTATTGATTTTGCCTATTCATTTTCCCTGTGAAATTAGAAGAGTGTCTTGATCTTGTTAGGATTTAAAACACTGAATTTAAAAAAGAAGTTAACACCTGCATCTTTACACCACTGTCTTGTAACTGGTTCTTACAGCTTAAATGAAAGTTCAGGTTAGATAGTTCATTGAAATGTTGTACATCTGTAGATAAGAATGTTTTGGAGTCAAAAATATGTAACAAACATTGTATTTCTGGATGCAGAATGAAATGCACTGGACTGCATCTGGTGTGAACCAGCTTGCAACTGAAAAGTGAGACTAAATTAAAATTATTCTGTGTAGCATAAGCCCTCATACACACTGGGCATTTAAAAAAGCTCCTCTGAGGCCTTGTACACACGGTTGTTCCAAACCGATGAGAATGGTCCGACGGACCGTTTTCATCGGTTTACCGCTGAAGTGGCCTGACGGCCTGATATGCGTACACACCATCATTCCAAAAACCGATCGGGTCAGAACGCGGTGACGTCAAACACACGACGTGCTGAATAAAACGAAGTTCAATGCTTCCAAGCATGTGTCGACTTGATTCTGAGCATGCGCAGGTTTTGAACCGATGCTTTTGTGTACTAACCATCGGTTTGGACCGATCGGGCAGCAGTCCATCGGTTCGGTTTTGAAGCATGTTTTAAATTTTGGACCGAAGGAAAACAGACCGATGGGCTATACACACGGTCAGTTTGGACAGATGAAACTGAACCTCGGTCCATTCTCATCGGTTTTGTCCGACCGTGTGTACGGGGCCTTAGTGCTCGAAGTCCTGGCAGAAAAATGTGACAAAAAAAAACTTTTTTTAACTCCCAAATGCCCACAATGCATTGAAAAAAGATTATATATTTACTGGCTGAGCACCATTTTACTGAGGGTAGATAGAGACAGAGAGAGAAAAGAGCAGAGCCGTGCTACCACTAGGCAAATTAGGCAGCCACCTAGGGCGCACTGCTACCTAGGGGTGCCCGGCCACTAACTCCCCCACGTTTGCATGCTCTACAGGCTGCAGCATGAAACTAACTCAGTCAGTACCGGTAGTGTAATTAGAGGTGCAGCACAGTAATGGAGCCAGGGCTTCCTGTACAGTAGCACCTTCTGTCACATGGGCAGGGCAAAGAGGGTAGAGCCAGGGGTGGAGCCAATGGGGACAGCAAAATTAGAGAGTGTTACAGAGAGCATGCTATTTGTGTTTCCTGCCTACGTTATTGGATCCTGTCCGATAGAAAAATCGATCAAGCAGTTCTGCTTCTTTATCTGCTGCATTAGGAGAGGAGATGAAGAGAACTGGATGAGAAAAGTAGCCATTATTGGTACTGCACTCAACCCTTGATGTCTCGGCAGTTAACCTCAAACATGTTTACCGAGCTGCGAAATTATCCCAAAAAATTCCACAACTTCACTAGGGTGTCTATGGGCACCTTTGATGAGCTCTTGGAGTGGCTACAACCCCGACTGATGCATCGGGACACCAAAATGAGAAATAGTGTGTCCCCTGAGGAAGGTCTCAGGTTGAAACTCGGATACATTATTATGCTAACATAATTTTTAAAATGTATGTGTGAATAGAATATATATTTTTCTGTAATCTTAAAAAAGAAAAAAATCTTATGTGCCATTTTTTTTCAATTGGTAATATATTTCAGAATATTTTTGTATTTTTTTCCCATGTGATTAATTTTTTTGTTATTTCTCACCAATCTTTGGCATCCTTACACCACGAATTTCTTATGGGCGTGTCCAGGCTGGCAAAAGTGACATGTGAAATTTGCCAGACAATTTTAGGAGGCGTTGCATCCCGTCTGGAATAAGATCTGTGAAATTACCACAAAACCTGCAAGCACTGAACTAGCCAGATACCTTCTACATCAGCAGGAAATTTCTAAATAAAAAAACAATACAGTGGAACCGTGGATTACGAGCATAATCCGTTCCAGGAGATTGCTTGAAATCCAAAGTACTCTTATATGAAAGCGATTTTTCCCATAGGAAATAATGGAAACTCAGATGATTCGTTCCTCAACTATTTATTCATATATAAATTATTACGGCAAAACAAAATACAGTATAAATTGTACTGTGAACATAAAACAAATTAAACTGCACTGTAAAATACTGTACTGCACCTCTGTGTTGCAAGAATTTTAAGGTAAAGAATGTGCACACTCACAATGTTAAGGAGTCTGGTGATCACATATTTAAAGCCGTTGGTGTACAGTATACAGCTCTGTATGTGGCCAGAGGTTGGTGCTTATCTATTTACAGCCGCTCTGTATACAGTACTGTGTGTTCAGTAAAGCCACTGGTGCACAGTACAACGCTGTATGTGGCCACAGGTTCAGCTCACAGCACTTCCTAGAGAACTCAGGAACTGTTCACGTCACTTCTGGGTATGCCCGCCCCTGTTGGGAGTGTCTCCAGGAGGCGCTGGGAGCCACCATCGCCCACAAATCTCTGGCCATATACAAAGCTGTACTGTATACTGTACACAGCGGCTTCACTGAACATGTACACAGCGGCTTTACATTGATGAGCAGCAGACTCATTCACATTGTGAGTGTAATTATTTTTTTTTTACATAAAAAAAAAACGCTCTTATATCAAGACAGCACTTGTATATCAAGGCACATTTAAAAAAAGTTGCTTGTCTTTTAAAATGCTCGTAAACCACGTTACTCGTAAACCAAGGTTTTGCTGTACTCATACATCTGCTCAACCCAGCCAAAGCATGCATACCCACAAATGTAAACAAATTTAAATTTTTAGTGATGAACCAGATTTCAAAAGATGCAATACACATGAAAGATTTGACTCGTTAGAACTAAGATTTCCAGTTTCAGACAACATTGTATTATTGGTTTGCATATACTACTTCTGTGGAGTATAAGGACCTACTAGCTAGTCAGTGAACCTGCCCACCTCAGAGGGTCTTGTGTTATTTGAATCTGTTTTGGAGGGCACTGGGGGCACAGGGGGAGTCTTTTTCCTCATAAGTTCTTAAATCCCTCCAATTTTCTCTCCAAGTCTCCTCTCCCTTTCACACTCCTCAGACAACTCCCAGTTTACCTCATAAACCCTAAGGGCTCTTTCACACGGAGCGGATCCGTATTGATCTGCCCCGTGTGTGTCCGTCGGCTCAGCGGGGATCATCCGTAAATCCCCGCTGAGCTGTCGGTGGACAGGGCGGTCTCCGCACACTGTGCAGAGACGCCCTGTCTTTCCTCCGCTCTCCTCTATGGGGAATCAGATGAATACGGACTGTGTGTCCGTATTCATCCGATCCGTTCCGCCAGACGGAAGAAAAATAGGGTTTTCTTCCATCTGAAAAAGCGGATCTTTGCAGACGTGGATCGTTACGGACATTAGCGGATGCATCATCCGCTAACCTCTGCAATCCCATAGAGATACATTACAAGTCTGTAAACGGACTTGTAAAAAACGGTCCATTCGTCCGCCTGTGTGAAAGGGCCCTAATGCCGCGTACACATGGGTTGTAAAAAAATACATTTTTAATGGTCTAGAAAAAACAAAAAAATTTCAACCCGATCGTTCAAACGGCCTTGCCTACACACGATCGTGAAAAAAAATGCTCTAGCAAAGCGTGGTGACACACAATGGCACTATAAAGGGGAAGTTCCATTCGGATGGCGCCACCCTTTGGGCTGCTTTTGCCGATTTCGTGTTAGTAAAAGACGATTTGCGCTTTTCAGTCTGTTACAGCGTGATGAATGTGCTTACTCCATTACGAACGCTAGTTTTACCAGAAAGAGCGCTCCCGTCTCATGACTTGCTTCTGAGCATGTGCGTTTTTTTCACGTCGTTAAAGCCCACACACGACCATTTTTTACAACGTTAAAAACTACAACGTTAAAAACAGCGTGAAAAATTAGAGCATGTTCGAAATTTTTAATGGCCATTTTTTACATCGTGAAAAATGCTCTGGAGTCCACACATGATCGTTTTTAATGACATAAAAAAAAACGTAATTTTTTACAACCCGAAAAACGGTCGTGTGTACGCGGCATGAGAGCATGGTTTGGTTACTCATCGCAGTGCCATGATAAAGGAATTCTATAATGTGATTCTCTCCAATTGGAGGATACCTAAATTTGTCTATATTCTCAGGGCTGTAACAGTTTTTTTTTTTTAACCCCCGCTTTGTTCCCTGACAATTCTTTGGTACCTGTGGTTCTGGAAAACCATTAAAAAAAGAATTTACAAAATAGATTCTCTTCACGTTTTATATGTTTGAGTAATTCTTCTTTTCCATCTGTCTGAACCACTCGCACTATTGATGTCTCACTGTATCAGTTTTTGTGCTTTTTCTTATCTTGTCAAATGTACATAAGCCAGGAATATGTTATGTATCTCCTTTATACTGTAGCAGAGAATGTCTGAGAAATGCATATCTGAGGAAAAAGCTAAAAGGCTGCAGGGGGTTTTCTGTAACAGTGCTTACATTACTGCTGGAGTTGTCATCTAGAGAAAGTTAAGCTAAATCCATATGGAGTGTGATTATTTCAGTTTACACCTGAAGGTTTAATTGAAACATTTAAGCTCAGCCACATGTAGGGAAGACAGGCTAAAGAGAGTACACGCCGCCAGTAACTCATATCATCCTGAGCTTTTTTTTACTTCTGTTTAACCCTTCTTGAAGGTTACATGCTAGCTTTGTAAAACATACTTATTTACAGGGCAGTAGCTGATCTCCTTTGGGTCTCCATGCACGCTGTATGCCCTCGCAGCATCGCCTCATTAACACCTGACCCACCGTACATAAATAAGTGCATCATGCTGAGGTTTCCATTGGGCAAAAAATAAAGGTGAAAGGGATAATTCTTGCGTGAGGATCAAAGGTGGCAACCCCCAAAGCAACAGACCCAGGAACAGCTGATATCCCTATTACTACTCTACTTGTCTTAGCTAGGGAGTAAATGGAATACAAGTTAAGTTCAAGGAATCTTGACATTCATTGAATTTATATTTATTTGAAAATCAGCACTAACATATGTCAGCTATATTTTAGAATTTTTTTTTCTGTTCACTCTTATAGGCAGATTCAGATAGACTTAGGCTGGCGTATCTACTGATAAGTCTGAATCTGCGCCGACGCAAATTTAAGCGTATTCTGGTAACCAGATACGCTTAAATTCGGCTAAGATACGAGCGGCGTAAGTGTCTTACACCGTCGTATCCTAAAGTGTAATTTTTAGGCTGGGCGCTAGGTGGGGCTTCCATTGCGGTGGGCGTAGAATATGTAAATCACTAGATACGCCGATTCACGAACGTACGCTCGGCCGACGCTGTACAGATACGCCGTTTACATAAGGCATTTTCAGGCGTATAGTTATTCCATCAAATAGCTGGACTAGCAATGTTAAGTATGGCTGTCGTTCCCGCGTCGAAATTTGAAAATTTTACGTTGTTTTCGTAAGTCGTCCGTGAATAGGGCTGGACGTAATTTACGTCCACGTTGAAACCAATAGGTCCTTGCGGCGTACTTTGCCGCAATGCACACTGGGATGTGTACACGGATGGCGCATGCGCCGTTCCTAAAAAACGTCAATCATGTCAGGTCAACCCATATTAACATAAAACATGCCCCCTCAGCCGAATTTGAATTCGGTGCGCTTATGCCCATCGCATTTACGCTACGCCGCCGTAACTTAGCAGGCAAGTACTTTGTGAATCATGTACTTGCCTCGCTAACTTACGACGGCGTAGTGTAAACACGATACACTACGCCGCCGCAAAGTTAAGGTGGTCTTTCTGAATCTAGCTATTAAAGTGGATGTAAACCCTATTTTTTTTTTCTTTTTTTGCTGTCACAATGTAGAGTATACGATTTTTTATCATCTGTGCACAGTTTTGCCACAAAGAGTTAATCCAGCTCTGAGCAATCCTCTTTTCTTTTTGCAGTGAGATAAACAGACAAACAGGAGAAAACTTATGTCCGTTCTACCCACTTGCTGTGAGTGACAGGTTATTTACATATCTCATGCACTAGCTTGAGACAGGCATTATTTTTTAATTCCCACTCCTTTTCTGAAGTCACGTGGTTACCTTTCTGGATTTTGACTGGATGTTAGTGATCATAGCAGAATTTAGTGTAAGGAATACATAGGAGAAAATGCATGTTGACTAGGGGAGTGTAGAGGTGGGCGGGGAGTGTACTGACATAACGACTCCACCCACCGAGCTCCAGACAACAGATCCACCCACAGAATGTGCAGTTTTTCAGTTCTTATAACAGACAGAAGGGAGACATTTGACAGGTAAGGATACATGCAGGAGGCATCTATATCCTTATAGATCAGCACTATGGCAGTAGTTTAGAAAGCATGAGAGTGGGTTTACATCCACTTTAAGCTTTGCATGTCTAATAGAAAACAAACTACAAGGTACATCTGCACAGAAATATGACAAACCTGTAACATCTCTCTAAAGATGTTTTTGGTACCTAGCAAAGCCCATTGTTTACCCCCACCATGGTTATGAAAAAAATCCTTAAAGAAAATGTGTCTTGCACTTTGCATCTGTCTTTAGACCCAACACTTGCCAAAGGCTTCCGGAATAACAGAGGTAGCAATCATATGACCACAGCTTATTCCTAAAAAAAAAAAATGATTACCAAATATTCATATTAGAAGATTGTTATGAGCAACTGAAAATCAAAGAGACGTTGAAACCAGGCTAATGTCAGAAGGTTTACTTCCAATAGTTCATAAATCTTTTGAATATTTTCTTATCCTTTAGATTCTTGTGTCATCTTCGAGCCAGAAACTCCAGGAAATAGTGGATAATGTTAGAATAAAATCAGATGAAGGCATTGATAGGCCGTTGACCTCTGTTAAGGGTAATAAGTACCTGGAATTGCTACACTTACATGCCTGCACTAGAAATAAAAAATATATATATCCAGTAGTAGGTCCACGCTGATGTAAACCTGTTCTTTGTCTTCACTGGGCAAGCAAGGTGTACCTACAGAAATGTATTTCCTAAGATGACAGTGCTTACACATTTAAGATACAGCATTGTGACAAGGATCTGTGCCAATGTACAGTGCGCTGGCATAGTCACCACAGTAAAATGATGTTTGATGTTCAGCTACTGCTGGAGTGTACATACATCTACAGAACATTCCCACAAAGCATCTACAAAATATATATCATGCATTGGAAAAAAAAAATTAAGAGGAAAACTGTTTTTTTTTTTTTTTTTTATATAAAATTGGGAGTTTAGCTAAGTTATCCCGTTATCAGGACCAGAATCTGAATTCACAACCTTTGCTTCGTTTGGCAGTGGCTTTTCTTGTTGAGCCACCTGAGATGCATGCTAGACAGCTTCCTTCCTGATCCTTTGGACTTTCTTGCCTTGTCTTCCGTTTCTGGTGAACCTTGAACTCTTTGCTCCTCCCATGAACTTCCTGATTTAAGCAATGTTGTTACACTTCCTGTTTGCCAGATTATTATGCTCTCTCCAGCCAATATCTTGTTCCTTTGCATACCTGCAGCTGTCCTTATCTCCACTACCACTTGTTACTGAACCTTTGCTTTGTTCCTTGACTACGCTATTGCTTGATCCCAATCTACAATCACTTGTTCACTGATTACGCTTCTGCTTGATCCCTACCTGTAACCACTTGTTACTGACATTTGATTTGTTTACTGACTATGCATCTTCTTGATCCCTACCTTCCATATCTACTACTGGCCCCTGGCTTGCTCACCTCCTGGTCAGCGATCCTGAGAACTGTGACCCAATACTAACACGCAGCAAAATCTATCTCCACAATCAGGATCTCTGAATTCCAATTAGTGCTTAGACCTCACACCTTGGGGAGCCTGCATCATCCATCAGGGTGACCTGCATATTTATTTATGCTGCTGGTCTTTGGGAGCCTCTCTACTGCTATAGTTACCGGTCTCAGAGCCTGACCCCTGAACATGACAATCTTGCTTATCTACTGCCTCCCTGATCATCATTCTACTGTATTCCACTAGATTCTAAATTCTACTCTAGATTCTTTTGTATGTTTCAACTTGTTGAGTAAGTCAACACTTACAATAAGCATATAATACAATAAGCATATGTCCCTGAACTCATACAGCGCTAGACATGAGTACCACTTACTACAGTATTCAGCCCAATCCAGCAACAGTTTATTTCAGGGCTGGAAACTGCACCTGTGTTTACTGGGCATACTATAATGTTGGTATTGGATGCAAAAGGCCTAAATGCCCAGTATGCAAGTCTTCAGGTCTATTTCTGATTTTACTGCTAGTGATGGATGTAGGTACCTGTGAGTACATTAAATCATATATTTTGTGCATGAAATGTTGTTTTTCTCCTTATGATGGCAAAAAAGACAATAAGCATGACATTACATATTACTCTTATGCCGCGTACACACGATCATTTTTCAGCATGAAAGAAAACATCGTTTTGTCCAAAAAACGAAATTTTTTCAACTTCATCATTAAAAACGACGTTGCCCACACACTATCGTTTTTCAAAAATGATGAACAAAGCGCGGTGACGTACACCACGTACAACGGCACTCTAAAGGGGAAGTTCTATTCGCCTTTGGGCTGCTTTAGCTGATTCCTTGTTAGTAAAAGACAATTTGCGCTTTTTTGTCTGTTACAGCGTGATGAATGTGCTTACTCCATTAGGAAAGGTAGTTTTACCAGAACGAGCGCTCCCATCTCATAACTTGCTTCTGAGCATGCGCGGGTTTAAAATGTCGTTTTAGCCCACACACGATCATTTTTTTACAACCCGAAAAACGACATTTTTAAAAACGACGTTAAAAAATGCAGCATGTTCGAAAAAAAATTGTAGTTTTTCAGAAACTAAAAAAACTATGTGCAGCCCACACACGATCATTTTAAATGATATTTTTTAAAAACAACGTTTTTTTTTATGCGGAAAAATGATCGTGTGTACGCGGCATAAGATTTAGCTAAATATTGCCGATACTAAAATTAAAATAGAATATCCTGCACTTTTATTGGCCTGTATTTTTTCACATTCTGCTGGCATGTAAGTTATTCTTAGCACATCCATGGTTAAAACCTGTTCCCAGGTCACTGTACTGGAAGTAACATGCCTGCATGGAAGTGAGAGCAGTACAAGATCTCTAACACGACAGCTGTGAGGTGGAGTCAGCCAAGAGAAGCCTCTGACAGGCCACACTATGTGGTTGATTTGGACAGAACACGGTACAACAAGGATGAAGAGAGGTGACAGCTGGCAAGCTGCAGGCAGACCTATTGTCATAGCACAGTGCATGTGACATAGACACGTCTGAGCAGACAGTGAATTGGCACACGTACCTGTACAGGGAAAACGTTGACTTTGGAACACTTTAATCTTGGGAAAAATTACTGCTTAACAATGGTACCAAAGTCAAGCTGATATTTAATTATATCTGTTACATGGTATCAAAATCATTGAGCTATTATAATGATACACACAATTTGGAGCATACCACTTTTCACACATCCAACTCTCCTATATCGTGCATTTTCAGTGAGGGCATTGCATTTGTTTGTTTGCAAGTAGTGATTGATGTGAAGGAGAACACATAGACGGTGACATTAATTCACTTAATTCACTTTTTATTAACTTCTATCTATGTTGGGTCAGTCGAGAAGGCAAAGGTACAACTTTTTCAAATGTCCTGTTATCAGAAATTGTAGCAGTTTATTGTAATCAAACCAGTGTGAAAGAATTCATAGCACTTTGTAACAAGTACATGACAGTGCTCTTTGTGAGAGTTCTGTTGTAAAATAGATTTGCAACAATTATCAATTAGTATCACACAACTACTTAGAAGACTACACAGAAAGCTGTGGACTAACTAAGTTGTGGCGGCGTAGCGTAAATCACCCGTCAGAATTCAAATTCGGCGGGTAGGGGGCGTGTTTCATTTAAATGAAGCGTGTCCCCGCGCTGAAGGAACTGCGCATGCGCCGTCCCTAAAAAATCCCAGTGGCATTGCCCTAAATGACGTCGCAAGGACGTCATTGGTTTTGACGTGGACGTAAATGGTGTCCAGCCCCATTCACGGACGACTTACGCAAACGACGTAAAATTTAAAAATGTTGACGCGGGAACGACGGCCATACTTAACATAGGAAACGCCACCTAGGGGGCAGCTTTATCTTTACGCCGGCATACCTCTTACGGAAACGGGGTATCTTTACTGCGAGGGGCAAGCGTACGTTCGTGAATCGGCGTATCGACTAATTTGCATATTTTACGCCAAACTCAATGGAAGCGCCACCTAGCGGCCAGTGGAAATATTGCACCCTAAGATACGACGGCACAGGCCGTCGTATCTTAGTTAGGTTTAAGTGTATCTCAGTTTGAGCATACACTTAAACATGCGACGGGCTTAGATTGCGAGTTACTTCGGTGTATCTACTGATACGCCGGCGTAACTCTTTGTGAATCTGGCCCAATATATAGATCTTTATGACCCATTATATTTAGCTTCCTGATATTAATATAGCATCCAAAGTTATACTGTATGGGCCGGATTCACAGAGACTTTACGCCGACGTATCTACTGATACGCCGTCGTAAGTCCAAATGTGCGCCGTCGTATCTATGCGCTGATTCTTTAAATGAGATACGCCTGAGTTTTGCCAAGATACGACCGACGTAAGTCTCCTACGCCGTCGTATTCTTGGGTGCATATTTACGCTGGCCGCTAGGCGGCGCTTCCGTTGATTTACGCGTTAAATATATGTAAATGAGCTAGATACACCGATTCATGAACGTACTTGCGCCCATCGCAGTAAGCTACACCGTTTACATAAGGCATACGTCCGGCGTAAAGATAAAACACCTCTATAGGTGGCGCAGCCAATGCAAAGGTATGGATGACGGAACAGCCGTCGGATTTTACGTTGTTTACGTAAGTCGTACGTGAATGGGGCTGGGCGTAGGTTACGTTCACGTCGTTGAAATTAAGCCGTCGTATTCTACGGTGTAAATTCAACGTGATTCTGAGCATGCGCGCATGCGCCGTTCGTTTGGTGCTTCATTTACAGTACAGGCCAAAAGTTTGGACACCCCTTCTCATTCAAAGAGTTTTCTTTATTTTCATGACTATGAAAATTGTAGATTCACACTGAAGGCATCAAAACTATGAATTAACACATGTGGAATTATACATAAGAAAAAAGTGTGAAACAACTGAAAATATATTTCATATTCTAGGTTCTTCAAAGTAGCCACCTTTTTGCTTTGATTACTGCGTGGCACACTCTTGGCATTCTCTTGATGAGCTTCAAGAGGTAGTCACCTGGCGCAGCACCCCATCACTCTCCTTCTTGGTCAAATAGCCCTTACACAGCCTGGAGGTGTGTTTGGGGTCATTGTCCTGTTGAAAAATAAATGATGGTCCAACTAAACGCAAACCGGATGGAATAGCATGCCGCTGCAAGATGCTGTGGTAGTCATGCTGGTTCAATATGCCTTCAATTTTGAATAAATCCCCAACAGTGTCACCAGCAAAGCACCCCCACACCATCACACCTCCTCCTCCATGCTTCACGGTGGGAACCAGGCATGTAGAGTCCATCCGTTCACCTTTTCTGCGTCGCACAAAGACACGGGGGTTGGAACCAAAGATCTCAAGTTTGGACTCATCAGACCAAAGCACAGATTTCCACTGGTCTAATGTCCATTCCTTGTGTTCTTTAGCCCAAACAAGTCTCTTCTGCTTGTTGCCTTTCTTTAGCAGTGGTTTCCTAGCAGATATTCTACCATGATGGCCTGATTCACACAGTCTCCTCTTACCAGTTCTTGAGATGTGTCTGCTGCAAAAGGTGGCTACTTTGAGGAACCTAGAATATGAAATATATTTTGAGTTGTTTCACACTTTTTTGTTATGTATAATTCCACATGTGTTAATTCATAGTTTTGATGCCTTCAGTGTGAATCTACAATTTTCATAGTCATGAAAATAAAGAAAACTCTTTGAATGAGAAGGTGTGTCCAAACTTTTGCTCTGTACTGTACATGGGGTCACGATTCATTTCAATACAACACGCCCACTACCAGCCTACTTTGAATTAGGCGGGCCTACACCGGCCCATTTACGCTACGCCGCCATAACTTAGGGAGCAAGTGCTTTGTGAATACTGTACTTGCCTCTCTATGCTACGTTGGTGTAGCGCATATGAGATGCGCTACGCCCGCACAGAGATACACCGATCTCTGTGAATCTGGCCCCATGTGTTTATAAATAGCTTAGATTTATATAGCTTATGTATTATGTATAATCATTCTTTGCTATTTAGAAATGAGTTACTGACAGTAAACGTCCGGGTAGTATAGAGGTCAGCGGAGTATTAATACAGCGCTTTGCTGCCTGTAATTTTTATTAGAAAATGTTGATTCACATGGAAGGAATATTTGAAGCATTCGTTCAGGATTTCCATTTTGTCAAGTAATGGCAGAGCCTAACCCAGGGCATATTGGAGGAAATGTGGCAGAAATTCAATAAAGGTTCCACTTTATTTGTTTAAACCACAGAGAGACTATAAATCTTGGCATGTAGCACTTTGCATTGAGGTCATTGATGTATTATGGCTTCACTGTCCGAAGGTAGTGAGATTTAGTTTGCTGAAATGCAGGCTACCACTTCACATGAGGATTATTAAATACTAATGTAATGGCGCCAAACGTTTAACTGCTTCCGTGTTTGGAAAGCCATCATTTTTTCAAGAGTCTGATAGTAAAGTATATTCACAGCAGTTTAGAGAACCAGAAGAGTGTGATTATGTTTTATTACTTCGTTTTACATTTGTGACCTTTCCAAATCATAAGGCTATATGATTTTAAAAGTATTTTTTGTTATCTGGACTGGCTGGACTTTATAGAATGCTGCCAGATAGACAGAGCTGGATAAGGCAACACGCTTCTCCCAGAGTGAACTGGACACAAAGCACTGGGTAATTTATAGCTACTTCTAGGTAATCCATTCTCTTTAATTTGGCTCTGAAGGCTGTGTAATTAGTGCTAATGAAGATGTTAGTACCCAGGTCATTTATTGACTGCAATTTAAAGTTCACCTTTAACACTAATGCCGCAAACACACGTTCGGAAATTCCGTCAAGAAAAGTTTGATGTGAGCTTTTGGTCGGAAATTCCGACCATGTGTAGGCTCCATCTGTCTTTTTCTGTCTGAGTTTCTGACAGCAAAAATTTGAGAGCTGGTTCTCAATTTTTCCGACAATATTCCAATCGTCCGACAATATTCCAATCGTCTGTATGCAATTCCGACGCGCAAAAAAACATGCATGCTCGGAATCAATTTGACGCATGCTCGGAATCATTGAACTTCATATTTCTCGTCTCCTTGTAGTGTTTGTACGTCATTGCATTCTTGGCGGTCGGAATTTTGTGTGACCATGTGTATGCAACACAAGTTTGAGCCAACGTTCCGTCGGAAAAAAATCCACGGTTTTCTTGTCGGAATTTCCGATCGTGTGTACGTGGCATTAAAGCCAAATTCCTTCAAATATCATGCCTAACATGGATGACAATCGTAAAGGGGAAAAATAATTTGCTTCCCCCTGTGCAATGTCATCTGGGATTGTAGTTCACTGAGCTAATAAGAAACTACAAGTACCATAAATCATTACAGTCATGCTAGCATCTTTTAACGACCATTGAAGTCATTGACCATGTTGGGTTACATGGTAGGGAATCCCCAGCTATGTAAATCAATGGGGCCAGTGACTTCAATGGTTGCTAAGGATGACAGTTCTTAACCAGTGACATCAACGACCCCATTCACTTACATAGCCAGGAATCCCCATTCATGTAAGTAGAGTCCGTGGCATTGGTTGTTAGGGACTTCTGTGGTGCAGGCACTGCTGGCATCCTTAACAACCATTGAAGTCACCAGCTGGCTACATGCTAGTCCTCGTGCTCTGGGGTGGGTGCTTAGGGGGGCAGGGCCATTGGTCTATTTTAGTTTTGTGCTGTCCTAGGCAAGACTAAAATCGGGCACCCCCATCTAAATTTGTCCCACTCCAGCCAGGGTATATACCTTGTTTCAGGGACTGATGAGTAAGCTGCAGCTCACCTCATCAAACCCTGAGACATGATTCAAGTGCCACATATGTGGTCAATGGGACAGAGGAAGGGTTCAGCGGGACATAGGATGGGGTCAGCAGGGCATAGGATGAGGAGACACTGGTAGGCACTGATGAGGAGGCACTGATGAAGCGGCACTGATAGGCGACACTGAAGCGGCACTGATAGGCGACACTGAAGGGCACTGATAGGCGACACTGAAGGGCACTGATAGGCGACACTGAAGGGCACTGATAGGCGACACTGAAGGGCACTGATAGGCGACACTGAAGGGCACTGATAGGCGACACTGAAGGGCACTGATAGGCGACACTGAAGGGCACTGATAGGCGACACTGAAGGGCACTGATAGGCGACACTGAAGGGCACTGATAGGCGACACTGAAGGGCACTGATAGGCGACACTGAAGGGCACTGATTGGTATCACTGGTGGGCACTGACAGCACTGGTGGGCACTATTTGGCAGCACTGATGGACACTGTTGGGGCTGCACTGTTAATTAGGACACTGCTAATCAGTGCCCTGATTATCAGTGTAGATGTCCCATTTTACACTGGTTGGTTACCGGCCCGACCCTCTCCTCACACTGTTATGAGGAAAGGAATGAGGATAACTGGCAAGTGACCAGCTCTGATTGGACACAGCTGATAATGTGATAAAGAGCCATTGTGATTGACTCTTTACCCTGATTTGTGATCAGCTGTGTCCGAAAGACACCACCATCACAGAAATCACCAGGAGCACCCCGCAGCGGCCGTGGTTCTGGGAGGGTGTCAATAGAACTGGACAACCACTCTGTAGCCGTCATTTGCCTCCATGAAAAATGGCTTGTTTGCCTCACGCCAGATGTTCCCCAGGACAGGGCTGCAGATCATGGCCACGGGAAGGGGAAGAGAACAGGCAGCAGTGTGTAATGGGAATGCTGACGTCAGGACTGAGGACTAAATAGGGACAGCACCTGAGAATCTCAGTGTGGCGTTTGAATTTCTGAAAAGTAGGCGTTACAATTTTACTGCAGGTGAGTCCAATAAAGTATTTTTGTAATTGCTGTATACCGCTATCAAGGGTTAAAGTGGTTCTAAAGGCTCACGTTTTTTTTACCTTTATGCATTTTATTCTAACCTGCTCTGTGCAGCAGCCCTCCTAATGCTCACCTGAGCCCCATCTAAATCCAGCGATGTGCATAAGAGACTCGGCTCTCAGGGGACTCTCCCTCCTCATTGGCTCAGACCACAATCATAGCCAGTGAGCCAATGAGGAGAGAGAGGGGCAGGGCCGAGCCTTGGATCTGTGTTAATGGACACGCAAAGCCACTGCTTGGGAGCCCTCATTGCAAGTTACTTTCTCTGGGGGCAGGAGGGATGGTTCAAGAGCGCTGGCAAAGAACCATAGAAGAGGAGGATCTGGGCTGCTCTGGGCAAAACCACTGCACAGAGCAGGTGAGTATGACTCCTTTTCATAAATAAATATATATATATATATATAAATATATATATAAATATATATATATATATATATATATATATATATATATATATATATATATATATATATATATATTGTAAGGGGTTAGCTCGGTAGTGGGGTGTGTGACCCCTTGGATGGGTTCACCACACACTGAATTTATACAGACTGGCAGTCGAAGACGGTTGAAAACAAAGTTCTTGGTTTATTTTTCCATCTTGCTGGAAAACAATTTCAAGCATCCAAACAGCATGAACAAAATCAAACATAAAATAAATCCTAGCCACTTTGGGCGTCTCCCTTCCACACAGGAACCTATCTATGAAGTCTAACACGGCCTACTGCTGGGTAGACAGTGCTGGTCATACAGCACAAAACAATAGTCTTTTGATTTTTATCACACAGAAAAATCAATCCTCTCCTCACCTCCACAGAAGACCTTCTGGCACTGCTCTCCTACTCACAAAGCCTTAGGAGTGATGCAGCTAATTAGTGGTAATCCTCTGGGCTACTTATAGAGGCCTTAATTGCCTCATTCTGAACAGCTGAAGTTTTTCAACGGCCTCAAACCTTTCCTGGCTACATTTTTCAGCCGACGCCTAATAACAATTGATGTATTGTCTAACAAGGCAGAAATGTATGTCCCGTCGGTGACAACACCCACAGATTTACCTGACTTCCTGTCACAATATATATATATATATATATATATATATATATATATATATATATATATATATTTAAAGTGAACTAACCCTTTAAGCTACCATAAGGGCACCAACACCACCCCACAACATCTAGCATAGCATTTGCTGTGTGGTGCCCATGGAGAGAAGATGTCTAAATTCACTAGTAATGGGTCTAAGGTTGCATAGTTCTAAAGTATGCCTGGTTAGATAAATTCACTGCTATGTGGAAAAAGAATGTGTTTGAAAGAATTTATTACGCAGATTTATGACATAACCGATGCTTTCCTGAGCTATAGGTTGAACTGCATGATTGAGCAGGAGCTGGAGTGATATAATTGATAAAGTTTGTGAACCCTCCGTAATGTTCTTGTTTTCTGCATTGATGGCTACTAAAATATCATCTTATCAGGATAATAACTTTGGCTTTCATGTTTCTCTTAAGAAAAGTTTCAGTTTCGTAGATTTATGAACATAGATATTATCAAGTGCATTGGAAATTGATTCCTGTAGATCAGTGGTTCTCAACCTGGGGGTCGGGACCCCCTAGGGGGTCAAATGATGATTTATCAGGGGTCAACGAATCCTGGGCTGTTCCTGAAGCCCGCATCACTCTCCCACTGCATTTTTGCAGCCACTCAGCAGGGCTATCCCTGGAGCATGTGGCCACCCATCTGGGTTATTCCTGGAGCCCGCAGCCGCCCACTCAGCCTCTTCGCAGGCGCCCATTCAGTTTACGGCATGGCTGGGGGGGGGGGGGGGCAGGGCAAAGACTAGAGGTCAGCTGACTGGTAAGGAATGTGAAGTGGGAGAGGCTGGAGGAGACCGTATCTCCTGATTTCAGCATAGGTGTCACTGCTATGAGACACCACAGAGCTGGAGACACAGTGAAGCCGGAGACAGTGAGTGACACTACCTGCGATTATAGTTGCCATTAAAAAGACTCAGGGAGCGCTGAATTTCTGCGGGTTAGGGGCGTAAATTACTTGTCGTGTCTACGAAAATAATTTTACTGTTAGGGGTCCCCACAACTTGGGACATTTTATCAAGGGGTCACGGCCCTAGACGGTTGAGAACCACTGCTGTAGATCATTATCCTAGGGTTCATTATCCCTTTTTATAAGTATTTAAAGAGTATGTTATCCCCTATTTGAGGATTGTACAGGGTACCCTTTCATATATCGTTTCAAGGTGGGTAACATTGACATTAACAGTGATAGTCAATTATCTGCCTGACTTTGGAATGATGGAGGTCCAAGTCTTAAAGCCGTATTAAACCCAAAAGTAAACATTTATTATATTGCAGATTACCAATTCCTAGATATGACGGCTGTATTTGTTTTAGGTGATCTAGCTAGTAAGTCTGTTGCTTATCAACAGAAAAAGCTGTCCTGCAGATGTAACAATTAGAGGGGCTGAGACAAATCATTTACCACTGACTGGGGTGCTAACAATGATCAGATTGTATTTATTTAAAACTTTATCCAAAAAGGAATAAAACGGTTGTAGTTTAACCACTTGTCCACGGGAGGACGTCATATGACGTCCTCGAATTTGTGCGGTGATATCTGAATGATGCCTGCAGCTACAGGCATTATTCAGATATCGCCGTCTTCAGCCGCCGATTCTGTGCACGATAACGATCAAAGCGGCGGTTCCACCGCTTGATCGTTCTTATAGGCAGCGGGAGTGGACTTAACCCCCCCCCCTCCCGCCGCCATCCGGTGATTCTCCGGGCTCTCCCATGCCATCGGGGGCCCGGAGAGCAAATCAATCTGTGCTGCCTGGAAAGCATAGAGATGACTGGTGACATCACGTCCAGTACCCGGAAGTAAACAAAGCCGCAGTCGCGGCTGTTGGCATGTGATCGGTGATTTTTTTTTCACCAATTCCATGCTTGTAAGCCTGGAGGAGAGATGTGGGGTCTTATTGACCCCACATCTCTCCATAAAGAGGACCTGTCACACTGATTCCTATTACAAGGGATGTGTTATATTCCTTGTAATAGGAAAAAAAAGTGATAAAAAAAAAAAAATTAAAAAAAGTGTAAAAGTAAAATAAAAATATATATATATATATATTTTTTTTCAAAACGCCCCTGTCCCTGTTATCTCGCATGCAGAAGCGAACACGCATGCAAGTCCCGCCCACATATGTAAACGCCATTCAAACCCTGGTATCGTCGCGTGCGTTAGAGCATGTGCAACAATTCTAGCACTAGACCTCCTCTGTAACTCGATAATAGTAACCTGTAAAAAATGTTAAAGCGTCACCTATGGAGATTTTTAAGTACCAAAGTTTGGCGCCATTTTAAATTTTAAAGCGTGACCTGTTAGGTATCTATTTACTCGGCGTAACATCTTTTATTGTTTGGGGAATAAATTGTTGCTGGGGTGGGGTTCTATTGTTGCTGGGGTGGATCTGTTATTGCTGGGGGATCTAGTGTTCCTGGCTGCAAGGGTTCTATTTTACTGCTTTTTTTCATTATTATTAACAAATTGCATACAAAGTACCACAAAAAAATGTTTGATTCTGTGTTCTCTAAAACGGGTGGTACTAGGAGGTGGGTAGTGGGTGGAACCAAGAGACAGTACTTGGAGGTGGGTAGAGGTTGGAGACAAGGGGGTGGCTTAAAATAGGGGAGTTCCTGCACCTATTCTTTTAGAAGAAAACCCTGTTGGTAAAAATAATCGTGCTGGCATAGATCATATTGACAATATGCTGCAGAGGGAGGAAAGGAGATAGACCTAGGTTGATTGCTGTTACATAGCAGGAGCATACTCTCGTGTGACAGAATTCCAGAGTTAGAGTGAGTGGAATCAGGGAGGGATGAGTAATGGGCAGGGAATGGATAGACAGAATTGGGGAGGGGGGGGGGGTTGGTACACAAGGGCAGGCAGAAGAAATAGGGGGAAAAAAGGATAGGGTGGAGAAGGGGAATGAGGACAGTGAGCAAACTGGGTGACTGGTAACAAGAAAGTATGATGTGGAGTAAAAAGGAATGCATATAATTAAAAACATTTGGAGCATTGGTCTCAAAGGTTTCTTTGGCTTCATTCAACTTAACCCAGGTTATAATCATAGTACAAGTATACTCTATGTGTATTAATTGCATATACACAGTATGTATCATTATTTGTGTTATCATTTAAATACAGCATTTTTTTTTGTTATGCTGTGATGAAATATTGTTTTCTATCCCGTATGCCAACTTTCAACGTTGACTTTTGTACTCCCTTTATGTTTGCAATAAACGTAATCTTTGACTCGAATGTGGTGCTTCAATTCTAGGTCCCAATCTTTTGACTATGACTAGCTGGCTTAGAAGGTCCAATAAGGGGGCTTTTGGATATAACCTCTTAGTGACTGTGCTTTACTATATAAGGGCACCATGAGAACTCTAAGTACACGCGATCATTTTTCGGCATTTAAAAAAAACGTAAAAATAAATAAATGTCATTTAAAATGATCGTGTGTGGGCTTTAACGACGTGAAAAACCTGTGCATGCTCAGAAGCAAGTAATGAGACGGGAGCGCTCGTTCTGGTAAAACTACTGTTCGTAATGGAGTAAGCACATTCATCACGCTGTAACAGACAGAAAAGCGCGAATCGTCTTTTACTAACACAAAATCAGCAAAAGCAGCCCCAAGGGTGGCGTCATCCGCATTGAAATTCCCCTTTATAGTGCCGTTGTACGTCACCGCACTTTACTAGAGCATTTTTTTTTAACAAACGTGTGTGGGCAACCTCGTTTTAATGATGAAGTTGGAAAAAAAATTTTTTTTTCTAGAGGCTAAAAAACATTTTTTTACATGCCGAAAATCGATCGTGTGTACACGGCATAACACCAGGCACCCCTACCCCCCTGAAGTACCTATGAAAATGATGGCGAAACATGTTGGTATGGGTTTTAATGGTCAGAATTTCAGTTAGAGGAAAACAATGAGATCTGTATAGAGAAAGCTTAGCAAATAATAGAAGGAGAGAAAGAGAGATAGAAATTTGTATGATAAAATATGAGAGACCACAAAGATGGTAAGATATATGGATGAGAAACCGCAAAAGATAGTGAGATATATGGCAGCGATTTAAAGTTTCCTTCTCAATTGTTGTGGGTGCAAAAATGTAAACATGGAAATCGAGGAAATAATGTTTTTGATTACTATTTAAATTGTATTTTATAAACTCTGATGAAGCTGGCATGCGAATAGTAATGTATGTCATATCCATTATGCTATAGGAAGGAATTTAAACCCCATATTCAGAATGAGAGATTTATAAAAATCATTTTTTAAATAAATTATCCTGAAAGATAAAGCAATACACATAACCCACAGACCTTGTACCCTCTAAATATTCTTTAGAGACCCCGTCATCAGTTAAAGCTTTTTTTATTTAAATACTTGTATTAAATGTGCTGTATAATATATACATGTGTGGCATTGTTTTATATTTCAGCCTATGTATTGAAGTTCTACAGAAAAATATATTGAACGTAGAATTAATAATTTGCATATACATGAAATAATATCTAAGAAAGGTCTAAAGGCTCGTACACATGATAGGTTAAACCGATGAAAGCGGTCTGATAGACCATTTTCATCGGTCCAAACCGATCGTGTGTGAGCAACATTGCTTTTTTTTAACCAAAGTTTAAATAACCTAACTTGCTTTAAAATTTAACCGATGGATTGCTAACCGATAGGTCAAAACCGATCGTTAGTATGCAAAACCATTGGTTAAAAATCCATGCATGCTCAGAATCGAGTCGACGGATGCTTGGAAGCATTGAACTTCGTTTTTTTCAGCACGTCACCGCGTTCTGACACCATCGGTTTTTTAAATGATGGTGTGTACGCACGACGGACCATCAGTCAGCTTCATCGGTTAACCTAGGACAACTGTCCTTCAGACAGTTTTCATCGGATGGACTGATCGTGTGTATGAGGCTTAACAGTCCCAAAACCCTGTACTTGTCTCATATATACTTCTACATTGCAGACATATATATTTTTTTGAATTTTTAATAAGAATTGGAAAGGCACAATGGCCTATGCAACATAAACAACAATAACAAACTCTGCATTGTTCCTAATTAAGCCTCCTATATAAAAAAAAATTTGAAACAATATCCCCTATTTGTAAGATTTAATATACAGTGCTGTCCAAAAATTATTATACCCCTCAATCCTCAATATTCAGTAGTATAAATAACAGTATAAATAAACATAAATTCATAAATATATATAGTAGAGTGCAAATTTCTATGAATATGAAGTGTGTGCGTGTTTCTACTTTCTTATAGATTCTTTGACGATCTATTAATTATTGTCTTTTAAGGGGTGTAGTCATTTTTGGGAAGCACTTTAATTCTGGGTTTTAAAACATAGACAACACATTGTAACTGTGGGCCAAAGCTAACATCACTAGGACATTCATTTTCCTCAAGAAAAGGTGCTAGAAAAAGAAACAGAAAAGGTAAATAGTGGTTATTCCCCCGACCCCTATTGATGTAGCAAAGGTTAATGGGTCCACTGAGCCCAAGCTTTGTCAAACTACTTTAGAATGTTATGAAGAACACACATGCTTTTTTTCATTGATTACCACCCAATTTATTTATTAATCCAAATAAATTGATGTTTTGTTTTTTTTTTCAATTTTTCACTATTGCGATAATAGCTGCCAAAAGCATTTTGAAATTAAGTGATTAGTATATTGAAGAGATGAAATTTGGTGCTATGTTTAATTAGTCGCTTCCTCCTCTATTTATAAGCTATGCAAAATAAATAGGAATCTGACATTTCCCGAGGTGTAGGATGCCAATATCTTCCAGCTCGCCATGCAGTTGTCATGGCTCACACTGGCAGTGCTTGAGTCATTTGCTGATTGTGAAATACAATTATTGATTATTATTTATCTTGCGACCCTGACTGTTTTAAAAATAGAGTCTCTGAAAGCTCTGGAGTGACAAATTACATAATCCTGACTGTATGCTCTGCAGTGTGATTCAGTTTCCTCACAGCTGTACTCCTGGCATACTGAATACAGCAGCCAAGAGTACATAATGCACAGCCTAAAGTGCTAGCATTTAGGCAAAAAAAGAAAACCCCAAGCAATACTCTCCCCCAATAGCCGATCCCCAAAACACCCAGCAAGAACTCTTCCCATACCCGTATTTCATCACCCACCTCTGTCCCCTTGGCATCACTTGTTCATTTCTCTTTCTTACTGCTGCAACCCTGACTCTACTCATCTCTGTAACCCCTCGTCCATCGCATTCATCTGTGCACACTTGTCCACCTTTAACCCTCTGCTCCTTATTCACCAGTGTTTTCTGCACTCCCTCATCCACCATTTGTCTCCGCACACCAAAAACAGTATACAGTGAGTAGTGTTAGAAATTGGAAAATTGTGTCTCAAGCCTCGTACACACGGCCGAGGAACTCAACGGGCGAAACACATCATTTTGCTCGTCGAGTTCCTTGTTAGGCTGTCGAGGAACTCGACAAGCCAATTTTCTCCATTCCCGTCAAGGAAATAGAGAACATGCTCTCTTTTTGGCTCGTCGAGTTTCTCGACAGTTTCCTCGACGAAAATGTACACACGACCGGTTTCCTCGGCAAGAAAATGTCTCCCAGCAAGTTTCTTGCTGGTTTTTGCCGAGAAACTCGGTCGTGTGTATGAGGCTTCAGGATACAAGAAGGATAAGGGACATTTTTTTTAACAAGGACAGGGGAAGAGCAGACTGATATGCATTAAAAAAAAAACATATGAGGAGTCATAAGCGCTGTTGTAAGTAATGGTGAGAAGAACAGAGAGGGTGATGTGAGGCGAAAACCTATGAAGAGTAGGGATTAACAGGTGAGAAGCATGTGCGATACTGACAACAGAAACGACTGAGATTGATAATTAAAGATGATTTCTGAGATTGAAACTGACAATTGAAATTTACATGTGAAGCTGACAAGTTAAACTTACAACTAAAGCTTATGAGTGTGGAAGACAAGGTAAGATGACAGCTGAGGCTGATGACCATTGGGAATGACAGAACACCAGTGGGACGCCAAGTAAGACTGATGGACAATACTGAAAGTGAGGTTTATGGGTAAGGCTGACAACTAACAATGATGACAGAGGTTTTTACTGAGGATCAAGTATGAGAACGATGAGTGAGGAGGTAAAGAAAATGGAGTTAGGACAGCTAAAGAGGACAATATAATAATGTTGAGAGCCCAGCAGCATTACTGCAACTCCAGGTGAGAGAAGTTAAACCTCTAAGGCCCCGTACACACTGTCGGACAAAACCCGATGAGAATGGTCCGATGGACCGTTTTCATCGGTTCACCTCTGAAGTGGCCTGACGGCATGATGTGTGTACACACCATCAGTTCAAAATCTGATCGGGTCAGAACGCGGTGACGTAAAACACACGACGTGCTGAATAAAACGAAGTTCAATGCTTCCAAGCATGCGTCGACTTGATTCTGAGCATGCGCGGGTTTTGAACCGATGCTTTTCTGTACTAACCATCGGTTTGGTCCGATGGGGCAGCGGTCCATCAGTTCGGTTTTGAAGCTTGTTTCGAAATTTTGGACTGAAGGAAAACAGACCGCTAGCCTATACACACGGTCGGTTTGGTCCGATGAAAATGAAATTCTCATCGGACCAAACCGACCGTGTGTATGGGGCCTTAAAGATCTCCAACATGCTGATTCTGCAACTTGAAAATTCTATACAAATACAGACTTTCTTAAAGTCAGTGGGCCAGATTCAGAAAGAAGTTACGCTGGCGTATCTATTTATACGCCGCGTAACTTCTAGGATGCGCCGGCGTATCTTTTTTTTGTATTCAGAAAACAAGATACGCCGGAATTTTGTTAAGATCCGAGTGGCGTAAGCCTCTTACTCCGTCGTATCTTGGTTGCATATTTACGCTGGCCGCTAGGTGGCGCTTCCGTAGATTTACGCGTAGAATATGCAAATTAGGTAGATACGCCGATTCACGAACGTAGTTGCGCACAGAGTATCTATATGCGACGTTTACGTAAGGCGTCGGACCGTCGTAAAGTTACCCCTGCTATATGAGGTGTACGCAATGTTAAGTATTGACGTCGGGACAGCGTCAAATTTTCCGTTGTTTGCGTAAAACGTTCGCGAATAGGGCTTTGCGTAACTTACGTTCACGTCGAAAGCATTGACTATTTGCGGCGTAATTGGGAGCATGCGCACTGGGAGCATGTTCACGGACGGCCGTTAGTCAAAAATGTCATTTACGTGGGGTCAGCCTTCATTACCATACAACACGCCCACTGCATGGAAAATTTGTATTCCGCTGGCTTACGCCGGACCACATACGCTACGCCGCTGTAACTTAAGGCGCAAGTTCTTTCTGAATACGGAACTTGCGCCCTAAGTTATGGCGGCGTAGTGTATCTGAAATACGCTACGCCCGCCGATAGATACGATAATGTATCTGAATCTGGCCCAGTGATTGCATAGGGCTGGTAACATCCATGCCCTCCAAGTGAGTGTATTTAGATCCGGCTATTAGCACTGCGTGGTGGAATCTGGGGAGTATGTTCAATTTGGTCCTGTACCAAGTAGTGCTAGGATTTTCTCAGGGTTGACATCAGATCTTATGCCGCGTACACACGATCATTTTTCAGGTTGTAAAAAACTACGTTTTTTAAAAATGTCATTTAAAACGATCGTGTGTGGGCTTCAGAGCATTTTTTGGGTTCTGAAAAACGACAATTTTTTTTTACGAACATGCTCTATTTTTTTACGGCGTTTTAAACAATGTAGTTTTTAACGTTGTAAAAAATTATTGTGTGTGGGCTTTAATGACGTGAAAAACCTGCGCATGCTCAGAAGCAAGTTATGAGATGGGAGCGCTCGTTCTGGTAAATCTACCGTTTGTAATGGAGTAAGCACATATATCACGCTGTAACAGACAGAAAAGCGCAAACCGTCTTTTACTAACACAAAATCAGCTAAAGCAGCCCAAAGGTTGGCGTCATCCGAATGGAACTTCCCCTTCATAGTGCCATCGTACGTGTTGTACGTCACCGCGCTTTGCTAGAGCATTTTTTTTAAACGATCGTGTGTAGGCAACGTTGTTTTAATGATGAAATTGAAAAAAACTTTGTTTTTTCGAGAGCCTGAAAAAAGTTTTTTACAACCCGAAAAATGATCGTGTATATGCAGCATTAGAGGCAAGCTGAGAGCCTGTTACAAAATCTTTGTATTACTTTAATTAGCTGTAGTTGTGCTGCGTGTATAAAAGCCATTAAGTGTTTTTGTGGCTCTATATTGTGTTTAAACTATTAATTATTAAGCTAGCTACTGTACTTAATACATCTTGTGTGTTTATTCATATCTACCATATTATGTAAGATTTCAACCTCTTGTATAGAATTCACTGCTAGATGCCATGAAATGTTGTCTTTGACTGTGCTCAGTATCTCTGGTTGTCTGTGATAGACTCCCCGCAGAGGCATATTTGATCCCCTATCATGCACTTGACAGTTCTTGCACATGAAATCTTAATTCATCAGCCAAAATAATTCAGAACGAAGCTGCTGTGTTGCATCACATTTTGTTTTCTTTACTTTTGGCATTCACTGGTAACATGCGTAAAAGAAAATAAGTAGTGTATTTTATTAGATAATATCCTCAAGGGCTAAATGCTTTATACATATACAGTACTTAAAAGTGACAGGTTAAAAAGTACAATTCTGTTTCCTGAAGTCAACATGCCTCTAGATTACCACTGAGTCCAAATCACATTATAGAAAGTGATTGCCTAATGCTGCGGACACACGATAGGTTAGTCTGATGAAAACAGTCTGCAGGGAGTCTATCGCAGACAACCAGAGATACTGAATTCCTGGTTTCTCAAAAGCCTTGCATTTTGGAAGCGATCTTGGACCTGATTGGAATATCACAAGTAAAGTCACAGACAGCAAATATATATATATATATATATATATATATATATATATATATATATATATATATATATATATATATATATATATATATATATTAAGGGGTTAGCTCGGTAGCGGGGTGTGTGACCCCTTGGATGGGTTCACCGCACACTGAATTTATACATTATTTCAAACATAAAATAAACTCTGGCCACTTTGGGCATCTACCTTCCACACAGGAACCTATCTATGGAGTCTGACTCAGCCTAGTGCTGGTCAGACAGTGCTGATCATACAGCAGCAAAACAATAGTCTTTTGATTTTTTATCACACAGAAAAATCAATCCTCTCCTCACCCCCTCAGAAGACTTTCAGTACACTGCTTCTCCTTCACTCAAAGTCTCAGCCTGCAGCAATTCAGTGGTAATCCTCTGGGCTACTTATAGAGGCCTTAATTGCCTCATTCTGAACAGCTGAAGTCTTCCAACGCCCTCCAACCTTTCCTGGCTATTTCTCGCAGCCGACGCCTAATAATGATTGGTGTATTGTCTAACAAGGCAGAAATGTATGTCCCGTCTGTGACAACACCCACAGATTTACCTGACTTCCTGTCACAATATATATATATATATATATATAATGTGTATGTATCTTTTAGGAAAGGGTTAAAACATGTCTTGGAATTTTTATCCTAATGTTGATCAGTGGTTCCAAATTCATAGAACAGTTGGGAAATGACACAAAAAGACGCACCCAACATCTTTATAAATAACTGTTTTGATTATTCAGTGCATTTGAGTTTTTTTTAAAGAACTTACTTACTTAGATATCATATCAATATCAATATTACAGATGTAAGCAGCATGTTTGGGGCATAGCGTCGGGCTCAGGTAAGTATACAGGGAGGTGATAGGACAATACAAATAAGAGACATTTTTTACTTTAATGCAGGGAATGCATTAACATTGTCTAGCCTTTAGAAGCATGTTAAGAAGTCTAAACATAAATACATTTCTATTAACATTGTGCTGATACTGGTTGCAGTAATTTATAGGAACACATGCTGATAATTGCCAGCTTTCTGCACAGAATGCAGATCCTTCATTGTATCAACTCCTTAATGTGCATGTAGAGTGGGGCAAATAAATGGAAAAATAAAGAACAATAAATCAGAACATTATAATGAGGCCTTCATTTAAATTTATATGTATTCATTCTTAATGAGTTCATGAATATGATTAAAGCAGAATTCAAGCAAATTATCATATTTACTGCCTTTTTAAAACTGGGAGTGATAGAAAACTTTTTTTCCTCCAGAGAACATTAGTACTTAATTTCGATTTAAATATTTAAAATCTAAATTGTGCTACATCAAAAAATATTTTGATGTGTTGGTCCAGTATAGAGTATTATTCTGAGATTATATTTTGTGCATAATTACATTTGTTTCCCTCTGCAGAAGGGTAAAATAGTAAACATGGATGACAAATGTTCAAACCTCATTTTTATAACAATACATTCAAACAATTTAATCACAGAAAAACAGAAACATTGCATGAGGTGCCTGCTTTTACTTTGCCAAGTGCTCATCTGAAATGATTGGAATATTCTATGAGAATACAGAGTTTACGAAAGCCAGTATTTGCATAGGTATAGACATGTCCTGCCATCAACCCTTCCTGACATCAACCCTTCCTGACATGGCAGTGCTTGTCACTTACCATCTTACGCTGTGCCACCAGGCTTTTCTCTGTCAGTGCATGCAGTGCTTCTGGGTTCTGTCTCTGGTGTCGCAGGTGATGATGTCAAAGGTGCATGTGTCTTAAAGGGGCCACACCTATTTGAAGGAGCTGCATCCACTGCATTCTGCTTCCCCCCTGAGCTCGTTCCCTGTGCACTTTTTTCTTGTCGATTCCTTCATTTGAACAACTTCCAGTGTATCGACCTTGGTTCTCTGTATTCGTTAGCCTGCTGTCTGCCCTGACCCCTGACCTGTGTTCTGGTACTTTTTCATCTCTGCGGTCTTCCACTCTGCTCCAGTGTGCTGCAGAATGGTTACTAGCTATGTCACTGCCACTGGAATGCCCCTTTACTTTTCCACTTCTGCTAGCACAAGTTAGTCACCATGTATAGAGTGTGGGGAACCTAGGGGTTGCTATCGGTAGTCAGCACACAGCTAAGTGCAACCTATTATGAGGGGGTCCTTGGTGGAACACCAGCTAGCCCTTAGAGTCCATCCCCTTGACGATCCCACGTTATCTGCTCACTTCATTCATCTTTGTGATAGTGCTCCTATCTACTGGTAGTTTGCTACAGCAATGAATACCACACTTAGGGAGGCAAAGGGGAGAAGACACATGTGTCCCCTATGCCTGGAGGAACTGACTTTCGACACAGCTTCAGTGGCATACCAGGGAAGGAGACATTGTTGTCTAGGTTAGTGAAAAAAATCTTGTAAGAGAAGAGGGACTCCCCAGCAAGCACACTAGTGTCATAGTGCATTGTAAAAATATTTTGCCTTTTTACACAATTGCTTATTTTAAAGGCCTAGTTTACCTTTACCAAACAAGAAAAAATGCCTATGCAGGTAATGACCATCTGTAGATAAAAACAAACAATGCAGCTTTGACCAAAGGGGAATATGCCCTTACTATAGGTGTAGGCCTCCGCCATCACAGGAGAGAGCCTTTTCTGTGGTTCAAACCCCTTCTTGTGTGCTTTTTCTCACCTACTACAGTAGTCCTGAGCTCATTTAGGTAGATTCACAAAGAGTTAGGCCGGCTTATCAGTAGATAAGTCGACCTAACTCTGAATCTACGCCTGCGTTTGTTTAAGTGTATTCTCAAACAGAGATACACTTAAACAAAGCTAAGATAGGCCGGCTTGCGCTGTTCTATCTTGGCTTGCAATGTTTCTGATGGCCGCTAGATGTCGCTTCCATTGCGGCCGGCGTAGATTATGTAAATGAGGGGATACGCCGATTCACGAACGTATGCCAGGCCTACACCGTCGCATTACGTCGTTTCCGTAAGGCCTTAGTCGGCCTAAAGTTATTCCACCTATGAGGTGGAATAACAATGTTAAAGTATGGCCGCCGTTCCCGCTGCGAGGTTTGAAATGTTTGCGTCGTTTGCGTAAGTCGTCCGCGAATCGGGAGTTACGTCGTTTACGTCCACGTCGAAATCAATAGGCCCGTACGGCGTACTTAGCTGCAATGCGCACTGGGAAATGTAGTTGCCCGGCGCATGCGCAGTGTCAAAAAACGTCAAAAAACGTGAGGTCAAGCCTCACTTCCATACAACACGCCCCCCTCCAAGCAATTTGAATTAGGCGCCCTTACGCCCGCTCGTTTTAGGCTACACCGCCGTAGATTAGCAGGTAAGTAGATTGTGAATCACTACTAGCCTAACTAATTTACGGCGGTGTAGCCTAAACAGGCTAGGCTAGGCCGCCCTAAAGTTAGGCAAATGTGTGTGAATCTACCTAATTGTTTTGGAGTTCACTCCTGCAATGGTGGGGATGAACAGCAACAGTTGGAAATGTTTTAGCAATGTCCTAGCAACCAGGCAGGATGGGGTGATGCCAGCTCTGGGAGATTGTCTGTGAGGCTTTGCAAGGCAGATACATGGCCTACACCTATAACAAAGGCATTTATTAAAGCTACACAGTTGTTTTTATCTAAAGACGTCCCCCTACCTGAATAGGCAGTTTTTTTTGTAAACATGATCAGAAGTTATATAATCTGAAATTGTTATCATTTTCTGAGCAGAGATGTGTACACCTATGCCTTATGTTATAGGCCAATTTTCTGTTATTTAGCTTTTTGATTTTCATAGCAACTGAGAACATTTCATATTTAACTAATTCAGTTTTCCTGTAATTATCTACCACAAATCCCAAGGATGTGACCTTATGTACTTGATGTGCACTTGTAGTTAGGATGTTGTATCTGGTTATGCCATAATGAAAAAGAAAAAAATCACGCTACCCCTTAACCAGGTGAAAACTTAAATCAAAAAATCACCAAATTGAGAATGTCAAAAGAACAAAGTTGATAATATACGGATATGTAACTGATGACATATAATATCATATTAATAATGTATCAACATTAATTAAAAAATATAAAACATCAGTTGCCATTTAAAGCAATCACATACCAATCAATGAACATGTGCCAATATTAATGTGTTACTAAAATTTAAAATTGACATCAAAACCAGTTTATATAGAATTCTGTGTTGAAAAATGAAATAAGATATAGGCCATAAGTGCTTAACCACTTGCTTACTGGGCACATAAACCCCCTTCGTTCCCAGGCGAAATCTCAGCGTCCGGCACTGCGTCGCTTTAACTGACAATTGCGCGGTCGTGCGACGTGGCTCCCAAACAAAATTGGCGTCCTTTTTTCCCCACAAATAGAGCTTTCTTTTGGTGGTATTTGATCACCTCTGGGGTTTTTATTTTTTGCGCTATAAACAAAAAAAGAGCAACAATTTAAAAAAAATATATATTTTTTTTACTTGTTGCTATAATAAATATCCCAATTTTTTTTAAAAAAACTATTTTTTTTCTCAGTTAAGGCCGATACGTATTTTTCGACGTATTTTTGTAAAAAAAAAAAAAAATCACAATAAGCGACTGGTTTGCGCAAAAGTTATAGCGCCTACAAAATGGGGAACAGAATTATGATTTTTTTTATTATTTTTTTTTTTACTAGTAATGGCGGCGATCTGCGATTTTTATTGGGACTGGGATATTGCGGCGGACGTATCGGACACTTTTGACACAAATTTGGCGCCATTCACATTTATACGGCGATCAGTGATATAAAAATGCACTAATTACTGTATAAATGTGACTGGCAGTGAAGGGGTTAACACTAGGGGGTGAGGAAGGGGTTAAATGTGTAGCCTGGGTGTGTTATAACTGTGTGGGGGGAGGGGGGTGACTGGGGGAGGGGACCGATGCTGTGTCTCTATGTACAAGAGACACAGATCGGTCTCCTCTCCTCTGACAGCACGTGGAGCTCTGTGTTTACACACAGAGCTCCACGTCCCTGCTGTCACCTGCCGTGTCACCGACGATCGCGTGTACCCGGCGGACATCGCGGCCGCCAGGTACACGCATCGGGTCTTCGGCGATGCGTCGGGACAGTTTTTACCCGCTGCGCGCCACCCAGTGGCGCGCGCGGGTAATGCACATAAAGGCCGTTTTTAAACGGCCACTTGGCACTTGAGAGCCGCGCTGCGGACGTATTTCGTCTATAGCGCGGATCTCAAGTGGTTAAACAAATAAATGCTGTACACCTGTGCTCTGTGCCAAAATCCAATATCTGATGAAAAAAACGTGTCCAAACAAAGGTGATAAATCCTCCACCAATCAATAACAATGGCTCCTTACCGACTTGCCCAGATCCCTTATAACAGGGGATCGTTAAGCAACGAGTAAGCATCACATGATGTGAAACATGTCGGCCACCTTTTTCCTGTTGTTCACTTCATTTTGACTGCATCGCTTTGGTTGTTTTTTGGATTTTATTTGTACAATAAAGACATCGTTTTAAGGAGTGCGGCAGTCCAGGATTTTCTTCTATCCAGGGGATCGTTAAGCGCATGTAATTAAGGGTCTCACTCCCACCATGCAGCTCAGGCAGACTCAATCTTAGAAGCAGTGGATCTCATCCAGTGATAGTTGCAAATCACCAGCATAAATGCTCAACCTTGTCTGTGTATCAGCCTATGCCATGCCTAAAGGTGAGAGGGCCACTTTGCATCCACCCACCGAATTTGCTGCTGCTAAACAGTAATAGAATGTAAAATACTACCACCCGCCATGCCATTTTCTTTTAGCCATATATTCATTCTTGCTGTTTCTGCATATCTTGTGCCTTGGAATAAGGTATTGTCCCAGTCATTCTGGGGCTGTACACCCAAAACTGAGCTGTAAGTAGAGTTAGATAATAGTTTGCCTTCCACTTGTAAAAATTAAAAAGTTAAAGGTGTACTGTTGGAATAGAACCAAGCTGCATTTTTCAGCCCTTCCAACTTTAGCCCTGGCAACTTCTGAACTTATAAGTGTGATACTAAAACTAGCCAGTTGACTGAGCCGAAGAGGGACATCCCAAGACATCTTGCCACAAGTTTAAACAAGCCTGAATGACCAATGTGACTGGGGTATTCACAATATCTGCAATTTCATTGGGAGCATTGGTGATCACTGACATTACAATAAAAAATAAAATAAAAAACAGTGCGGCACTCTCAAATCTCCTTTTGGGGGCAGTGCATTGTTTCTTTTTGCTTCTGGGGCAGTATAAATCTGGCATCTCCTGCTGTGGTTCTAACAGTGAATTCCAAGTAAGGTACAGTATGTTTCACATTTGCCCTCCTAGCTCAAGGAAAACAGTGTGAAGATGTTGAAAATGCTGGTGCTATGACAGCAAATACCTCTTAATTTTAACATTTGTCACCTAAGTATAGATGTTGCATTCTGATGTTCTGGAAATATGAACAATTTAGCAGCTTGTAGTTGACAGCAACGAACCTCCTTAAAGTGGTTGTAAAGTTTATATGTTATACTTACCTCCTCTGTGCATTTTGTTTTGCACAGAGCAGCCTGGATCCTCCTCTACTCGGGTTCCTCTTTGCTGCTCCTGGCCCTTCCCTCCTATCGAGTGCCCCCTCAGCCAGCAGCTTCCTATGGGGGCACCCGAGCCGAGTCAGAGCTCCATGTATCCATTTAGACACACGGAGACCCAGCCCCTCTCTCCCCTGATTGGCTGACTGACAGGAGGAGTGTTCCAGACGGGCTTAGGCATTCGTGGACATTGCTAGAAAGGGAAGGGGCACAGGTACGTAATGGGGGGGGGGTAGGGGTGCTACACACAAAAGGTATTTTATCTTAATGCATTAAGATAAAAAACCTTCTGCCTTTACAACCCCTTTAAGATTAAAAATCTTTCTTCAGGGATTTACCTCTTTTTTCAGGGTCCTAACCTTGCAAATATGTTTCCAGCTGATATTTTGTCCCTCTTTCATACTGTGGTTTTATCCCTGCGAGTCTCAGCCAGGGCTTGGTTGTTAAATGCTTTTCCACTAGTGCTTTACACCAAACTCCTTTATGCGAATTCTATTGAGCAGCAATGTTGTACACAACTTGTAAAAGCATCGGTAAAAACACATTGAATGTGTCACAAGGGAGCAACAAACATGCTGTTTATTGATTTTGTTCTCATCTCTAAACATCTGTCTCCCTTTGAACCGAAACTGGTCTTTATTTTGCCCGGGGTTAACCTCTTATTGCTCAGCAAGGTGTATTAGTGAATCTATTTATTCTCATGGCATAACAGGATGAAATCTTTCTTTTTGAGGGTCAGTATAGCAATTCCCTGTGTTATAAACACAGCAGGCATCGTGATTGATGACAGTTCCTTCAAAATTAAGGATTGGCAGAAAAAGGGGAAAGTGTAATGGTGAGGGAAAAGAGATGTCAGGAATTAGGTGTCAGGTTATTGGCAGAGGAAGTAAGAAGGAGGGATCTGCCTGGTCGCATTGTGCCTCATGATGTGCTGGTCGTCTCAGTCTGTACACCTTCAGGAGAGAACAAGTCCCTGCCTCCCGTCCTTGTTGCATGGCTTTGTTATACTTATCTTGACTTAAAAAAAAAAAAACTTAAAAAAAAGGACATTAAAAATTAAAACAATACAAAAAATATGTAAAAAAGAGAGAGAGAGGAATTAAATAAATAATGAATACAAATATCTTATGTTTTTTTTTTTTTGATAGTTTGCTACGTGTCTGGCATGTTCACATGTGTGGGGATAGCCTTAATGGTGCTTTTTTGTTATACCATCTTGTGTCACAGCTGGCGGTTGATCCCGTTTGCGATCTGATGTGGCAGATGGTGGATAGAGTGTGGTAAATGGGTAGCAGGAAGCCCAAGTAAGCCCCTGAGCCTAACCTGGACGGCTGAGTTGGCTACCAATAAAGAAGGAGAGTTTAAAACACCTACTCAGCTCTGAAAAAAGGATTCTGAAGCCGGTTATATCTTAGTGGTTTGATTGTTCAGTAGTTACATATATCAAGCTGTGGCCAATACATAGTAATAAAGTATCAACCCAGTCAAAAGGATTTATGTTGTCTGAGTGGTTATTTAACCACTTCAATACAGGGCACTTTTATCCCCTTCCTGCCCAGACTAATTTTCAGCTTTCCGTGCTCTCACATTTTGAATGACAATTACTCAGTCATACTACACTGTACCCAAACCAAATTTGTTATTATTTTTTTCACACAAATAGAGCTTTCTTTTGGTGGTATTTAATCACCACTGGGTTTTCTATTTTTTGCAATATAAGTAAAAAAGAGCAAAAAAAAACACTTTTTGTTTTAGTTTCTATTATAACATTTTGCAAACAAAGTAATTTTTCCTCATACATTTGAGCCAAAATTCATACTGCTACATATCTTTGGTAAAAAATAACTCAAATTAGTGTATATTATTTGGTCTGTGTACTGACAGCCTATTTTATTTGGGCCCTTTCACACTTACTGATCCTGTGAGGATCCGTTCCTTTAATATGCGCTTGCTCAGCGGGGATCGCTCCGTTGATCCCCGCTGAGCTGGCAGATGAAAGGGCGGTTCCTGCACACTGGGCAGGGACCGCCCTGTCAGATCTCCGCTCTCCTCTACGGGGGGACTGGATGAACACAGACCGTCTGTCTGTGTTCACCCGATCCGCAGACGGATGGAAAAATAGGATTTTCCTCTGTCTGCAGAAACGGACCATAGCGGGGACCAATGAGATCGGTGTCCGCTATCCCATAGGGATATATGTATGTCCGTATTTCATCTGAAAACGGATGGATGAAATACAGAAATACGGTCCGCACATGTGAAAGGGCCCTTTCTTGAGGCCCTCAAATACTCCTCAAATTACTATTTTTTGGAAAGTAGACATTTTAGGAGTATAAATTACACATGTCATTTCCTGTATCACACCTTTGAAGGTCTCTGAGCACCAGGACAGTGGAATTGCCCACAAAATTATCCTATTTTGGAAAGCAAAAACCCCAATGTACAGTGGGACAAAAAAGTATTTAGTCAGCCATCAATTGTGCAAGTTCTCCCACTTAAAAACATGAGAGAGGCCTGTAATTGTCATCATAGGTATACCTCAACTATGAGAGACAAAATGTGGAAACATTGTCTGATTTGGAAATAATTTATTTGCAAATTATGGTGGAAAACAAGTATTTGGTCAGTATCAAAAGTTAATCTCAATACTTTGTTATACATCCTTTGTTGGCAATGACAGAGGTCAAACGTTTTCTGGAAGTCTTCACAAGGTTCTCACACACTGTTGCTGGTATGTTGGCCCATTCCTCCATGCAGATCTCCTCTAGAGCAGTGATGTTTTGGGGCTGTCGCTGGGCAACACAGACTTTCAGCTCCCTCCAAAGGTTTTCTGTGGGGTTGAGATCTGGAGACTGGCTAGGCCACTCCAGGACTTTGAAAGGCTTCTTGCGAAGACACTCCTTCATTGCCCGGGCGTTGTGTTTGGGATCATCGCCATGCTGAAAGACCCAGCCACGTTAATCTTCAATGTCCTTGCTGATGGGAGGAGGTTTGCACTCAAAATCCCACGATACATGGCTCCATTCATTCTTTCATGTACACGGATCAGTTGTCCTGTTCCCTTTGCAGAGAAACAGCCCTAAAGCATGATGTTACCACCCCCATGCTTCACAGTAGGTATGGTGTTCTTTGTTGCAACTCAGCATTCTCTCTCCTCCAAACACGACGAGTTGTGTTTCTACCAAACAGTTCTACTTTGGTTTTATCTGACCATATGAGATTCTCCCAATCCTCTTCTGGATCATCCAAGCAAATCTCAGATGGGCCTGGACATGTACTAGCTTAAGCAGGGGGACACGCCTGGCACTGCAGGAGTCCCTGGCGGCGTAGTGTGTTACTGATGGTAGCCTTTGTTACGTTGGTCCCAGCTCTCTGCAGGTCATTCACTAGGTCCCCCCGTGTGGTTCTGGGATTTTTGCTCACCGTTCTTGTGATCATTTTGACCCCATGGGGTGAGATCTTGCGTGGAGCCCCAGATCAAGGGAGATTATCATTGGTCTTACATTTTCTAATTATTGCTCCCACAGTTGATTTATTCACACCAAGCTGCTTGCCTATTGCACATTCAGTCTTCCCAGCCTGGTGCAGGTCTAAAATTTTGTTACTGGTGTCCTTCGACAGCTCTTTGGTCTTCACCATAGTGGAGTTTGGAGTATGACTGTTTGAGGTTGTGGACAGGTGTCTTTTATACTGATAACAAGTTCAAGCAGGTGCCATTAATACAGGTAAAGAGTGGAGGACAGAGGAGCCTATTAAAGAAGAAGATACACCATAAACTGCATTCTATTGCCTTATGGTTTGCACTAAGATGCTATAGAAACCTCCTTGCGCTTTCTGACAGGCAGACTCTGTAGCTTGAGCAGTTTGAATAGGAGTACACACTACGCGTTGCCAGTTTTTGTGGTCCTATGGAATTTATTATATCAACTTGCACGCTTGTGTAATTCTTGGCATTGTTTAATGTTTAAAAAAATAAAAAAATAAAGAACAAGATACAGGTCTGTGAGAGCCAGAAATCTTGCTTGTTTGTAGAGGAGACCAAATACTTATTTTCCACCATAATTTGCAAATAAATTCTTTCCAAATCAGACAATGTGATTGTCTGGATTTGTTTCCACATTTTGTCTCTCATAGTTGAGGTATACCTATGATGACAATTACAGGCCTCATGTTTTTAAGTGGGAGAACTTGCACAATTGGTGGCTGACTAAATACTTTTTTGCCCCACTGTATATTCTGTGAGGCATAATGAGTATTTTGAACATGTCATTTTTTTTCCAAAAGTTTTTTGGAAAACGTGGAAAGAAAATTAAAACGTATTTACTTGTCAATTTGTAAAACACATAGCATGTACATAGAAAAATGATCCCCCAAAATATATTCTGCTACTCATCCTGAGTATGGCAATACCACATGTGTGAGACTTTTACACAGCCTGGCCACATACAGAGGTCCAAAACGCAGGGAGCACCGTCAGGCGTTTTAGGAGCATAAATTACACATAATGGCCCGGATTCAGAAAGGACTTACGACGACGTATCTCCAGATACACCGTCGTAAGTCCAAATGTGCGCCGTCGTATCTATACGCTTATTCACAAAAGCAGATATGCCTGAATCATGCCAAGATACGACCGACGTAAGTCTCCTACGCCGTCGTATCTTGGGTGCATATTTACGCTGGTCGCTAGGGGCGCTTCCGTAGATTTACACGTCGAATATGTAAATAAGCTAGATACGCGATTCACGAACATACTTGCGCCCGTCGCAGTAAGCTACGCCGTTTGCGTAAGGCATACGTCCGGCGTAACTTTACCCCTCATAAAGCAGGGGTAAGTCATGTTAAGGTATGGGCGCGTGAACAGCGTCGTATTTTACGTCGTTTGCGTAAGTCGTACGTGAATGAGACTGGGTGTAGGTTACGTTCACGTCTAAAGCATTGAGCCGACGTATCTTAGGGAGTATTTGCGACGTGATTCTGAGCATGCGCGCGCATGCGCCGTTCGTTCGGCCATGCATTTACATGGGGTCAGGGTTAATTGTAATACAACATGCCCACTGCCTTGCTACTTTGAATTAGGCGTGCTTACGCCGGCCCATTTACGTTACGCCGGCGTACATATGGGAGCAAGTGCTTTGTGAATACTGTACTTGCCTCTCAATGTTACGATGGCGTAGCGCATATGAGATGCGCTACGCCTATCTAAAGATGCGCCGATCTCTCTGAATCCGGGCCTTAGTGTCCAGACAATCTATCACACGTTTGAAGGTCCTGGAGCACCAGGACAATGAAAACGCCCACAAAATGACACCATTTTGAAAACCAAACACCCCAAACTATATTCTATGAGTCATGGGTTGGTGACAGGTACTCGGGTACTTTGATGAGCTGGTGACAGGTACTCGGGTACTCTGATAAGCTGGTTTCAAGTACTCGGGTACTTTTATGAGCTGGTGATAGGTACTCGCTCCCAGCGCTCCAATTTTCATTATAGAACAGCTGCATGAAGAAGTAGAAATTATATGGCAAGAAAATATCTTAGTAGAGTCATACTTTTATTTTTGTGGATCCTTAGAGTTCGATTATCACCTGTTTAAATATATTTGTCTCATCAGTCAGTTATTCCCCCCCCCCCATTTATATTAATAATAATAGTAATACTCCTGCGGTGTCAATATACAGTACTTATAATACCTAGATGTTCATGATTTTCACTACTATCATGACAGGCTAAAATCACTGCCATACAAAACCCTCAAGATAGTTTAGTGCATGTAAACTTAAATAGGGGATAGGGGTGTGCAAAGAGGTCTTATAGACCTCTGGGTCAGTGAACATAAGCAGGCCGTACATAGCTGGGAATCTTGGTAAAAATAAATAACAATTCTGACCTGCTCGTCAAGTGGGTATTTAAAGTGGAACTAAACTGTATCTGACCACTCTAGACAGAGCTGCTTTGCTAGTGGGCTCCTTCGTGCTTGCCTATACACCGGTTTTGAAAGTTGTGGGCACCACTTGTCCAGCTACCTCTACCTCATCAGGTGTTCCTTGAGTGTGTTCAGGAATCCAGGGAGTTGGGGGACAAGGTGGTAAAGGGCCTGCATGAGCATGGTGAGTAAATAGGCACTTTGCAATGATTTGCACTTTAGGTTAGTGTGAGAAACTTTGACTTGAGCATCAAGTTTATGAGTTTGGAGTGGATTTAATCTATACAATAAATTACTTATCACAAAAAATTATGTTTTAAGTGTAACGTAGGTGTGAAGTAGTAGTAATTAATACAGATGTGCTGAAAGCGAAAAGAAAACAAAGGTGGTTTGTAATAATGCATTAACCTTCACTTTGTTTTCTTGTTCTTTAAATCTCTCCCTTGTTCTCAAGTCAATTTTGAAGTTGTATAATTGAAGCGTACATTATTCACACATGAAGACGCAATCTTGCAGCCAGGCTACTTCTTAATGTCTTTGTACGCCAGCTTCATTAATAACTGTAATGCCGGCATCACTCGTTCCTAAATAGGCTAATTTATCAATAAGCAATTTAGCGGGCAGTGGTGTCAGGGATGCAGATAACCAGACGTAACAGTGTACCTGATTTCTACCTGATGCTGTTGTTTTTTCTAGCTTAAAAAGGGTACATCTCCCAGTGGAGAAAATAAGGCATATATTACAGTGCCTTGAAAAAGCATTCATACCCCTTGAAATTTTCCACATTTAGTCATGGTACAACCAAAGACATGTATTTTATTGGGAATTTATGTGATAGACCAACACAAAGTGGCACATAATTGTGAATGGGAAGGAAAAAGATAAATGTTTTTTAATTTTTTTTTACAAATAACAATGTGAAAAGTGTGGCGTGCATTTGTATTCAGCCCCCCTGAGTCAATAGTTTGTAGAACCACCTTTCGCTGCAATTACAGCTGCAAGTCTTTTTGGGGATGTCTCTACCAGCTTTGCACATCTAGAGAGTGACATTTTTGCCCATTCTTCTTTGCAAAATATCTCAAGCTCTGTCAGATTGGATGGGGAGTATCTGTGAACAGCAATTTTCAAGTCTTACCACAGATTCTCAATTGTATTTGGGTTTGGACTTTGACTAGGCCATTCTAACACATGAATATGTATTGTACTAAACCATTCCATTGTAACCCCGGCTGTATGTTTAGGGGCATTGTCCTGCTGGAAGGTGAACCTCTGCCCCAGTCTCAAGTCTTTTGCAGACTCTAACAGGTTTTCTTCTACGATTGCCCTGTATTTGGCTCCATCCATCTTCCCATCAACTATGAGCAGCTTCCCTGTCCCTGCTAAAGAAAAGCATCCCAACAGCATTAACCCCATTAACGCCCGCCGCACGACTATTTACGTCCGCAAAATGGCACGGACAGGCAGAAGGGCGTATATATACGTCCTTGCCTTCTAGCGGGTGGGGGGTCCGATCGGGACGGCCCCCCCGCTGCGTGCAGATTCCCTCGGGGAGCGATCCGGGACGACGGCGCGGCTATTCGTTTATAGCCGCTCCGTCGCGATCGCTCCCCGGAGCTGAAGAACGGGGAGAGCCGTGTGTAAACACGGCTTCCCCGTGCTTCACTGTGACGGCGTATCGATCGAGTGATCCTTTTTATAGGGAGACTCGATCGATGTCAGTCCTACAGCCACACCCCCCTACAGTTGTAAACACACACTAGGTGAACCCTAACTCCTACAGCGCCCCCTGTGGTTAACTCCCAAACTGCAACTGTAATTTTCACAATAAACAATGCAATTTAAATGCATTTTTTGCTGTGAAAATGACAATGGTCCCAAAAATGTGTCAAAATTGTCCGAAGTGTCCGCCATAATGTTGCAGTCATGAAAAAAATCGCTGATCGCCGCCAATAGTAGTAAAAAAAAAAAAATTAATAAAAATGCAAAAAAACTATCCCCTATTTTGTAAACGCTATAAATTTTGCGCAAACCAATCGATGAACACTTATTGCGATTTTTTTTACCAAAAATAGGTAGAAGAATACGTATCGGCCTAAACTGAGGAAAAAAAATGTTTTTATAGATGTTTTTGGGGGATATTTATTATAGCAAAAAGTAAAAAATATTGAATTTTTTTTTCAAAATTGTCGCTCTATTTTTGTTTATAGCGCAAAAAATAAAAACCGCAGAGGTGATCAAATACCACCAAAAGAAAGCTCTATTTGTGGGGAAAAAAGGACGCCAATTTTGTTTGGGAGCCACATCGCACGACCGCGCAATTGTCTGTTAAAGCGACGCAGTGCCGAATTGTAAAAACGCCTTTGGGCATTTAGCAGCATATTGGTCCGGGGCTTAAGTGGTTAAGCTGCCACCACCATGTTTCACAGTGGGGATAGTGTGTTCAGGGTAATGTGCAGTGTTAGTTTTCTTCCACACATAGTGTTATGCTTTTAGGTCAAAAAGTCTAATTTTCGTCTCATCTGACCAGAACACCTTCTTCCACATGCTTGCTGTGTCCCCCAGATGACTTCTCGCAAACTGCAAACTGGACTACTTATGGCTTTCTTCTTGCCACTCCTCCATAAAGGCCAGATTTGTGGAGAGCACAACCAATAGTTGTACTGTGGACAGATTCTCCTACCTGAGCTGTGGATCTCTGCAGCTCCTCCAGAGTTAATATTGGGCCTCTTGGCTGCTTCTCTCATTAATGCTCTCCTTGCCTGTCCTGTCAATTTGATGGCCATGTCTTGGTAGGTTTGCAGTTGTGGCATACTCTTTCCATTTTCAGATGATGGATTGAACAGTGCTCTGTGAGATTTTCAAAGCTTGGGATATTTTTATATAATCTAACCCTGCTTTAAACTTCTCCACAGATTTATCCCTGACCTGTCTGGTGTGTTCCTTGGCCTTCTTGATGCTGTTTGTGCTCTAAGGTTCTCTAACAAACCTCTGAGGGCTTCACAGAAAAACTGTATGTATACAGAGAATAAATTACACTCAGGTGGACTCTATGTACTAATTAGGTGACTCTTGAAGGCAATTGGTTCCATTAGATTTTAGTTAGTGGTAGCAGAGTAAAGGGGGCTGAACACAAATTCACGCCACACTTTTCAGATATATATTTGTAAATTATTTCAAAAAACATTTATAATTTTCCTTCCACTTCACAATTATGTGCCACTTGACAAAATGTGGAAAATTTCAAGGAGGTATTAATACTTTTTTAAGGCACTGTATATAAAACCCCCTCTGAGATTTTACAACTTTGGGAAATTACATATGTTAATACATTTTTACACTGTACTGTAGGAGCACATTATAAACCAGTCCACCTTTCTGACCATATTTTATGTTACACCCAGATTTAGAGTGTAACATAAAACATGATGGCAGTCCACAACTCCCAAACCATCCTTCCCCTTACTGAATCTGTGACAGAGACACTTGTAGATATCACTGGAGAACAGGTGTGGTAACGTCACCACACTTGGAGTTCATTGATGCTCTTAAGCCTTGTAACTGGAGGTCCATATCTCACTACAGACCTGTGGCTGGATGAAATTTTCTGCAATGGCCTGTGAACCACTGATCACACTTGTATTGCTTTGCAGGCTCCAATGCAAACAATTAAAACATGCACATATTCTTTTTTAATCCGTGTTGGGTGCATTTATTAATTTTCTGCAAAAGGAATATGCCTTTAAAGAAACATAAGGTTGGCAACATCAGAACATAATAAGACGGGCATATGCTGATGATTCTCAATAACTGGTAGAGCATTAGCTGTAATTTAGAATATTTGAAAATGCAAATTTATTTAGTTTAAACTCATGTTCTTAGATTGGAGTGACGCCTGGGGTCCAATACTGAAATCTCACATAACATAGAAAGGTGCATTGAAGACTTTGCTAACCGCAGTTGTGTTTCACTCCCGTTCACCTTCTGACCCTACCATTTGAATGATGCAGCTGAAATCAAGACCAGGCAGCATTTTTCCAATCTTCTATTGTCTAATTTTGGTGAGCCTTTGGGAATTGTAGCCTCTGTTTCCTATATAATAATAAGGTATATCAGTTAATCATTGGCACCATATCCCGAGATAGATAGAACAAAGAACAATTGGATAGTGGGACTTTGAAGGTGCCATGTTCTCCTTGTGGAATAATACTGACAAAGTGATGCAACATTTTATGAAATGTATTATAAAAGTCTATAACAAAAATAGACATAGAAGCAAAAAAATCTCCAAAAAGCAGTACATCACTTTGTCAGTATTATTCCACAGGGAGGACTTGGCACCTTTAAAGTCCCACTATCCAATTGTTCTTTGTTCTAGCCTCTGTTTCCTGTTCTAAGCTGACAGGAGTGGTGTGGTCTTCTACTTCTTCAAGGTTCTATGTGTTGTGCGTTCAGAGATGGTATTTTTCATACCTTGGTTGTAACAAGTGGTAATTTGAGTTACTGTTGCCTTTCTATCCTCTTAAACCCATACTCCTCTGACCTGTGACATCAACAAGGCATCTTAGTCCACACAACTGCCGCTCACTGGATATTTTTTTTCTGGACCATTCTCTGTAAACCCTAGAGATGGTTGTGCATGAAAATCCTAGTAGATCAGCTGTTTTTAAAATATTCAGACCAGTTCGTCTGGCACCAACAACCATGCCATGTTTAAAGTCACCTAAATTCCCTTTTCTTCCCTATGCTCGGTTTGAACTTCAGCAAGTCATCTTCACCATGTCTAGATGCCTACATGCATGCCATGTAATGGGCTGATAGGCAATTTGTCAGTTGGACCAGGGGACAGCATCAGATAACATTCTGCCACCCTCCCGCACATTTATTTCGGTATGGGGACTTTATTTACAGGGGGTCTCCCTCTTACGAACAGGCTAGGGACTGTAGGTTTAAGTTACTTTAATGTTGGTTTGAGGGGGGGACTGAGGATGTCGTAGCAGCGGGCAGAGGTTGTAGGGTTTTTGAAGGTGGAGTTGGTTACATTCTCTGGAGTACGATGGGTTGGGCCCAACTCTGGTATAGGTGTACCTGCCCTAATAAGGTCAGAAGTAATACATTTGGGACAGTTGGCAGTATCGGTTGGAGAATTTGCCAAACAATTGTCCATGAGTGTCATGCCGTGTACACACGATCGGTCAAACCGATGAGAACGGTCTGATGGACCATTTTCATCGGACCAAACCGATCGTGTGTGGGCCCCATCGGTTACTTATCCATAGGTTAAAAAAAGCAATCTTGTTTTAAATTCAACCGATGGATACCTAACCGATAGAAAAAAAAAACGATCGTTAGTAGGCACAACCATCGGGCTCAGAATCAAGTCGACGCATGCTTGGAAGCATTGAACTTCGTTTTTTTCAGCACGTCGTTGTGTTTTACGTCACCGCGTTCTGACTCGATAATTTTTTTTACCGATGGTGTGTAGGCACGACTGACCATCAGTCAGCTTCATCGGTTAACCGATGAAAACGGTCCATCAGACCGTTCATCGGATGGACTGATCGTGTGTACAGGGCATAAGTTGTGGCTGGGGACCATGGGAAGGCAAGGTGGTGCCAGATACAGCTAGTTAAGTGTGCCTTTAAAAATCCAAAGACATATTGTTTAATACCTCTTATATTATGTGATCTTCATGGTTGGTTGTTGTAATAAAGGGCTGCTATGGCCATTTAAACCCAAAAAGTATGTCTGGTCTGAATTAGACATGTGCATTCGTTTTCGTTAGAATGCATTTTCGTCCGAAAATCTGTTTTTTTTTGTTATAGTTTTAACAAACGATAACGAAAGTGCAAGAAACGAAAACCGAAAGATACGACATAAAAAATGCTTTATTTTCGTTTTCGTTGCGGTAAAAATTTGATATAGAGAGATTCGACATTATAGGGAAAAGATTCGACATTATAGAGAAAAGATTCGACACTATAGAAATATTAGATTCAACATTACAGAGAATAGATTTCGATTTATGAGAAAATAGATTCGACATTATAGAGAAAATAGATTCGACATTATTACTAGTCATACAACATTAGAATTCTTGTAGGCGGAATATTCGAACGGAAATTCGATTCGGCGTAAAGATTCGACGTTCCGTCGAATATTTTTGACCATTAGACAGCAACCAACAAAGATTCGACGTTCCGTCGAATATTCCTTTGACCATTCGACAGAAACCAAGTATTATTGGATTTTCGGACGAAAGCTATTCCCCGAAACGAAAAACGAAATAAATCAAAACGATTTTTGGGAGTAACTAAATAAATGTATTTTCCAAACGAAAACGAAAAAACGAAACAAAATATTCCAGTCTGCACATGTCTAGTCTGAATCATTTACATTTTAAATAGAGGTGAGGTGGAGGAGAAGAAAGGAAAGGGTAAAATCTCTAAATGGCATGACAGCCGCTACTTGGGCAATACCCCAGTCATGTGGTTTTGAATAATAGTAATATATTTTCTGCAGTGCATAAAAGTGTTCTAAATCACCTAAATATTAGGATATTTCAATCTTCATATTTTCTATGCTAGAAAATAACTGTTATTAATGCACATTCTATTGTGAAATCAATTTATTGGCTGCTACATCCTTAACGAAAGGCCAGTTAAAATATAACCGAAGCAAGGTTTTTTTTTTTTTCAGTACAAGTCATTAAATTGTAGGATTTACATCTGTACAATATTTTATGCAAAGATGCCACACAGAAAAATTAGTTCTTCGCTCAAGATAAAACACGAGCAGCAAATCGAGTGCAAAAAAAAAAAAAAGGATGATTTATACATACTGTTTATAAGCATTGTTCTTGGATAGTTAATGTTGGGGGATACAATGTTGAGGTTTTTTAATGAACAATATATTCCACAGTGCTGTACAGTGGGGGAAATAAAACTGGTTCTAACAGATTGCTTGGAAATAAAACACCCAAGTGAACACCCAAGTCTTGGTTAAAACATAATAGTATACCAATAAAAACACAGCTTTGAGAAAATTTGTGTTTTTTTAGACACACATACCTTAGTAAAGTGGTAAATATGATGCATCTGGCAACCTCACGGGTTTCTGTTGACAGTCACAGCCACATGCGTTATTCACACCGAGGACACTATTTAAAGACTAGGAGGGGAATGTGTATCACATTATATTTATATATATATATATATATATATATATATATATATATATATATGTGTGTGTGTGTGTGTGTGTGTGTGTGTGTGTGTGTGTGTGTGTGTGTGTGTGTGTGTGTGTGTGTATGTACGGTGAGGGTAAAAAGTAATGGTAGGTTTATTTTAACAGTGAGAGACAGAATAACAACAAAAAACTCCAAAAAAATGCAATTAAAAAAAAAAAGTCCAATGGGACCTTGAGGGAGGTCTTTCTCTATCAGTGTCCATTGGATAGTCTGTTAGAAAGTGTCCCCTCCAGATCCCATTAGAGACTACAATAGCATCTAACAAGACCTGGAGGGGGGGTCTCTCTCTAACAGTGTCTATTAGAAAGTCTCTGTTAGAGAGAGACCCCCTCCAGGACCCATTGGAGACTTCAAAAGGAGTCTAATGAGACCTGGAGGGGGTCTCTCTCTAACAGAGGCCCATTCAGTGTCCATTATAGAATCTATTAGAAAGAGTCCCTTCCAGGCCCCATTAGAGACTTACAATGAGTATAATGTGACCTGGAGGGGGCCTCTTTTTACAGTGTACAGTGAACACCTTCATTCACTCGGGTCTTCATGGGACCCCTCCTTGTACCATAACTCTCACCCCTGCTCCAACCTCTCACAAAGTAGAAATAAATTGGCACTGTGTAGAGCTTCTCTTACCTTAACTATGGGTACTGTAGCTGTGGTTGGCTCCCACATCCCCTGTGGCTGTCTGGCTCCCACGTCTTTTGTGGCTGGCTGGCTCCCGCATCGTCTGTGGCTGGCTCATGCGTCTTCTGTGGTTGGCTGGCTCCTGTGGGTGGCTGGCCTGCACCCTGCTGTGGCTGTCTGGCTCCCTGGTGTGGGTGGGTCACCAGGGGTGGCTGGCTGGCATCCTGCTGTGGATGGGTCACCATGGCTGGCTGGGTCCTATGGGTGTCTGGCTGGCACCCTGCTGTGGCTGACTGGTTTCCTGGTGTTGAGTGGGTCACCATAGGTGTCTGGCACCCTGGCCCTGCTGTGGGTGGGTCACCATGGGTGGCTGTCACCCTGGCCCTGCTGTGAGTGGGTCACTATGGGTGGCTGGCTTCTGTGGGTGGCTGCCTGCTACCCTGCTGTGGGTGGCTGACCTGGCTCCTTGCTGTGGGTCAGTGGGTGGGTGGCTGGCACTGTGCAACCTGTGGTGGGTCAGTGGGTGGGTGGCTGGCCTGGCTCCCTGCTGTGGGTCGGTGGGTGGGTGGATGGCTGGAATGGTGCATAAAGAACCTGACTTTTGTTGCATTGGAGTTGATTCGTATCCATGCACTCCTGTGATTTACACAGCCCTACCATATAACACAGTCAGCCTGACCTTTCTCTGCTGCCGTTAAGCAACACAGCATGGTCACCTCAATTCTCCCAGCTTATGGCTGGACAATGAAAGGCCAGCAACAGCTTGGTCAGGTAAACACTCTCCTAATGCTAAATTGTCAATTTCCAGTCCAGGCCAATTCTGGCATTCCTCCCCTACGTGTAAAAAAAAAAGAAAACAACGAACACAACTTGGAACCTCCAAACATTATATATTTTTTTCAGAGACCCTAGACCAGGGTTATGCAATTGGCGGACCTCCAACTGTTGCAAAACAGTCCCATCCTACCTCTGCTTCTGGATATCATGCTTGTGACTGTCAGAGTCTTGCTATGCCTCATGGGACTTGTAGTTCTGCAACAGTTAGAGGTCCGCTAATTAGATATCCCTGCCCTAGACAATAAAATAGTGGGTTTTGCATATATATATATGACGATATCAGACGATATTTGCAGCCGTTTTTCATATGAAAATTTTTGGGGAAAAAATACACTTTAATGGTTTTTAATGCACAAAGGCACAATATAATACCCAACTGTTAAATTATAAAAGATAATGTTATGCTGAGTAAATAGATACCAAACACTTTAAAATTGCGTCTGCCCATGGAACAGGGCCAAATTACGATACCTAACAATCTCCATAGGCAACGCTTTTAAAGTCTTTACAAGTTACCAGTTTAGAGTTACACAGGAGGTCTGGTGCTGTATCTATTGCTCTCACTCCACTTCAGGATTTATCTCCACCCCCATGTCTTCTTATTGCCTGTCAGCTTCAAGGACAATGAAAGGGCCTGGTTGCTTCCAATTAGGCTTGACTGACGCTCTCAAACAAGCTACATCTCTGGGCTGCAACACTTTCTCACTCCAGTCCAAGCGCCAGATCTTACCCACTTCTTCAGCTGGGGCCTTCTGTTCTTGCACCAGGCACTGATAGGCTTGTCTCAACATGGGGTGCACACCTGTAGTTGGAGTGTCCTGCTCTTGGGCAAGAGGTGTTAATGAGGGAACTTTTACTAGCCCCTAGGGGACAGACCCGGGACAGACCACTGCCAAAGTGTCAAAGGTCTCAGCCTACCCAGCTACAGAAGGGTCAAAGGTCAGTTTGACTGCAGAGGTTTGGACTCCCGCTGCGGTCTCCCAGCTTTGTTGTGTGTTTTGGAGCTAGCTAATGTAGATGAGCAACCGGTTGACTCCTTCACCCGGGCCCTCTGGAGTTTCCCGCCAGCTTTCAATATTGTGTTTCAGCCTTCACTGGGCTTGGGCATACTTGTCGATAATGTCCGACTCCTCCGCAGTTGAAACAAATCCCTTGGTTTGCTGCCTTCTGCACCTGAGCAACCGTAGTGCTTAAAAACTTCTTGGGCCCCTCTGATACTCTGACAGCTTCTCTCCCACATTTTGGTAAGTGTGCTCCAACTGGTAAATAAGATCAGAAGCTTTCACTGTGCGCCCAAACACATCTTGCAAAATGTTCAGATAGTCCTGAGCAACACAATCTCGCTTGCTGAGCTTCAAATTGCGGATGGCTTCTGAGGCTGGCCGTTTCAAGCTCTCTATGATTCTATGTTTCTTGTGGGTCTCAGGAATGTCCCATTCATCCAAGGCTTGTGCGGCCTGGTCCAGCCACTTTTCAAAGCTGTCTTCCCCTGTAGACACTGGTTGTCTTCCAGAGAAAACCCTGAGCTTCCGATACCCAGTTACCGAGTATGTTGGAGGGTCTCTCTGACATTTTGAACAAAGAGTTCTGGTCCAATCGTGGCCAGAGGTGACAGGGAGGGAACATCCTCTCTATTTGATTCAGCTTGACTACACAAAGCTCCGTCATGTTAGCCAATTGCACACCGACACCTTTAAAGTTTTCAGGGATTCCTTGTTTCCACTCTAGTAGTGCATAGGTGCGAGAGGTCCCATGGTCTGTTTTGACAGCAATCACCCACACCTGCCTGTCTGGGGATAGTGTTTTCACAGCTTGGCTAATTTGTTCCTCAGCCCAGACCTCCCCTGGAAGTTCAATCACCATCCTCGATTCTGATTGGGCGCCTTTCTCCTCACACTACTGTATAGCAGTGGCAGGGTCCATCCTGGCACTTGTAGGTGAGTTGATTGCAGAGCAACAGAATCCTGGACGAGCCCCCACGTGTAGCAAAACCCTGAAGGAGCTGCGTTTGTTTGTTCAGTCCGTTAATCTGCCTTTCAACCCCAATGAATTGTCCCAGCCCCTCTGACACACCTAGCAATGTTATTAATGGAATAACTCCACAGGAATACACAGCACAGTTCCATTTGTAGTTTACTTGGCTGAAACAGTTTAAAGAAATAATCACTATGAAACCAATGAAAGCAATAAGTAACAATATGCACAGATTAAACAGACTCCCCAACAACTTGTGGTGTGTGTGGGATGCTGTGGCAAAAGGGGAACCCCAGGCCGGCCTACAATACTTCTAGTACACACCCAGTAAAATAATCTCAATACCTGTGGTGTGTCCCCTTTAAGAGCAACCACTGCAATGTCCTGGAAGCAAAGCGTTGCGTTTTATTATCTTCACCAGCATTTAGGAGCTCTGTGGACAATATTTGGATGTGGTATTCTATAAAAAGCATTAAAGGTTCTTGGGCAAAGCCCCCTCACCAAATCCTGTACACAGTTAGGTCCTCCCTTGAACGATCGATCGATCTTAGATGCAGGTGTGTCGCAGTGGCATTTAGTCCTTGAGCTGTTGCAGGGTGTCCTTCATTAGCATGGACAGTCTGTTCCTCTGGGCTAGAGTTGCAGGCTGTGTGCCACTTGGTAGGCTGCGATTCCACACACACATAGAGTGCAGGAGATGCTCTCCTGATGCTGTGCAGGCAAAAAGAGGCTCTGGCCTAGTTCCTCTGGCTTTTTATCTCCTCCCCCACAGTCCTTTGCTGCTGCCTGATGATTGGCTCAGGCTCTTCCAATAGGGAGTTTACAGACAACTTCCAATAGAGAGTTTACAAACAAGCAGTTCTGAGTGTCTGTGTGAAGAGAGAAAGGGGGGTGAAAAAGCCTATACTGCTGCAGCAGACAGTTCTCCCATCATAGATTAGATCAGTCTGGAGAAGTACCTGCTACAGAAGGAAAGCAATTAACTGCTGCATGTAGTCATTAATTGGAAAATGTGAATTGCTGTCAAATTCCATTTTTGTTTTAAGCATCTTCAAAGAATGTTTTAATTACAATATTCAGATTTCTTAGAGACTTTATTAAATATCTAAAATTCTGCTCACAATAGTTGTGGAGTGCACAGAAAATGTGTAAATTAAAAGAAAATGATTTCTACTTTTCAAAAAACTAAACCTTTGCAGAGAATTCTAAATGATGATGCTCCAAGTCCCCAAATTAGCACTATAGCCAGCTGCTAATGATAATTAAAATACTAATTAGCTGCTTTATAGCAACTTTATGCCCAATGCTGCGTTTAAAGTAGTTACACATTTTATTAAAAATCAGTTGCAGATCTGGCTCACGCACCAAAGTCCGGGAATCTGAGTCCATGCGAGATTGTGTTGTTAAATAGGCATTTCGAAATGTTGGCAGAACATGCAATTTTCCTAGCTGATTACAGAAAGCCTTTTCCTTTAAAGCCAAATATATGGGTCATTGCTTGAAACTGTGGGATGTTGGTAGCAATGACACTGATGGCGTAATTACCATCTTTTAGGAAGCCCACACACAAAATACAAATTGATTTGGTATTTTATTATTAAATCTTTAAAGGAAAAAGTGTACAGTTTAAGAGTGTGATTTAATCCTATCTATTTTATGTTTCTGCCTTTGGTTTAGTAAACATATGACAGTTTTGCAGCTTATATTGCAGTAGAGCATTATTTGTGTAGAGATTTCTAAAATTACCCTCAGCTGAAAATGTAGTAATGTGTCTGAAGTGAAATAATTATGTTATGACAATAGATGAACAACAACATAATTACGACAAACAACTTGCATAGCAGTTCAAAATTGCATATAACTAAATCAAGTAAGCGTTCTTTACAATGGTGGTAAACCTAGACCAATATTTATTTCTTTACAAAGTTAAAAAAATAATACAATGAAAAAATAAAAAAATACTTGGTATCTGTAATAGTCACTGCACATCAGCGTGTACTGATAAAAACCGTACATAGAGGGTGGAAATAGTATAGTGGTTAACCACTTGCCTACTGGGGCAATATTTACATTTTTGCACACATGTTAAAATCTGCATTTTATGCAAATAATTACTTTAAACCCTTCAAAAATTATATATTTGTTTTAAGTCTGTGGAAATTTACTATTAATTCATCGATTAATCTTTAATTTTTTTGATCGATCAAATTTTTTTTGATTGGTACTCACCTCTCCGGGCCTTCAGGGAGTTCCGTCGGAGATCCAGTGACGTCACCGACACCGGCGGGTCTTGCCCTGTCCATCTAAAGGGCTCTTTTGCTGTACCTTCATATCTACATGCCAGCTGGATCTTACTATCTGCCGCACACAAGGTCTGTTACACTTCCCTCTATCAACCTGGGATTCTACAACCATCCACTGGGAGTTGTGATAGTTCCCTTCACGGGACATCTACATGCCGACGGACTGATGTTAACCTCTCCTCATCTGGATTCAGCAGTGGCATCGTTGTACACATTTTTATACCAGTATCATACTTAGCTACAGGTTTTTATGACTGCTTTTGCTACCGTTTGGTATTACTCGCACCATTTTTACAGTTTATGTAGCTACATCGATTTTATCTCCAGTGCAATATTTATTTTGTTACCTACTTGAAGACTATAAAAGTTTTAATGCTATTCCCATCGAGCGCTGCCTTTGTGTGTTTTTTGTATCCTGCTATCCATTTTTCCAGTGGTTGGTAGCTGCACTGGGAATCAGCCTGCAAGGAGATCAGCTAAAAGTAGTTGGATCTGTATGTGCGTTATAATTAATCGAAATTAGTCGATTAATCGATTAAAAAAAAAACAATTAATCGAACACAAACATTTTGATCAGTAACCGCCCTAATTTTTTTTAAAACCAGTGGATAATAATATAGTTGTAATTAAAAAAATGTATTTCACACGTTTGCAAAGCTAATTTATCAAACACATATTTTTGAAAATAAAAAACCCACTAAAATGAATTTTAGTGCCAATAAATGCACTGTTATAGCCAATTTTGTAGTAAAATATAAAATAATGGGATACATAGAGTAAATAGATACCAAATGTGTTACAGCTTAAAACTGCAGACGCCGGTAAAATTGTCGAAAAATGATGATACCCAAAATTGTCCTATGGGGATGCTTTAAAGACCTTTAAAGGTTATCGGTTTAGAGTTCACCATGAATTATGGCCCTGGAATTATTGCTTATGTTTGTGGGGATACCTCCCGTGTAAAGCACAATTGTCAGAATAATTACTTACTGAGGCCAAGATGCCAAGGGCGGCTCACCTTTGCGACACCCGCTGGAGTTTGAGACCGAGGGAAGGACGCACCAAGAGGCACCGGGTCCAGTGGCAGGAGGGAATCCAAGGTTGACCGGGAACTGGATAGCCGAAGCTCACTGGAGGCTGTTCAGAAGCACACAGGAAATAGTCCAAACAGAAGGTGCCCACGGGAAACAAGGTTGAAGATAATACCAGGAACGAGCCGGGGTCAGGGGCTGAAGCAAGCAGAATATCCAAAGTCCAAAGCCAAAGGTCAGGGAATAAAGAGATCAGGTAGTCCAAGTCCGAGCCGGGGTCAAAGGGTTACAGAAAGCGACAATCCAAAAGCAGGCCAAGGGTCAGGTAACAAGATATCCAAACAAGGTTTTCAGCAGCAAGGTCAATCCAGAAGCTGCAACGAACCAGCAATTTGCAAGGAGGAAGGGGCTGGTTTAAATAGGCCGCTCAGGCCACTGATTGGTCCGAAGTAGCACAGAGTTCAGAACCAGGCTCCGACGGACAGCAAGAAGAATATCAACTGAGCAGTGGCTCAGAGGCAAAGACCTGGACCAGCAATGGAGAGGTCCTGGGTTCAATTCCACCCAGAGCCAACTGGGGGACGACCACGCCTCGCCGCCCGCCCGGCATAATTAAACATAATTGTTTGCCCGATTCTGCATGTTTAATTGGGGTATGTACTGGTTAACTGGGGTGCTTTAAAATTGTATATATTTCTCCCTTTTTTTTTTTATAGATAATATTTTTTTTTACTTTTTATTTTAAGTTTATTGATATCAAAAGGATAGCATTGGGCAGGTGACATTTGCTTTCTATTAGACCGCCAATGTCTCCCCTGCTTTCCACTGCAGCTAATCAAGCACAGATGGTGCTTAATTATCTGCATCCTCAGCTAAAGTAGCTAAGTAATGAGAGCAGTGAACCCAAAAATGATATAATACGTGTTGCTTTCAGCTTCATAGTAGTGCAGGAGGGAGATCATAGAACATATACAGCATTCTTCAGGCTCTTTGTCTTTTGTCACTTTTTAAAGTCTGATGCCTGTGTCCCCCACCACAAACTATGGATCCTTCTTCGAACTCCTACATCATTATAGGATCCAACATCGATGTATGGATTGAAGGGAGGAGCCACAGCGCACAGGAGGGGACAAAGAGATCTGACACAGGAGACACAGACTGCTGGAGACGTTAGTGTACTACTTATATTTCAGAAACTGGCATTTTGATTTGGTTGGAGACTTGGCTACTACCCATACATGGTTCGAATCTCGACCGGTTCCTGCTGAACCAGACAAGATTCAAACTGTCTATGGCCAGCTTAAGAGTCCAGATTTGTACAATTGTATTGCATTTGGGTGCTTGTGCTTTAATATAGATTCCAGTCACTGTGTTGCCTTGCCAATTTTGGGCTAGAGCTGTCTAATGGATTACCCTTACTTCTGTTTGTATTAAAGGGAAACTTCCATGAAAATTCTATGATTATTTCTTAGCCCTGCTCAATTGCAAAATCATCCATCAATCAGCCCTAAAAATATTCAAGGAAATTGTGTGATTTTGCCCATAGCATCATTCTTTTACATGAAGGAATTATAATGAAAAATGTATATAAAATGTATATAAAAATAATAAATAGTTCAGTATTTACTTAGCAACTATAATATTACACTAATGTCAAGATAAGTCTAAAGCAGGGGTAGGCAACCTTAAAGTGGAGGTTCACCCTATAAAAAATGTCTAACACTACATCCAGCCCAGTTCTGCATATAAAATTACACTGACCTTTTTTTTTTTTTTTTTTTTGCCGTAGATAGCATTTAGCCTTAGAATTCACTGCGGCTTCCGGGTAGGGGCGTTCCTATTGACATGCCAATTGATTGACATGCTAAACGACGGCGCACACAGCACGTCACAACTTCCCGAAGGAAGCTCTGGTCGGCTCGGCTCTATTCGGCGCCTGCGCACCGGCGCTGACTAGAGCCGAGCCGACCTTCTTTCGGGAAGTCGTGACGCACTGTGTGCGCCGTCGTTTAGCATGTCAATCAATTGGCATGTCAATAGGAACGCCCACTCCCACGGGATTCCCTACCGGGAAGCCGCGGTGAATTCTAAGGCTAAACGCTATCTACGGCGAAAAAAAAAAAAAAGGTTAGTGTCATTTTATTTGCAGAACTGGGCTGGATGTAGTGTTAGAAATTTTTTATAGGGTGAAGCTCCACTTTAAAGAAGTAAAGATCTGCTCTGAACAACATGGGAGAAATCAAAGATCACTGGGCACAGTGTTGCCTCCTCATACCTGATTTAAACCTCTAATTGCCATACTATTGTGTCGCAATTGCATGTATTGCATGGCAATCATGGGTTTAAATCAGGTGGCGAGGAGGCAACATATCACCTCCTCACCACCTGTCAAACACACTTGGTTCGATTTTCAGAGGAGCAGCGGTGCCTGCTGCACTTGTGAATGAGCCCTTAGTTGCATTCCGCAGCGGCACCCTTTAGGGCTCGTTCACATGTAAAGTCGGGGGGTGGTAAAACCCTGCGGTTGAGTTTACCATCCCCAATCCCTACCCCCTTTAGCTGCTGAGGCAGCAGCCAAAGGTGTACACATGCCGCAGTGGGTCAGCAAGCCCAGACCGCAATCTACCAGTCACCTGGCCAAGATCTACTGGTATATCATGATCTACAGGTTGCTAAAGCAACAATTAATTTTTAGTTGGCAAATTCTGTGCCATTTTTCATTGTTCCTGTTTTGATGAGTGTCTGTTTATATACAGGCATGGCTAGTTCTCCTTTATTCACCAATCAAATTCAACCTGTTCATAAAGTTGGTGGTTGTGTAGTTTGCTTGCAAGAGCATGTTGATATATTAACTTCCTGGTATCCAGTTTAAAATGAGGTTGAAATCTTTTGAACTTAAACTTTTCACAAGAACAGGATTAAGCATTTGGTAGCAAAGAGCAAATCGGTTACAAAACATGGAATTCCTATCCTGTTATGTAACTTGTACCTCGCTGTCATTACTGAAGTGTTCATTTGCATAAATCTCATTAGAGCAAAAGCGCAAGTCCCATAAATCTTTTGATAAATTACTATGACATCATCTGTGCTGTAATGTATTAATTTTTTGATACAAATAATTGTGTCATGATCATTGCAGATAATTATGATGGTTAGAGGCAATTCCGAAAGGAACTAAACGAACTAGAAAAGATTACTTTATCTTTGGGAACATTTTTTCTTGGCACCTGAGAGTACAATATATGTGCAAGTAACCTTTTAAAATAGCCTAAAAGGTTTGTCTTCTGAAAAAAATGGGTAGTAGCATCCTGGTATATTTCATAGCCCCATATATTTATGACATACAAAGATAAAGTGTGTAACTGAATTAAAAAATTACTTAAAAGTCCAACTCTGGGCACAGTAAGTTTACTGAAGTTAAATAAGTTGAACGATCTATTTACTCAGGGCCGGATTAACAATGGGGCTGATGGAGCTGCAGCTCCAGGCCCCTTTCTCAAGATGGGCCCATTTGCCCAAAAAAAAAAAAAAAAAAAAAAAAATTTTTTTTTTTTTAAGATTTTTTTTTTTTTTTAAGATCGAATTTGGGGGGTTGTAGCTCGATGACCAGATGTCACAGAAACCCCACATTTGGGGGTAGGCATGGGAAGACCTACCCCACAACTGGCCAAAATATGGGACAGCTATCATTTATGGTTCCGGAGATACAGGCCTGCTTGCACAGCCTGTCAGAAGCAACATTCAGAGCGGCCAATATAAATACAAGCTGACACACTACAGCAGACTGATAGGATCATAGGGCTTATAATAATTATTTGTATATTACTCATGGTAATTAACCCCTCGCCACCCAGGCCAATTCTGACACTTCTCTACTACATGTAGAAATCATCATTTGTTTTTTGCTAGAAAACTACTCCATGGTGGTCTTTGCACTTTTTATGTTGCATGGTACAGAGCTGCACGATTCTGGCTAAAATGAGAATTGCAATTTTTTTGCTTAGAAGATAGATGACGATTCTCTCACGATTGTTGCGGCGTAACATCATCTTTCACATTAAAACAAAAAAAAAAAAAAATTGGCTAACTTCACTGTTTTGTTTTTATGGTTTTTATTATTCATTGAAGTGGGAAAATGCAGTGTGACATAACATATTGCAGCAATAGCCATTGTATTCCCTAGAGTCTCTGCTAAAATATATATAATGTTTGGCAGTTCCAAGTAATTTTCTAGCAAATAATATTGCTTTCTAACTTAAGAAACAAGTGTTGGACTTTAAGTGGTTAAATTTAGTTACAATGTTAGTTAGTTACAATGTTTCATTTTGTTTACAAACTTGGCAGACTGCCCAGATTTGTTCTTTACACACAGAAGTGTATCCCTTTGATCTAAGAAGGAAGTGTCAGTTACAATGTTTCCTGTTAAAAACTTGGCAGACTGCCCAGATATTTTCTTTTGACAGCTGAAAGTCTCTCCACTTGTTATATGAAAGAATCAGCAAACTCTGCATTGAAGATCGTCATGGGGGTTGAATCGAGATCACGATTTTTTTAACGATTAATTGTGCAGCTCTAGCACGGTATTTGTGCAGCAATTTTTCAAACATGTTTTTTTGGAAAAAAATGTTTCATTCATTAAAAAAACAGTTAGTTAGTTAAGTTAGCACAATTTTTTTGGTATCCTAAGCGATGCTTTACATTTTTTTAGGTTACATGTTTAGAGTTACAGAGGAGGTCTAGTACTAGAATTATTGTTCTCGCTCTAACGATCGTGGCGTATGTAACCTGTGTGTATCTGGCTCTGATACTACCAGTGCCTACCCAGCCACTGACTACTATCTCTACCCAGCCTGTCCCCACACACCCTCTCACCTGCTGACCTGTGGATGGGGGAATCACTCCTGCAGTGTTATTGTGTTCTGCCAGTGCGTACAATGATCAGTGTTGCTAACTTTAGCTGGCAGCACTGATTGTTTTAAGAAAAAAAAACATGCTGGTTGTACTCAAGTTGATTAATAGATTGACTTGTGTAAAACCAGCTAGCCCATACATAGATTGACTATGGCTGGTCTCTGCATAATTGGCGTAATTTCAATCCATGTATGACCCGCTTAACCACTACTCAGTCCCTAAATATCCTTCCACTCCTGTACATAGTGCTCACTGTCATACTCTCCACACTCCTCTCCTGTACATAGTGCCCACTGTCATACTCTCCACACTTCTCTCCTATACATAGTACCCACTGTCATACCCTACACACTCCTCTCCTGTACATAGTGCCCACTGTCATACCCTCCACACTCCTCTCCTATACATAGCGCCCACTGTCATACCCTTCACACTCCTCTCCTGTACATAGTGCCTGCTGTCATACACTTCTCTCCTGTACTTAGTGCCCACTGTCGCACCCTCCACACTCCTCTCCTGTACATACTGCTCACTGTCATACCCTCCACACTCCTCTCCTATACATAGTGCCCACTGTCATACCCTCCACACTCCTCTCCTGTACATACTGCCCACTGTCATACCCTCCACACTCCTCTCCTGTACATACTGCCCCATCATACCCTCCACACTTCTCTCTGGTACATACTGCCCTCTGCCATACCCCCTCACTCTTCCTGTACATACTGCCCATTGTCATACCCTTCACACTCCTCTCCTGTACATAGTGCTTTTTTCCGTACCCTTTGTACTCCTCTCCTGTACATAGTGCCCACTGTTAGACCCTCCACATTCCTCTCCCTCACCTGCACATACTTCCCACTTATATACCGTCCATACTCCTCCCCTATGTTGCTTAACCACAAAAACAGTTCTTTAAAATTATACTGAATATCCTCAATGTTACCAGCTCTAGAATGGACACACTTTTGTTAGTTCAGCTAAAGGAAATATCAGTTCTCATATCTGTTCTGCCCCATTATTAGTACTCATTTAATTTTGTGATTACTACTATGATGTATAGAGGAACATCAGGGATCTCAGCTACTCTAAATATAGCACTTATATAAAAAAGTGGCCCTGAAAATATTTTTTAAATGTTGGCAACTGTGCACTTAGGCACTGCCCAAGGGCCACCGTCCACCGGGTCAGTAGGGAGCCCCATGAGAGGCTCCTGGGATCCTATGATAATAAAGCGGTAGTAAACTTTCCTGACATTACTACTTTTTAGAGGCCCTGGGGTAGGTTATGCCACAACGTACAAGTATAAACAGCATATTAGCACATTAGTGTACACTTCAATTTTCAGACTGAGCCCTCCAGTGCTGCGATGAATAAGGCGGGGCCTGGACACTTCCATCTTCACCCGGTCTTCCTTCTGGGTTCTGTGCCTTTGGTCACTTGCCTTGGCTGGGCTGCGTTCATGTCATTCCCACGCATTTATTTATTATTTATTACACCCCATTCACACCTCCTCGACAAAACGCCCGACGCCGGCCGCTCGTGCCGCTGGAGGGGAGAATTCCCATTGCTGTCTATGAGATGGTTCACATCTCATAGACGCCGTACACCTGCGGCATGAAAAAAAGTCCCGGACCCTTTTTTTCAGGCGGCATTGGCGTTCGGCCATACAAAGCAATAGGAAGGATTTGTAAAAAAAAAGTTACACTATTCGCGGCAAAATACGCCGCGTACGCGGCGTTACTTGTCGCGGAGGTGTGAATGCAGCCTAAAAGGCCCCACCAAAATCCTCAGCACCAGGCCCATGATGTTCTTAATCTGGCCCTGTATTTACTCTGTCCTAACCTCCTAAGCCAGCTGTAGTAGTGTAGACTCTTCCTTACCTCTGGGGTGGAAAGTTGGCTGTATGCAGAGCGCACAGCTAAATTTCCTGTGCTAATAATAAGCACACATTTTGTCTAATAATATAATGCATCTTACCAATCATTCAATTTCCCATTCATCCAAATAACCAGACATCACCACACTGCTATGTTTTCAGCTCCTCAACATCTCTGCTTCCGTTTGGCCTTTTTATTCATAAATCACAAAATAAATTCTCAAAAGGAAGTGATGTCACAGGATGTCCGCTCCACCCAGGAAATTACCATATAAAGACATCCTTCCAACAGTATATACAATCAAGGCCGGGGGGGGGGGTATCATGAATTGAGAAGCGGGGGGTGCCACAAATCTAAAAATATAAAAAATAAATAAATTAAATATATATAAAAAAAATATATATATATATATATATTTTTTTATAAAAAAAAAAAAGGGGGGGGTGCCATCCGGGGCCCTGGGGACCTCTGGGCCCTTTTTAATAAAAAGAAAAAAGAAGAAAAAATAAGTAAAAAAAATATATAAAAAAGATTTAAAAACATTTTTTTTAAATTAAATAAAAAAAAAGGGGGGGGTTGCCATCTGGGGCTCTGGGGACCGCTGGGCCCTTTAATAAAAATAAAAAATAAAAAATATATAAAAAAATATTTTTAAAAAAGAAAAAAAGGGAGGGTTGTCATCCAGGGCCCTGTGGACCTCTGGGCCCCTGGGGATCTCTGGGCCCTTTAAAAAAATATATATTATATATATATATATATATATATATATATATATATATATATATATATATATATATGTGTGTGTGTGTATTTTTATTATATATATATAAAAAATACATTTATAAAAAAGGGGGGGTTTGCCATCCGGGGACCTCCGGACCCCTTACAAAAAATAAAATTGAAAAAAAAAAACGTTTGGAAAAAAAAGGGGGGTGGCCATCCGGGCCCCTTACAGGTGTACTGCCTGTACCCCCTGATGGTGGCCCGGGCCTGTGTACAATACAATACAATACAATACAAAACAGTACAATGCAATTAAAGGATTCTGATGGGTGTGTCTGAGCAGAGACAGGGTGAATGGAAGTTAAATAAACATGGACGCCATCTCTGGTCATAACAACCCAAGGCTCCCGTTTTACCGCTGATAGGAATCCTTATTCTGCGCTTATCCAGAGAACAACGCATATCCGGATTATACTATTATTGCTTGTGGAAGGGAGGCTATCAGCAGACGTGCGCTACGAATCCTGACCATGCTGATCTGTCATAGCAGAGACAAGAGCGCACATCCGCCTATAACAATAATGTCCTTGCAGAGCGAACATATCCCCTCTCGACGATCGTCTGCGCTATTGCACAGGGGCCCTTCGTCGGTGGACATATCCCCACTCTGCAAACATCTCTCTCCAACCTTAAGACCTTTTCTACTACCAGACGGGACTCAACTAGGGTCAGTCTGCCCCAGTCAGCTCTTTAGAGCGGGTTGCGGGAGAACTAACACTGGGTGACACTATGACAATACATATTAAATACATCTTCATACAATTTCCACGACACCTCACAAATGTTCTTTACACACAGGTGAAAGTACAGCTTCTGTGTATCCCTGTGTATCCCCTTGCCAGCAAAACATGGCCCTGCACAGGGCACACAAGTAATCACCCCGTGTGAATGGGCATAGCTCCCAACTCTCCCTGATTTTGAGGGACTGTACCTGATTTGGGGCAATGTCCATCTGCCCCTCTTTCCCCATCATTTGTCACTCCCTAAAATGCACTTTTTATCTTTCAAAAGGTGTTTCCCAGTGCTAAACTTTTCATCCAAATTCTAAATTGCTGCATGTGTACCTTTTTAAAAGCCAATACAAGAATAGTAGTGGTAAAAAAAAGTCCTTGTGGATTTAATTAGCCTTTTTTTTTGGTTAATTCTCCTTTAAGGGGGTGTGGCAGGGGGCGTGTCCTATGGCTACATACGTTTCTTAGGTGTCCCTCTTTCCCATCTCAAAATGTTAGAAGGTATGGGAATGGGGCTTCAGGTAGTAATTTTTTTGCCTGTAGTTACACTTTTTAACCACTTCCAGACCTTAGGTGTTTTTCAGATTCGGTGTTTGCAAGACTAAAACATTTTTTTCTGCTAGAAAATTACTTAAAATCCCCAAACATTTATATATTTTTTTTTCTAACACCCTAGAGCATAAAATAGTGGTCATTCCAATACTTTTTGTCACACCGTATTTGCGCAGCGGTCTTACAAGCGCACTTTTTTTGGAAAAAATTCACTTTTTTGAATTAAAAAATAAGACAACAATAAATTTGGCCCAATTTTTTTATATATTTTGAAAAGATAATGTTACGCCGAGTAAAATGATGCCCAACATGTCACGCTTAAAAATTGCGCCCGCTCGTGGCATGGCGTCAAACTTTTACCCTTAAAAATCTCGATAGGCGATGTTTAAAAAATTCTAGAGATTGCATTTTTTGAGCTACAGAGTAGCTCTAGGGCTATAATTATTGCTCTCGCTCTAACGATCGCGGCGATACCTCACTTGTGTGATTTGAACACCGTTTTCATATGCGGGCGCTACTCGCGTATGCGTTTGCTTCTGCGCGCGAGCTCGTCGGGACGGGGCGCTTTCAAAAAAATTTTTTTTGTTTTCTTATTTATTTTTATTTATTTTATTATTTTTTACACTGAAAAAATAAATAAATAATAATTTGATCACTTTTATTCCTATTACAAGGAATGTAAACATCCCTTGTAATAGAAAAAAGCATGACAGGTCCTCTTAAATATGAGATCTGGGGTCAAAAAGACCTCAGATCTCATATTTGGGCTTAAATGCAAAAAAAAAAAAAAAAAAAAAAGTCATTTTTTCAAATGACCAAAAAAAAAATGTGTCTCTTTAAGAGGCTGGGCGGGACTGACGTTTTGACGCCGAGCTATGGGGCCGAGCTATGGGGACGGCGAAGGAGATTTTTCCTCCAGTCTCGTCCCCGCTCACCAGCCGACAGCATCCGATCGCCTCCGCCGCTACCGACGGCTCCGGTAAGCGGCGGAGGGCGCGGGAGAGCGGCGGGAGGGGGGGGCCCTCTCCCGCCAACCAATAACGGCGATCTCGCGGTGAATCCGCCGTGGAGACCGCCATTATCGGATTCCAGACCGCGCACACTAAAAATGGATACCTCGGTTGTGACAGCAGCTGCTGCCGTTACCGAGATATACATCTTTAAAAATAGGACGTACATCGTCGTGCGCAGGTCTGGAAGTGGTTAAATCTTTGATCTTCCAGCAAATTTACTGACTGAAACAAGATTCTGACAAGAAAAGTGGAAAGTGCTCTTGAATAAAAGTATACATTTGATGCTTGAGGGGTGAAGCCCAGGTTATTGACTGAACGTCCATTTTCACTGCTGTCACTGTGACAGGAAGTCAGGTAAATATGTGGGTGTTGTCACAGACATACATTTCTGCCTTGTTTAGACAATACACCAATTGTTATTAGGCGTTGGCTGCAACAGTAGCCAAGGGCGTTGGAAAACTTCAGCTGTTCAGAATGAGGCAATTAAGGCATATATAAGTAATCCAGAGGATTACCACTGATTTGCTGCATCCTGAGGCTTTGTGAGTAAGAAGAGCAGCGTACTGAAAGTCTTCTGAGAAGGTGAGGAGAGGATTGATTTTTCTGTGTGATAAAAATCAAAAGACTATTGTTTTTCTGCTGTATGACCAGCAGTGTCTTCCCAGCATTAGGCTGTGCCAGACTCCATAGATAGGTTCCTGTGTGGTGAAGATAGACGCCCCAAGTGGCCAGGGTTTATTTTGTTTATGCTGTTTGGATGCTTGCACTTGTTTCCAGCAAGATGGAAGAATAAACCAAAATCTTTGTTTTCAACCGTCTTCGACTGCCTGTCTGTATAAATTCAGTGTGTGGTGAACCCATCCAAGGGGTCATACACCCCGCTACCGAGCTAACCCCTTACATCACATACAAGTGTTACTAAACCCAGGTGCCTGCATTCACTATATCTGGTCTCCCACGGTACACAGAACATGGAAACACAATTATTTTAATAAATATAAACTTCTAAATGCCTTTTCTCATCGGCAGTATATAACAGTCTTGTGACTTCTATCAGTGTCTGGCCGAGCACTGGTTAAAGCTTATAGGAGGAGTTTTTACTCTCCTCTGACTGTCCTATGATGATGCATGACCCCTGACTTTCTGTTTGAACAGTGCTGATTGGCCCTGTGCTGATCACATACACCCTCCCAAAAAAAAGCAACACACACCAAACTGAGCATGTGCAGAGTGCCCCCCCACCCCAAGGCTCTGTACTACCAGCAGATGGATTGGGAACTGTGGAGGGAGGGGAGTGCAAGAGAAGACAGGATCAAACAGCCTTTTTTACACAATGCAGAGGATTAACTCCTTAGGTCCCACAGTGAGTATGACAAGCATGTGTTACTGCATATAAAGACTGATTTTATTGTTTTGGGCTTAGTAAAACTTTACCTACTGTGATCTTAAGGTGAGATCTCTAAACCATCTAGTACAGCAATGCCAACTGAATAGAAACACCCCCTTTGTCACTTTAAATAGAACATAGCCTGGGAACCATATACATATAAACATAACTCTGCTCTTAATATAACAATCTCCTCCTGAGAAGTATATATTGTGTACCTTCACATGGCTATAAGACTTAAAATTACTTGTGATTTTAAAAATTCAAAACTCATAAATCCACCTACCTCAATAATTGGCAAGTTATACTGCAAGCTCCACTGATTCATATGTAGAACTACCTCTGCAGGGGCTGCTGGTAACTGGTACCACTTTTCCTGCACAGCCAGGCAACAAGCATTTTTCATTCACATTTTTCACTCGCATTTGGACACAAGAAAATAGTCTCTGTGCTTGGTTTTGTTGTTTTATTAGGGGTAATAACTTAGATGGGATGCCAAATTGGACCGGAACAATGAATGGGGATAACTTCCTTTCTATGTACCAAATCCTGTCCTCAGTGATCAAAATCAAAAGTCCCTTGAGGGCTAGGAGCGCTCATTCCCCTTTAAAAAATAGCACAGTGTGATGTAAACTGCATACAGTAGTGTCTCCTCCCCTTTGTAGCACTGCTTCCAGCTCTACTACCTGCAGGAACTACCAGCCCTCCTGGCTGCTTGTATACTTAGCATGGAGGCATGCCAGGACATTCTGACTGGGAATTGGCCTTAGTAAGATCCCTAAAGTATGCAGATCAGTACCTCCTGGCCTCAGCCCACTAACTTCTAGAAGCTTCTCCAAACTTCTAGATCCAGGAGGAGGATACTACAGACCTGCCTCTGTGGAGTCATCCAGCCTGACCTGCAGTGACCCTGACCCAATTTCTGACTCTCACAAACTTACCATGAGTCATAAGCCTAATTTTGCCTGTACTAACACCAGTAGAACACTAGAGGGTGCTACATATAGATTCAATTCAGAGGTAGATTCATATTTCTATGGAGCATTGAAATTATGAAAATGGTGCAGTACAAATAGAAAACAAAAAACAAACAAACAAGATCATTAATTTGTAAGCAGAAACTACTAAGGCATTTCCTTTGATTTGTGTTAGTTTAATATTTCCCTTAAGCATACATTTTGTTTAGGCTACGGGGATCCTACTTGTAAATTGTTGCTGTAGAACAAGACCTTCCTGAGTGTCATGTCATTTTCAAGCTACTCCTGGGCAGATTTAATCTAGTTGAAAAAAAAATAAAAAGTCAGGTTTGGGAGGCAGACACAGGTTCCTGACAAGGCTTCTACTCTGAGGCTAATTGCATTTGTCCTGCCATAGCCTGGCAGGTTATGAGATCACAGCCACGCTGATGCACAACTTTGCATTGTTAAAGGAATGGTATGGAGAGGGGGAAAAAAAACTCTTAGAGGTCAAACTCCGTTCACAAGCCAGGAACAGAGCAAACTGTGGCATTGATGGAAAGAGAGAATAAAAGCAGAGACAAGATAAATGGAGATTATCTAGAGGAATCAGTACGCTTAACCGACCTGTCTGAATCCTTAAGGGGGAAAAATGGATGTTATACAGAGAAACTATAAGACTCAGCCTAATATCATGTACTGTTCAATGAGGGATAGCTAAGCAGAGCTGTATGTGAAATGAAAACAAATGAAATGACTGTGACCTGATGCAGAACCACATGTATTGTGTTGTGGAAGGGTCGGCTTAACTTGCATTATTAGTATAACAGTATAATGACTTAATGACATTACTACATTTGCATTGTAATGCAGCTCAATGACAATCACTTCTGTTAACTCAACTATTGCAATGTACTGACCTCACTGAAGATGTTATAGAAATGGTCCACGTTGACATTTTTCAACAGGTTTTTAGTCATGGTGATAGCGAGTGGTCTGATATTGAGCTATACAAAATAAATTGTCTGCATTCCTCACAAAACGATACTGCACTACTTAGTATGGAATTCAAGATGATTTTGGACATGCATTTCAACTAAGAAAAGGGTCGGGATTAAATGACAAAACATTTCTGTCCTTTAGCAAGTAAAAAAAAATAAAAAGTGTAATGCCACGTACACACGACCGTTTTTTCGCGATGTGAAAAATTACTTTTTTTTTAATGTCATTGAAAACTATCGTGGGTGGGCTCCAGAGCATTTTTTGCGACGTTAAAAATGGGCATTAAAAATTTAGAACATGCTCTAAATTTCTGCGTCGTTTTTACGTTGTCATTTTTAACGTCGTAAAAAATGGTCGTGTGTGGGCTTTAACGACGTGAAAATAACGTGCATGCTCAGAAGCAAGTTATGAGACGAGAGCGCTCGTTCTGGTAAAACTAGCGTTCGTAATGGAGATAGCACATTCATCACGCTGTAACAGACTGAAAAATGTGAATCGTCTCTCACCAAACTTTTACTAACACGGAATCAGCAAAAGCAGCCCCAAGGGTGGCGCCATCTGAATGGAACCTACCCTTTATAGTGCCATCGTACATTTTTTTTCATGATCGTGTGTATGCAAGGCAGGCTTAACAATAATCGGGTTAAAAAAAACGTTGTTTTTTTCTAGACCATTAAAAATGGTCGTGTGTACGCGCCATAAGGATTTGGTTTTCTTAATGCAATTAAAAATGTTGGTACTTTATACCTAATGGTTGATAGCAGCGTTTGTCACATCATCGACAGTAATGCTTATAGTTTGGGTAACAAGCTTTGTGAGCTGTGGTGCCACGCTCTAGTGCTCAAATAACACATGCAATTGAACTTTAGTAATCCATAAAGTAAAAAAAAGTAAATATTAAAAGTGATCAAACAAAGTCAACATGCGTTCTTAATACAAAGCCAATCCAGTGTCTCTGGCAGGCAGTGTAGTCCCTTTTTAGAATGGCAATTAATGGCTTGTTGCCATTCTGGAATGGGTGGGCAAGTCTTCATTCCCACATTTCCCTAGTTGCTAGAGCTGTTTTGATCACCATTCTGAGAGGGATGTCCCTACCTTCTGGAGTCGCTGGATTGGCTTTGTAATAAGAGTGTATGTTGACCACTCTTATTAAGGAGTCACACTCCATCTGGGACGCAGAGCATGAGAGTGAAGTGTGTTACTGTACCTGGCTTTCTTGGAGTCTCTTTTTTCTATAATGGCTGTGAGATCACTAAAATTTAGGTTGTCCGTTTTTTTCTGGACTTTGATCAATTAAAAATGTCACTTTTTTTTTTACTTTATGGATTACTAAATTTCAATTGCATGTGTGTTTTGAACACTAGAGTCCTGCACTATTGCTGTACCATATTTTAAGTACAGCAGCTGCATACATTTTTGCCCTAGAGTGGATCTACACCAATTTTTGTAAGCTTTGTGAACTGTCAGCTCTTAGGTCTTTGACATTGTAGAGATAACAAAGACATGGTTCAGGGATTAAGATGATTGAGAAATAATTATACCAGGGTAGGTAAGAGGGGATGTGGAGTTGCCATTTATGTCAAAATGAGCATAAAGCTAATGCCTCGTATACACTATCGGTTTTCCCGGCGGTCAAAAGTCCGCCGGGAAAACCGAGAACCTGCTTGGTTGCTTTTCCCCGTGTACACACGGCCGGTTTTCCCAACAGGAAAACTGCCATGACAGCTTTGGTCGGGAAAACCTGCCGTGTGTATGCTCCATTGCAGTGTTTCCCATAGGAAAACTGCAGAGCAAAAAAAACCGCAGAGAATCGCGACAGAAAAAAAAAAAAAAAGGTTTTAATTTTTTTGCTTGTAGTTTTCCTATGGGATACACTGCAGTGGAGCATACACATGGTCGGTTTTCCCGTCCAAAGGTGTTTATTGGGATTTTATGTGTTAGACCAACACAAAGTGGCACATAATTGTGACTTGGAAGGAAAATTATAAATGGTTTTACAAGTTTTTTACAAATAAATATGTGAAAAGTGTGGCGTGCATTTGTATTCAGCCCCCCTGAGTCAATACTTTGTAGAACCACCTTTCACTGCAATTACAACTGCAAGTTTTTTTTGGGGACGTCTCTACCAGCTTTGCACATCTAGAGAGTGACATTTTTTCCAATTCTTCTTTGCAAAATAGCTCAAGCTCTGTCGGATTGGATGGAGAGTGTCTGTGAACAGCAGATTTCAAGTCTTGCCACAGATTCTCAATTGTATTTGGGTTTGGACTTTGACTAGGCTATTCTAACACATGAATATGCTTTGAGCTAAACCATTCCATTGTAACTCCGGCTGTATGTTTAGGGGCATTGTCCTGCTGGAAGGTGAACCTCCGCCCCAGTCTCAAGTCTTTTGAAGACTCTAAAGCCCTGTACACAGGTAAAAAGTCAGCCGAGAAAACCAGAGGGGAAAGCCGAGAACCTGCTCGGTAAGTTTCCCTATCGGGAAACCTGCTATGGAGCATACACACGGACGATTTTCCCGACCAAAAGCAAACATGGCAGTTTTCCCGTCGGGAAAACAGATTGTGTGTACGATATAAATAGTTTTGATATACTTCACTATTGGAGCCATTTTAGTTTTACATGAGGAGCAGTTTTGATTTATTGGAACACTGGTGGAATCGTCTAATACCATTGGAGACTTTGCTGTATTGCCGAGCATGTGAGTGCAGGGCATGTCCTATTGGTAAGCGCAATTTCTTAGGGTGTGGAGTCACTGAGCTCTTATGGTGTGGTGGAAGGTCTCAAGCAAGATTTTTCAAGAAGACTAAGTGGACACTTTAACCACTTGAGACCCGCGCTGTAGACGAAAGACATCCACAGCGCGGCTCTCAACTGCCTGGTGGATGTCCATGGCTCTCCTTTTATGTGCATTCTCCGCGCGCGCCGCTGGGGGCGCGCAGCGGGGAAACACTGTGCCCGGTGCATCGCTGAGATGCCGATGTGCTTGCCTGGTGCCCGCGATGTCCGCCAGGTACCCGCCATCGGCGGTGACAGCAGGGACGTGGAGCTCTGTATGTAAACACAGAGCTCCACGTCCTGTTGGGGATAGAGGAGACTGATGCTGTGTCCCTTGTACATAGGGACACAGCATCGGTCACCTCCCCCAGTCAGTCCCCTCCACACACAGTAAGAATCACACCCAGGGAATACATTTAACCCCTTCCTCACCCCCTAGTGTTAACCCCTTCCCTGACAGTCACATTTATACAGTAATTAGTGCATTTTTTTAGCACTGATCGCTGTATAAATGTGAATGGTCACAAAATTGTGTCAAAAGTGTCCGATATGTCCGCGGCAATATCGCAGGCTTGACAAAAAAAATTAAAAAAATCGCAGATCGCCGCCATTACTAGTAAAAAATAGATCATAAATCTATCCACTATTTTGTAGGCGCTATAAAAAAAAAATATCGCAGAGATGATCAAATACCACCAAAAGAAAGCTCTATTTGTGGAAAAAAAATGATAAACATATAATTTGGGTACAGTGTTGTATGACCGCGCAATTGTCATTCAAAATGCGTCAGCGCTGAAAGCTGAAAATTGGTCTGGGCAGGAAGCGGGTTTAAGTGCCCAGTAATGAAGTGGTTAAAGTTTAATCACTTGAAATGTAATCACTTATGGACTTGGCTTGTTATTACTTATTTTTGACTACCAGATGAACGCTTTTGAACATTTACATTTATTTAATTATTTCAGTTTTATCCAATATATATAAATATATATACACACACACACACACACACATTTTTTTAGTATATGTGTGATACACTTTTTCACAGAGTGATCTATTTATATTGTAATTTAGAATTGTTCATTCACTGAACATAGCGCTACCATTTTGTTCACTCATTTTGTTATAAAACATATCCAATAAAAAATCTGAAAATCAAATTTCTTCATAAATTTAGGTTAAAATGTATTTTTCTACATGTCTTTGGTTAAAAAAAAAATCCCAATTAATGTATATTTACTTTGGAGGAAAGTTTATAGCGTCTACAAACTACGACGATACACATTTTTACCTTAATGCAGGGAATGTTTAGGCTTTACAATTGTTACAATCACTTGCACACATTTTAGACTGCACATTGTAGACCTGAAGAAAATATGCTGGAGAATCAGTACTGTGTGTGGGATCGATGGAGGCCAGTGCAGCAGTTGATTTGAAGAGGAAGAAAGCAGAGGAGAGAGGCAGAGCAGCAGCGGTGATGGGAGGTTATTTTAAGATAACGCTGATCAGTGGCTTGGTAGCCACTAATCAGAGCTATTGTTTTGTTCAGCAGAGTCTGCTGAACAGTTCTGGTATAGGCTCATGGTCACTGGAGTGACCATGAGCTTATAGCAGAAGCAGGAATGCAGGCCAGCTGGAAGCAGTGCTGTAGGTCTGTATGCTGTACAGACCTGACAGCGAAAGGCTTTTTACTAGGGATGAGCTGAACACCCCCCTGTTCGGTGCGCACCAGAACTTGCAAACACACCAAATGTTTGTGTGAACTTTAGAACCCTATTAAGATCTATGGGACTCAAATGTTTGAAATCTAAAGTGCTAATTTTAAAGGCTAATATGCAAGTTATTGTCCTAAAAAGTGTTTGGAGACCCGGGTCCTGTCCCAGGGGACATGTATCAATGCAAAAAAAAGTTTTAAAAACTGCAGTTTTTTCGGGAGCAGTGAATTTAATGATGCTAAAAGTGAAACAATAAAAGTGAAATATTCCTTTAAATTTCGTACCTGGGGGGGGGGGGGGTGTAAAGTTAGCATGTGAAATAGCGCATGTTTCCCATACTTAGAACTGTCCCTGCACAAAGTGTAATTTCTGAAAGAAAAAAAGACATTTAAAACCGGACTTGCGGCTATAATGAATTGTCGGCTCTGGCAATTCAGAGAGGATTCATTCATAAAAAAAAGCGTGGGGGTCCCCCCAAATTCAATTACCAGGCCCTTCAGGTCTGGAATGGATATTAAGGGGAACCCCACTGTCAATTTAAAAAAAAATGACGTGGGGTTCCCCCCAAATATCCATTCCAGACCTTTCAGGTCTGGTGTGGATTTTAAGGGGAACTCTACCCCAAATTAAAAAAAAAAATGGTGTGGAGTTCCCCCAACAATCCACACCAGACCCCTTATCTGAGCACGTTAACCTGGCCGGCCGCAGAAAAGAGGGGGAGACAGAGTGCGGCCCCCCTCTCCTGAACCGTTACAGGCCACATGTCCTCAACATGGGGAGGATGTCCCCATGTTGATGGGGACAAGGGTCTCATCCCCGCAACCCTTGCCCGGTGTTTGTGGGGGTCTGCGGGCGGGGGGCTTATCAGAATCTGGAAGACCCCTTTAACAAAGGGGACCCCCAGATCCTGGCCCCCCCATGTGAATTGGTAATGGGGTACATTGTACCCCTACCATTTCATGAAGGAAGTGTAAATAGTTGGAAAAGACACACACACCGTAGAAAAAAGTCCTTTATTAGTAAAAAAAAGAAAAAAAATCCAGCAGTGGTAATCCACTCGGTCCTGGCTTCCTGCTCCAATGTTGTCTGTATCCAGCGATGGGTGATCTCCTCTCCAGTCCAGTGATGAGAAAATCATCCGGGATCCAGAGCTCCAGAGCACAGCATCGGAAGCCGCCTCTCTCCGCCGGACACAGCCCAGCGGAATGAAGCGGCTGGAGCTTTGACATTTCTTATATAGGGGAGGCGGGACCACCCGTCACGTGACCCCGCACCATCTGACGCACCCTCTGCTACGTCACTGGGGCACCCCTCTTTTCTGCAGCTGGCCAGGTTAACGTGCTCGGATAAGGGGTCTGGTGTGGATTCTTGGGGGAACTCCACGCCATTTTTTTTTAAATTTGGGGTGGAGTTCCCCTTAAAATCCACACCAAACCTGAAGGGTCTGGAATGGATATTTGGGGGGAACCCCACGTCCTTTTTTTTTAAATTGACGATGGGGTTCCCCTTAATATCCATCCCAGACTTGAAGGGCCTGGTAATTGAATTTGGGGGGAACCCCACGCTTTTTTTTTATTTTTTATGAATGAATTCTCTCTGAATTGCCAGAGCCGACAATTCATTATAGCCGCAAGTCAGTTTTAAATGTCTTTTTTTTCTTTCAGAAATGACACTTTGTGCAGGGACAGTTCTAAGTATGGGAAACATATGCTATTTCACATGCTAACTTTACACCCCCCCTAGATACGAAATTTAAAGGAATATTTCACTTTTATTGTTTCACTTTTAGCATTATTAAATTCACTGCTCCCGGAAAAACAGCCGTTTTTAAAACTTTTTTTGCATTAATACATGTCCCCTGGGGCAGGACCCAGGTCCCCAAACACTTTTTAGGACAATAACTTGCATATTAGCCTTTAAAATTAGCACTTTAGATTTCAAATTTGCCGCCAACATCCCAAATTGTTTTTTGTTCGGCGAACAGACAATGTTCAAGTCGAACATGAGTTCGACTCGAACTCAAAGCGCATCCCTACTTTTTACAATCTGCAAGATGTCATTTGGATCAGAGCACTAGGTGCCAGAGCTGCTGATATTGTTAGTTTTATATGAATCAGTTATAGAGATCACACTTGCAATGCTTAGACTGGGGAAGCAGAATAGTCAAAAATAATTTTAGCTCCAATCAAAAAGCAACAAAATCTGGTGTGAACTGGCCCTAAATGTTAATCACTTATGGTCTAAAACAGTTGATTGCATGTCATCCCTTTCTCAGCCTTCCCATAAGGTTCTGCAATTAGAGTGTGTTTTTAAACAATTCATTGCTACCTATGAGAGTTATCAAAGACTGTGCTTTAAATATACTAATCTTTTAAAGCAGTACAACACTAAAGAATTACAAAAATAATTAAAGGGATTTGATAAGCTTAATCTAGAGAGAGAACAATTACCGGTAGTACTATAAACAAAGGTAGAAGTGAGAATCACACAACTTTATGAATCTAAATCTCATTGCTGTGCATCTACAAGACATTCCTCCGGATCTACCAAGTCTCAGAAACCAGATCTCCACTCTCAGTCATGCAACTTATCAAGATCCATGCCAATGCTAAAGATTCTAAAATTTAGACATTCTTTGCGAGATAGAAAAGCAGAGATGGAAGCAGGAGCCACAGGAACTGCACGCAACAAAGCACTGATGGTAGCTAGCAGAGGTGGAAGAAGAAGCTGCAAGCAAAAAAGCAGAGATGGAAGCAGGAGCTGCAGAAACTGTACACAAGAAAGCACTGATGGAAGTGGATATGGAAGCAGAAGCTGCATACAAGAGAACAGAGACTAAAGCTTTGGAGAAACAATGTATGCACAGCACAGCCATGACAAGGTTAAAGGTTTTATAGCAAGCAGCTAGCAAAAGTGAAGGAAACAGTAGCAGACTCTTGGTTGCATCATATGTATCATATTCTTTACACAAAACAAAACTCCAGCTCCCAGCCACAGCAGCTGTATCCCTCAACCAAGGTCGGTACACTGTGCTTACCACCTCTCTAGACAATGTGCCTGCAGATCCCTTCAGATAACCAGGCCTTTGCACTGCAGCAAACTGTAGACATGGGTATGCAGATGTAGCACCCCCTTACTTTCAGTACGGGCACTACGCTAAAGTTAGTGGGGAATGGGAGAGTTATTTTGCTCCCATTCACAATTTGCTAAATTGGGACTTCTGTCACTCCAGAAACGTCCACTGGGTCAGTCTGTGCTCCAGGGATGCAATACCATCCCTGGCCAGCAGTTGGCACCAGAGGGGTTCTGGCAGAGCAACTTTGCCCAGCAGCCAATTAGAGGAGCTTTTCCCTCGCGGGGCATGCGGGGGGAGGGTATATCTATGACAGGTATCATGTGCTAAGCTAAGCTTTCGCGGGGTCCCGGTTCCAGGTGCGGCATCCACCTTCAGGGTGCGCGCATCCATGGACCCTGCCAGCGCGGCCCACCAGGCCAGAATTGCAGGCTACACAAAACCTCATCCGGAGGTAAAAGGGGACTCCAGTGACTTACTGGGTCCCCGGTTCTATTGAAAGGATCTCAGGCTGGATGCCGTTCGATTGGGGGGGTCGGCTTGAGGGGAACCCGGAGGTAGGTTGTCAAACAGGGCTTGAACGAACCAATCGGGGATCTGGTGACCGGAATGCTGACAGGTACGCTTTGCTGTCATCTGGTAACCTATGCTAAAACCTACTGGGAGGATTCGCTCCATTCATCCATTTAGCTCACTTAAAGTAATTGACCTGTGGCAGAGGCCCTAGAGCCAGGTCTGTGAGAGAGATCTGTTCCTCCCAGCAAATCCAAAGTGACACCTCGGCTGCCAGGCTTGTGAGAGGGGTCTGTCCGGGGGCACTTCACTCACTCAGAAAGAGTGGCGACGAATCACAATCTGATACTACTAAGAGCAGGACTGCTCGGTTTATATCCAGGCCTGATATCGCAAGGTTCTCCCTCTCTCCTCATCAACCTTTTCTTCCCACTTGAAGTTGATGTTGGCCGAGTTGGCCAGGAAAAAGTATTGGAAAACCCTTTATTCACTGTCTGGACCTTCGCTCACTGCTTTGTTCTCCAACTGCACCCATACGCCACATTAAGGTAACTCAATATGCCGATCCCAACAACAAATCAGCGGCTCCTTCGGGGTAGCGCTACACAGATAATGTATTGCTATATCTTTTAAGAAGGAAATCTGCATGTTTAAGGGAGGAATGCCAGTATACTGTACATGCTCTGAGGTTTGTGATAAAAATTTAATGTAGCCTATCTGCACAAATCATTGAAATCCCATACAGCCAAAGTCAAGCCTGGGGCCATCCAGAAGACTTGCGTATACAGATAATGCAGTTTTAGGAATCACTATACAGTTGGGAAGTACAAGACGCTTACCTAGAATATATTTCCCGCCATAGTATAGTTGCCATCTGCCCTAATTCCATGTTGACTGCATTTTTACCACAGTTTACCTAACCCCACCTTTTTATGGTGAAATGTTCAGAAAGTTATACCAAGCTGGAGGCTGGGTTCACACTGCTGAATGGAGCGGCTCACAGAAGGGGTCGGGTGCATCCCTATTCACCATTTCAGGTCCGATTTCGGTCCGAAATTTTGGCTGAATTCAGCCCTGAAACGGACCAGAAGATGCACAGGACTCCTGTGCAATTCTCTCCGCAGCTGCCCTGGAGCTGTGTGAACCGGCTCCATAGAGAGCCTGTCACAGGCACCTGACATGCGAATTGGATGCAGAGAAACCCACATCCAATTCGCAATAGTGTGAACTCAGCCTAAAGGTATATTTTTGAAATTATTGCACCCACCAGGTTGCTCATCTGAGAACAGGATTTACTCATCTTTGCATAAATACATACAAATTTAAAACTTTTAATAGGCTATTGATATATATGCAGTGATGAATGAGGTTTCAACCATTTTGAGAAGATATTGTGATGTTTCAACTAGGAAATTCAGATGGGTCAATTTTTAAAGCTCTTATAAATAAATGAGTACATGTAACACAATAAATAGGTTCAGAAAATGGAAACATCCCAATTTTTACTGCTCAGTGCAGCTGCAAACAAACATTATATCTGTGTCCAGCAGATGTAGCTATGACATTCTGCAAATGGGCTATGTAGTTAGAAAAATGGTCTAAAATTTGCGCAGGAGGATTGTCAGACAGTTAAATGCCATTCTCCAGCTGTATTCTCAAGATCCTCGTTATTTGTAGAGTTACCTTCTATAAATGTGCCTGAAACAAGGAAAATGGGGCTATGCTCCAAGTCAATTAAGGTATGGATCTACAAACAGGTCTTTCTTCATATGCAAGAAAAGTGCTGTTATTGCATGTTTCTGGTTCAATTGGAAGGAGTTCAAACCCTGATTCAAGTCATTATTCTCCTACATATTTTTTTTTCTAAAAGTTTTTATATAGAGTTTTTAAACATGTTATCACTAGTCACTGGACCCTGGCAGTGCTGCAAGCAAGGTTGGCTTCCTAGGCTTACCTGCAGTATGGAATATGTGACTGTTCCCATCTGTACACAAGCATGTGAGCCTACTAGTGTAGGGTGACCAGACATCCCCGGTTTCCGGGGACAGTCCCTGGATTGAGGACACTGTCCCCAGACCAAGTCTGTCCCCTGTTATGTCCCCGGATTGGATTTGAACAGGGGCTGGGGCAATTTCAAAGGCAGTCAGTGCAGCATTAAAAAAAAAATCTGAATTGCACACCTTCGCTCCACTAGCTTAGGAGGGTGTATTTTTTCCATTATCTGTGCCTCTTTCTGATGATCATGTGCTGGTCGGAGCGGAAGGAATATTTCTTCTGTTTCGGGTGCATGCCTATTCAGCTCCACTCGCATTTTGTTCTGCCTTGACTCAAGCCCCGGCCTTTAACTGACAATTGCGCGGTCGTGCGAAGTGGCTCCCAAACAAAATTGGCGTAGTTTTTTTCCCACAAATAGAGCTTTCTTTTGGTGATATTTGATCACCTCTGCGGTTTTTATTTTTTGCGCTATGAACAAAAATAGAGCGAAAATTTCGAAAAAAAAATATATTTTTTACTTTTTTGCTGTAATAAATAGCCCCAAAAATATATAAAAATATATATTTTTCCTCAGTTTAGGCCGATACGTATTCTTCTACATATTTTTCATAAAAAAAAAGAAATTGCAATAAGCGTTTATTGATTGGTTTGCGCAAAAGTTATAGCGTCTACAACAGTGATATGTAATTAGCGGACCTCCAGCTGTTGCAAAACTTCAAGTCCCATCATGCCTCTGCCTCTTGGTGTCATGCTTGTGGCTGTGGCTGTGGCTGTCTTGCTATGTCTCATGGGACTTGTAGTTCTGCAACAGCTGGAGGTCCACTAATTGCATATCCCTGGTCTACAAAATAGTGCATAGTTTTATGGCATTTTCATTAATATTTATTTTTTACTAGTAATGGCGGCGATCAGCGATTTTTATCAATACTATGACCTTATGGCGGACACTTCGGACATTTTTGACACCATTGGCATTTTTATAGCGATCAGTGCTATAAAAATGCATTGATTACTATAAAAATGCCACTGGCAGGGAAGGGGTTAACACTAGGGGGCGAGGAAGGGGTTAGTTACTGTATGTTCCCTGTGTGTGTGTTCTAACTGAAGGGGGGGTGGGACTGACTTGGAGAAATGACAGATCGCACCAGAACTTGCGAACACACCAAATGTTCGTGTAAACTTTAGAACCCTTTTAAAGTCTATGGGACTCGAACGTTTGAAATCTAAAGTGCAAATTTTAAAGGCTAATATGCAAGTTATTGTCCTAAAAAGTGTTTTAGGACAATAATGCGAATTGGATATGGATTTCCCCGCTTCCAACTTGCATGGCAGGAGATTGTGACCGGCTTTCTATGTGACCGATTCACACATCTCTGCAGAGGCTACAGTGTGAATTGCACAGGAGCCCTGTGTGTCTTTTGGTTAGTTTTAGGTCCGAATTTAGCCCAGAATTCGGGCTGAAATGAGACCTGAAACAGTGAATGGAGGCGCACCGGACTCCTGCTGTGAGCCGTATGTGGCTTAGGCCCCGTACACACGACAGAGGAACTCGACGTGCTTGGCACGTCGAGTTCCTCGTCTCGTTTTGGGATGAAGCCGCCGAGGAGCTCGGCGGGCCGCCTTCTCCTATAGAACAACGCGGCCAACGAGAAAATAGAGAACATGTTCTCTATTTTCTCGTCGAGCTCCTCGGCGGCTCCATCGAGCCAAAACTGTACAGACGACAGAGATTCTCGGCAGAATCCGGGTTTTGACCGAGTTTCTCGGCGAATTCTGCCGAGAATCTCTGTCGTGTGTACGAGGCCTTAGATGTGAACCCAACCTAACTGTTTATTTAAACTGAAGGAAGGTTCTAAATAGTTTTCTTAGCTTGAATAGAAGGCTAGTACCAATGGATGGGGAAGCATCAAATCGCTTTTTCTGAAACTAAACCCAGAAGAAAGGAATTAGAATTTGGGTGTATGTGAACTAGTAGTCTTCAAAATTGCCTTAGACCCCAACAAGCAAGACAAACACTTTTTCATGTGTTGATATTTATTTTGCTTATTTTTCTACTTCTATAATAGAGACAGAAATGGTATGTTTCACTATTAGGGTTGAGTGAACCCGAACTGTAAAGTTCTCGTTCGTACCGGACTTTTGGATTTTTGGTACCCGGACCCAAACCCGAACAATTTACTGTAAGTTCGGGTTCAGTCTTCTGCAATGTAATGGCACGCTGCAGGGCAGCCAATCAACATTTGTTTTACTCGTGTGACCTAGAAGCCATCACAGCCATGCCTACTAATGGCATGGCTGTGATTGGCCAGTGCAGCATGTGACCCAGCCTCTATATAAGCTAGAGGCACATAGCACAGCACGTCACTCTGCTTTAGATAGGGTAGGGAAAGGCTGGTGCTGCTGCTGCTGCTCTGAGGGAGAGAATTAGATAGGAGTCAGACTGTCCTGCTTCAGAAATCAAATTACTCAGCGATCTACATAGCACAGCAAGTCACTCTGCTTTAGATAGTTACTTTAGGGACAGGTTCCTGCCTGGTTTTGCTTTTAGGGACAACAAAATATAGGAGTCTGTCCTGCTTCAGAAATCAAATTATACCAGCACTGCATATGTTTCTGTGAGATACACCTTTTAGATACTTTAGGGAAAGGTTCCTGCCTGGTTTTGCTTTTAGGGAGAGAAATAGGAGTCAGTCCTGCTTCAGAAATGAAATTACACCAGCACTGCATATGTTACTGTGAGATACACCTTTTAGATACTTTTCTTCTATTGTGCTATTCAAAAAACATCCATTTAGATGAAAAAACATTTTTTTGCAGTGTTCCCTCCATATCTGTACATGTGAGATAAACACTTTAGCTACTGTTCTTCTATTTTGCTATTCAAAAAACACCCAGTGTTTCCTCCAGTGTTTGCAGTGTTTCCTCCATCCCACAGGACTTGTCCGTACCTTGTGCAGAATTGACACGTATATCGGCCTTACCCAGCCATTCTTGTATTTCTGATCTTTCTCACTCTTTTGGGGTGTACCCTAATTTAAAAAATAAATAAATTAAAAACAAAAACCTGTGTTGGCTACCTCGTCCTCCTCCACCTACACCGCCACATCCACCGCCACCTCAACCTCCTACTCCACATGGACCTCGTCCTCCTAGGTCAAGATTTTTATTTTTATGTATTTTATGTTATATTAAGTTATTTCCTTATGCACATTTGTTTGCAGAGTGCTTGGCATGCTCTTACCAACATGCTGCTGCCATTTGCAGCCCAATGGCCCTTTCCATTAGCTTTTTAGGGACATTTTAGTACTCAATGGGGTTCGGGTCCCGAATCTGGACTTTTTTCCGAAGTTCGGCCGAACCCGTCGAACCCGAACATCCAGGTGTTCGCTCAACTCTAGTCACTATCATAATTGAATTTTTGACCTCTGCCACAAAGCCTCTCTTCCCTTAAGGTAACAGTTTTTCCTGGACATTTTATTATCAATTTACACAAAATACTTATAATCTTTGATAACTACAGTATATATACTCTATGGGGTTGATTTACTAAAGGTGAATAGTCTACACATGATTGGATAATGGAAATAAACAGATCTTCACCATGTTCACTAAGCTCTGGGGAAAATAAGTAAAACTACACTTGGAAAGTGCACAGATTATTTGTCTTTAGTGAATCAACCCCAAGTTCTTCTGATGAGGTAAAACTCCAGGCAACCAACAAAATACAATACTGAAATTATATATATATATATATATATATATATATATATATATATATATATATATATATATATATATATATATATATATATATATAAACACACACACACACAAAAACACACACACACACACACAGTATACTGGTTACCTGTCTGGGGATTGTGTTGTTTAACTTCTACTCTTGTATCTCACAAGGAGGTATTAACGACGTGTACACAGTATGTGGAAATGCGTGTCATGCATAGGGCAGCCATTTCACTTAGATGCATGTTAGTGGTTATATTAAAGATGAATGGCAAAACATTTGCTTTTCATTTTGCTGTGATCTGGAATGCCTGAGGTTCCAAATCACCTCTATTAAAAGCCCACCTAAAATGTCCCATAGCACAATAAAGCTGCCACAGTAGGGTACCTAGTACAACAAACACTCATGTAAAATGCAGGTGCAATTGTAAATTAAACCACACTTATCTTCAAATGTAGAAGTATGAATTCACTGTTACCTATGATCTGAAGATTAATTGTCCCCAACATTCTCTTTCAGGTTCATCAATAACACAGCTGCTTGCCCGTGACCCTGATGGAAATGCTCTGGTGTTTGGAATTGTAGGTGATGAAGCCCAAAAGTTTTTTGCTGTACAAAGTGAGACTGGTGTAGTCTGGCTGAGACAACCATTGGATCGAGAGGTACTGCTTTTCTACATTACACCTTGAAAATATAGATTAGAGGATGCAAAAATTAATTGAATTACATTTTTGTGGAACTATATAAAAGGATGTACCCAGTTTGATATGACTGCTATAATGTGGTTAGGTTTAAACATTTTCTATTCACATAAACAGAGAGCATACTTTATCTTTACACTACCTTTAACCACCTAAGACCCGGACCTTTATGCAGGTAAAGGACCTGGCCAGTTTTTGCGATTCGGCACTGCATCGCTTTAACTGACAATTGCGCGGTCGTGCAATGTGGCTCCCGAACAAAATTGGCGTCCTTTTTTTCCCACAAATAGAACTTTCTTTTGGTGGTATTTGATCACCGCTGCAGTTTTTATTTTTTGCGCTATAAACAAAAATAGAGCGACAATTTTGAAAAAAATCTATATTTTTTACTTTTTGCTATAATACCCCCAAAAAAGATATAAAAAAAATATTTTTTCTCAGTTCAGGCCGATACGTATTCTTCTACATATTTTTGGTAAAAAAAATCGCAATAAGTGTTTAACGATTGGTTTGCGCAAAATTTATAGCGTTTACAAAATAGGGGATAGTTTTATGGCTTTTACATTAATATTTTTTTTTTACTACTAATGGCGGCGATCAGTGTTTTTTTTCGTGACTGCGACATTATGGCGGACACATCGGACAATTTTGACACATTTTTGGGACCGTTGTCGTTTTCACAGGAAAAAATGCTATAAAAATGCATTGTTTACTGTGAAAATTACAATTGCAGTTTAGGAGTTAACCACTAGGGGGCGCTGTAGGGGTTATGTGTGACCTCATTTGTGTTTCTAACTGTAGGGGGGCGGGGCTGGACGTGTGACGTCACTGATCGCCTTTCCCTATATCAGGGAACAGACGATCAGTGACATTGTCACTGTGAAGAACGGGGAAGGTGTGTTTACACACACCTCTCCCCGTTCTTCAGCTCCTGTGACCGATCGCGGGACACCGTCGGTGATCAGGTCCGCGGGTCCAACGGCCACGGTGCTTCGGACCGGGTCGCGCACGCGCACCCACAACCCACGGCTGTGCACTTAAAGAGGACGTACAGGTACGTGCTTGTGCCCAGCCATGTCATTCTGCCTACGTATATGTGCAGGAGGCGGTGGTTAAAGTGATAGTAAAGGTTTGTTTTTTTTTTTTTGTTTAAAATAACAAACATGTTATACTTACCTCCTCTGTGCATGGGTTTTGCACAGAGTGGCCCCGATCCTCCTCATCTGGGGTCCCTCAGCGGCGCTCCTGACTCCTCCCCGCATCAAGTGCCCCCACAGAGAGCCACATTCCATTGGGGCACTCATGCGGGTGTGCTCCCGAGTCCTGCTGCTACGTCCATTGACACAGACAGCAGGACAAAGCTCCATCACCCCCCCCCCCCAGCTTCGGTGTCACTGGATTTGATTGACAGCAGTGGGAGCCAATGGCTCTTGCTGCTATCAATCTATCCAATGAGAACCTAAGACAGCAGCTGGAGTGGCTGTGCTTGTCCCCATCGCTGGAACGATTGGGTTCAGGTAAGTAAAAGGGGGGCTCGGGGGGGGTGGGGCGTGGGCAGCGCAGGAGGTTTTAAGGTGAAAAATCCTGAGACTTTACAACCCCTTTAAATTGTATTCCCATTTGACTCCTTCGCACTCAGCTGTTGCATTTTGCAAATCCTTGTGGTCATTGGTAACTTGGCCTCCTGTGACTTTCTGCCAAACCTGCACTTGGGCAGGCCAGAAAGATTCCTATTGGGAAATTAGGATGCATGTATCTAAATATGCTAATCCATTCTAGCAATGCATTTACTGAATAAAATAAATCTAATTAATCACAGATATGCCCATCTGAGGGAACCTGTGTGCTGCAAGCATAGTTTTTTTTTGACCGACAGATTTCCTTAACCACTTGCTTACTGGGCACATATACCCCCCTCCTGCCCAGGTGAAATTTCAGCTTCCGGCACTGCATCGCTTTAACTGACAATTGCGCGGTCGTGCGACGTGGCTCCCAAACAAAATTGATGTCCTTTTTTTCCCACAAGTAGAGCTTTCTTTTGGTGGTATTTGATCACCTCTGCAGTTTTTATTTTTTGCGCTATAAACAAAAAAAGAGCGACAATTTTGAAAAAAAAAATCAATATTTTTTACTTGCTGCTATAATAAATAGCCCAATTAAAAAGAAAAAAAAAAATCGCATAAGCGAATGGTTTGCCCAAAAGTTATAGGGCCAGATTCACAGCCGAGATACGACGGAGTATCTCAGATACTCCGTCGTATCTCTCAGAGTATCTATGCGACTGATTCATAGAATCAGTTACGCATAGATAGCCCTAAGATCCGACAGGTGTAATTGTTTTACACTGTCGGATCTTAAGATGCAATACCGCGTATGCAAATTAGGAGTTACAGCGATCCACGACGGTTTTTCGCGTTCGCTACGTCGCTGCTAGTCTAGTTTCCCGTCGCAAAGTTAGTCGTCGTTTTGGGTGCCTTAACTTTACACAGCACACGTATGTGCTGTATAAAGTATGGCCGTCGTTCCCGCGTCAAAATTTAAAAATTCACGTTGTTTGCGTAAGACGGAATTGCGCAACGTACGTCGCCGTTCGAAAAAATGACGTCAGTTCGCGCAAAGCACGGCAGGAATTTCGAAATGGAGCATGCGCAGTAGGTCCGGCGCGGGAACGCGCCTAGTTTAAATGGCACACGCCCCTTTAAATTACGCGGGCTTACGCCGGAGGCTGCCAGCGTAGGTTTTCATTGCAAGTGCTTTGTGAATCAGGCATTTGCGATGAAAACTTGCGGCGGTGTAACGTATCTACGATACGTTACGCCGCAGTTCTACGTGAATCTGGCCCATAGTGCCTACAAAATAGGGGACAGAATTATTATTTTTTATCATTTTTTTAATAGTAATGGCGGTGATCTGCGATTTTTATTGGGACTGCGACATTATGGCGGACACATCGGACACTTTTGACACATTTTTGGCATCATTCACATTTATACTGCAATCAGTGCTATAAATATGCACTAATTACTGTATAAATGTGACTGGCATTGAATGGGTTAACACTAGGGGGTGAGGAAGGGGTTAAATGTGTACCCTGCATAGTGTTTCTAACTGTGGGGGGAAGGGGACTGACTGGGGGAGGTGACCGATCTGTGTCCCTATGTACAAGGGACACATCGGTCTCCTCTCTCCCTGACAGGACGTGGATCTGTGTGTTTACACACACATATCCACGTCCTTGTCTCTGTAACCACCGATCGCAGGTGCCTGGCGGACATCGCGGCCTGGGGCCTGCCTGGAGGCCGAAGGCCGTATATAGACGGCCTCCCGTTAATTTAGATCCACACTGCGGCCGTATGAAGTCGTACAGCCTTTAGGAAGTGGTTAAAAGAGACCATGTCCCCATACTAGTACTATTAGCAGTAAGCTTCCCATAAGAGTATATGTCAAATCACATTGTTTTGTGTATTTAAGCGCTATGTATTTATTGATGATGATGATATGATATTAAACAGACATAAGACTGTTGGGCGCTGCCATCTTGGACGTGACATCAGCAGCCGCAGGCAGACTCTGAGCTGTCACTCAGTGATTGTTTGTAGTATTCTCCTGCTATCATTTATTTATGTTTGAAGCACACTGAAAAGCTTTTTATTTATCTGATAACAGGAAAGATGCTGATAGCAGAAATTTGCACACGGCAGAGCACTAAATAATGCCAGCAGTGACACCGCCACCAATCTGCATATATTACAACCTACTTCTGCTTCACTTACAGTTGTTATGCACTAAGAACTCTACATCAACTATTGGTACACAGATAATAAAATATGATTTTGTCCTCAATTCTAAGGCAAGAATTTGACACTTCCAGGAAGTAATCAGATTCCTAGAAACAATACAAAGGTCACACAATGGGAAAATGCAAAAAAATTAAGGCAAAATGCACCAGTCCACTCTGTTTTTCTAGTCAGGACCCAGGAACCAGGTATTATACTGAATATTTTACCCAAGACTAAACGGCACTACCTTAGATGCAAACTGGAACTCTTTATTGTAAACTCACACAGAATTTATACACCACACAAAAAGAGCTTGATCATGTTATGCAAACAAAACTAGGAAACAGCCAACATAAACATGAGTCTAATTAACATGAACTAATTAAACAACTAGTCACCTAAATAAATCTAGATGCCCAGTCCGTTCAGCACCCAGCCCACCACCATGAATATGCAAAGTACATTACACATTATCATAAGCATAAAAACATAACATCCCACAATGGTTCAAAAACAAGATACAGTGGTCACAATATTAATCACCTCTCCAAAGAGACATACAGAAACAATAGATGACTAAAATAACAATGGGGGTGCACACCTAGGAGGCACATAATGGGACAAATGCACATAACAAACAGTGATCCCACCCCACCCTAGACTGTCCGGTAAAAGTCTAGAACAGTCTGAGACAAACTCATACAATGTTCTAGTAGTCTAAAAATCTGGAATTAATTTATATTCATAGACTTGTTGAGAGAAGTTGTTGATAAATATTTCTGTCCCAAGTGAAGGAGCTTCTCCAACCCAGTCGGTGGGAGGGGCCCCCATATTCCCTCTGACCATTAACTTGTACAAGAGTAATATTATACCTTTTCATCCACTCTAGAAAGGAAGCTTTATTGTCCTCCTTCAAAAAATTAGTCCAAGCCTAACTCTCAGCGTTTATCACATTGTTGTCCATTGTTGGAAAATGATCTGCTCTCTCCATGGGACTTAATCAGTGAGTAGGAAGCTTGCCCCTAGTCCTCTCCAAAAGCCCCTGTCCCAGTTGGGTCTGTCACATTAACCCAAAACGCAAATAGCTATTATATTGCAGCTTGCCTATTCTTAAATGTGATGGCTGCATTTGTTTTCTTTTTTTTATGCTTTATTTTCTTTATATTCACCTGGTAATCTGACCAGTAAGTCTGTTGTTTTTCAACACAACAAGCTGTCCGGCAAACGTATCAGTTAAGCATGTTTGGACAAAACATTTACCACTGCCAAATTATACCTTTACATGTAACAAAACTTTATAAAGTGTTAGAAAAGGTAGGAGGAACCAAATAAAAAGTAATGCACAGAGAAAGGTAAGGAGGGGAAGATGGGGACAAAGAATTAGAGGTGCGCACCAGAACCTTCCAACGGACCAAACGTTTGCGCAAACTTTTAGAACCCCATTGAAGTCTATGGGACTCGAACGTTTGAATTCAAAAGTGCTAATTTTAAAGGCTAATATGCAAGTTATTGTCGTAAAACGGGTTTGAGAACCTGGGTCTTGCCCCAGGGAACATGTATCAATGGAAAAAAAAAGTTTAAAAAAACGGTTGTTTTTTCTGGAGCAGTGATTTTAATGATGCTTAAAGCGGGGGTTCACCCTTAGAGGGCACTTTTTCCCCTTAGATTCCAGCTCGTTTTCTCTAAGGGAATCGGCTATTTGTTTTAAAATATGTGCAGTACTTACCCGTTTACGAGATGCATCCTCTCCGTCGCTTCCGGGTATGGGCTGCGGGAATGGGCGTTCCTTCTTGATTGACAGGCTTCCGACGGTCGCATCCATCGCGTCACGATTTTCCAAAAGAAGCCGAACGTCGGTGCGCAGGCGCAGTATAGAGCCGCACCGACGTTCGGCTTCTTTCGGCTACGAGTGACGCGATGGATGCGACCGTCGGAAGCCTCTCAGAAGACTGTCAATCAAGAAGGAACGCCCGCTCCCGAAGACCCATACCCGGAAGCGACGGAAGAAGATGCATCTCGAAAACGGGTAAGTACTGCTCATATTTTAATACAAATAGCCGATTCCCCTAGACCGAACAAGCAGGAATCTAAGGGGAGAAAAAAAAAAAATAATAAATGGGTGAACTCCCGCTTTAATCTCTTGACCACTGGGCACTTAAACCCCCTTCCTCACCAGACCAATTTTCAGCTTTCGGTGCTCTCACAATTTGAATGACAATTACTCAGTCATACAACATTGTACCCATTTGAAATTTTTGTCCTTTTTTTCACACAAATAGAGCTTTCTTTTGGTGGTATTTGATCACCTCTGGGTTTTTTATTTTTTGCGCTATAAAAGAAAAACGACTGAAAATTCTGTAAAAAAAAAAAAAAAATCTAGTTTGTCATATTAGCAGGTTATTTCTCACACAGAGCATATGCATACCACAAATTACACCCCAAAACACATTCTGCTATTCCTCCCGAGTATGGTGATACCACATGTGTGCGACTTTTACACAGCGTAGCCACATACAGAGGCCAAACATGCAGGGAGCACCATCAGGCGTTCTAAAGCACCCAGGCCAATTTTGACATTTATCTCCTACATGGAAAAATCATCATTTATTTGCTAGAAAATTACATAGAACCCCAAAACATTATATATGTTTTTTTTAGCAAAGACCCTAGAAAATACAATGGCGGCCGTTACAACTTTTTATCTCGCATGTTTTTTTCGCAGAAATTTTTTGAACGCGTGTTTTTAAAAAAAAATGTTTTGTACTTAAAAAAAAAAAAAACAGTAAAGTTAGCCCAATTTTTTTCATAAAGTGAAAGATGAAGTTATACCGAGTAAATATATACCCAACATGTCACACTTCAAAATTGCGCACACTCATGGAATGGCGCCAAACTTCGCAACTTAAAAATCCCCATAGGCGACACTTTAATTGCTTTTATTGGTTACATATTTTTAGTTACAGAGGAGGTCTAGGGCCAAAATGATTGCTCTCGCTCTACCGTACGCAGAGATACCTCACATGTGTAGCTTAAAAACCGTTTTCATATGTGGGCGGGACTTACATATGCGTTCGCTTCTGCATGTGAGCACACAGGGACAGGGGCGCTTTAAAAAATGGGTATTGCAGAGTATTTGGGTATTGCAAAGTATTTGGGTATTGCAGTGTATGGGGGGTATTGCAGAGTATGGGGGGTATTGCAGAGTATCGCGCAGGGTATTGCAGAGTATTGGGGTATTGCAGAGTATTGGGGTATTGCAGAGTATCGCGCAGGGTATTGGGGTATTGCAGAGTATCGCAGAGTATTGGGGTATTGCAGAGTATCGCGCAGGGGATTGCAGAGTATTGGGGTATTGCAGAGTATCGTGCGGGGTATTGGGGTATTGCAGAGTATTGGGGTATTGCAGAGTATCGCGCAGGGTATTGCAAAATATTGGGGTATTGCAGAGTATTGCGCAGGGTATTGCAGAGTCTTGGGGTATTGCAGAGTATCGAGCAGGGTATTGCAGAATATTGGGGTATTGCAGAGTATTGCGCAGGGTATTGCAGAGTATTGCAGAGTATTGCGCAGGGATAGCTGAGCTGGGATGGATGGATGGCTGGATCTGTGACTGCAGTTGTCACAGATCCAGCCGTCAGTGCTGCTGCAGACACCCGCTCCCCGCCCCCTCCTCTCACACTGTACCGAACGGTACCGAGAGGAACCGGCGTCATGACATGACGCCGGTTTGTTTACAAGTGATCGCTCCGTCATTTGACGGAGCGATCACGTGGTAAACGGCCGCTATCAGCGGCAATTTACCGCGATCTGTGATGCGCCGGGTCTTCTAGACCCGTCGCTCACAAATGATTCCGGGAGCGCGCCCCAGGGGGAGCACGAGTGAAGGATTCTGGGAGGACGTCCCAGGGACGTCCTCCCAGAATAGCTCCACCGCGCTGTAGCAGTAAAATGTCTATGGCGCGGTGGGCAAGTGGTTAAAGTGAAACAAAAAATTGAAAAATTCCTTTAAATATCATCCCTGCTGGGTGTCTATAGTATGCCTGTGAAGTGGCACGTGTTTAGAACTGTCCCTGCACAAAATGACATTACTATAGGAAAAAAGTAATTTAAAACTGCTTGCGGCTTTAATGTAATATCTGGTCCCTGCAATATGGATGAAAATCATTGAGAAAAATAGCATGGGTTTCCCCCCCTCACTCCCCCTAGGTCATTACCAGCCTCTTTGGCCCTATATACTTTGAACAGCAGTATACAGGCGGTGCAAACAAGACAGGGACTGTAGGTTTGTTGTTAAGTAGAATCTGTTTGTAATTTTGAACTGGTATTGTAGTGTAGCTCCTGCCAAAAAATCTATTTTTAAGCTTTTTGGAAAACGGAGAAGGGTTATCACCCCTGTAACATTTGTTTTGCTGTCTGTGTGCATCTGTTCAGAAGATTGCACCTCACTTTCTGTCCCAATGACAAATGATTTTTTGAAAATGTGGGTTTTTTGGTGAAACAAGGATTGGTGTTAAACCATCAGTGGACAGGAGACACCTCTTACAGAAGAGAATTTCCCTTCCTAGGGGTAGATTTCCTCTCACTTTCTGTTGTCTCCTTCCGTTTGCAAGTAGGACTTGGTGGGCGCAGAAATGGGCGCAGTGAAAATACTTGCAGAATGATCCCCTGCCTGTGGTATTAATATGAGAAGATCCCTGCCTTTTTAGAGCTGCACGATTAATCGCGATTAATTCTCGGGATCGGGATGACCCGCGATCTTTATTTGTAGCCGCCGGTTCCACATAACCAGCGTGGAACGCAAATGGCGGATATCGGAACTGACGTCAGCAACCGGAACTGACGTCAGTTCAATACGTGAAGCGCCGCGCCGCTGGGCATGGGCGGTGCAGAGACACAGACAGTGTCTCACGCTTGTCTTGGGAAACGAGGAGCACAGCAGTGAGTGTGCATTGAGGTAGGGTAGTACTGTAGTGACGTTGTACAAAACAGCCATGCTATTATCAGCTATCACTGCTGTGGTTTTTGATGCCCCTCGGCCTCCTGACTGTGTTTTAAAAGGTTCAACTTCACATCTATGCGATGCATCAGAGTATGTGCCTTGCTGCAGAACAGCTTATTAATTTGAGAATGAACTGCCTGCCACCCCTCAATAGCACCAAAGCGCATGGGCCTTTTTTTAATTTAATTTGTTAATGCCGCTGCACCAAAATGCATGGTGCTTTTGTTAGCATGCTTTTTTATTTTTGTTATTTTTTTATTTTTTATTTACACACATTATATATATATATATATATATATATATATATATATATATATATATATATATATATATATATATATATATATATATATATATATATATATATATATATATATATATATATATATATATATATAGGCCCAGATTCTCATACATTCGCGCTGCTCCTGGGCAGCGTAATGTATGAGCTCTACGTTACACCGCCGCAGGTCTACAGGTTTAAATCCTGATTCTCAGAACACTTACCTGTAAACTTGCGGCGGTGTATCGTTAGATTGCTCGGCGCAAGCCCGCCCAATTCAAATGGGGCGGGCACCATTTAAATTAGGCGCGCTCCCGCGCCGAGCGTACTGCGCATGCTCCGTCGGGTAAATTACCCGACGTGCATTGCGCTAAATGACGTCGCCCCAACGTCATTTGCCTAGATGTATACGTAAATGGCGTCCAGCGCCATTCACGGACGTCTTACGCAAACGACGTAATTTTGATTCAATTCGACGCGGGAACGACGGCCATAGTTAACATTGGTTGCCCCTGCTAATAGCAGGGGCAACCTTACGTGTCGGGTACGCTACGCAAACGACGTTAATTCGCTGCGTCGACCTCGCGTATGTTCGGGAATCGCCGTACTTACCTCATTTGCATAGACGACGGGGAAAAGCGACGATGCGACACCTAGCGGCGGGAAAAAAAATTACTTTTAAGATCTGACAGCGTAACAGCCTTACGCTTGTCAGATCTAATGGGTACCTATGCGCAACTGATTCTAAGAATCAGTCGCATAGATACCCGGGGCCAGATGAGGAGTTACGACGGCGCTAATGGTGTTGCGCCGTCGTAACGCCTTCGAGAATCTGGGCCATAATGTGTATCTTCATTCTAAGCAAAAGAATCGTGATTCTCATTTTTCGCAGAATCGTGCAGCTCTACTGCCTTTGGGAATTAATAAGAAACACCAGCAAATCTATTGACGTAGCTTTAGATGCACACTGTACAGAGGACACAGGCAGTACACCACATGAAAATACTGCAGCTAGCACAATCATCTGCCTGCCTGTCAGTATTTTAGGAAGAGTGGATCTATCTAAACTCAATACAGTGTATAAATATATATACACAACACCTGGAATGCATATACTGTATATCCTCTACACACTGTAACTCTAACTGACTAGCCTGCCTGCCTGCTCTATCTAACTCCAAAAAATGACACTCTCTCTCTCTCTCTCTGTAAACCACCAACACACTACACAAGGCCGACTTTCAGGCAGCATTATATAGTGTGGGGCGTGTACTAAACCCCCTGAGCCATAATTCGCCAAAGCCACCCTGGCTCTCCGTTTTTTGCGCGCTGTGATTGGCCAAGATTGCGGGTCATAGTGCATGAATGGCCAATCATCAGCCAGCAATGCACTGCAATGCCGCAGTGAATTATGGTTTGTGACATGCCACTCGAATTTGGCGCGAATGGCCCAAAACTTTCGTAATTTGACGAACGATCGAACATACGATGTTCGAGTCGAACGTAAAGCTCATCCCTATTGGTGCAGCGAGAGAGGAAGTGGGTAAGAAAGGTGGCACGTTTCACAAGGGGAACTAGTCCACCAGCTGCCTGTCCACAACCATAGACGCCCACCCCGGGAGGCTCCACGGCCCTCCCGAGTGGCCAAGCAGTGGACTGGAAATATAACAGCTTTATTATTGCAAAGAGAGATGTCCTGTATAAGGCCAATTCATTTTTATTTATTAATTTAAAACCTTTATTTCAAGAGAAAAAAAGTTAATGTAACTGCTTGTGTAACTGCAGTGTAAGCTGGAGTTTGGCTCCAATTTGTTAGTGTATCCAAATCTGCTAGCACATCTAACACTCCCCTCCCACAAGATTAAAAATGCTGCTGTCCGAAGGTGGCTCTGTTGTTCATTCATCCAGAGTGGGGGGCACTCTAATACAGGACTAGTCCCCTGTATAAAAAAGCCTAACAAAAAGAATGTACGCAGCTACTACATCTAAGGCATGGCAAGCTGCAATATATTACATTTTTGGAATTGGTCTTAATACTGCTTGAGTCTAAGATTTTTTAAACCAAAATGTATTTTTCCAGTTGCAATCTGGATAACATAAAATAGCAAGAGAATTAGACAGTAAGGGTTGGTGGAGCTGGGAGCGCAGTATATTTATTATAGGTACTTGCATAGCGCTGTCAATTTATGCATCGCTTTACACATACACTATGGCCCAGATTCTCAAAGGCGTTACGACGGCGCAACACCATTTGCGCCGTCGTAACTCCTCATCTGGCCCCGGGTATCTATGCGACTGATTCTTAGAATCAGTTACGCATAGATACCCATTAGATCTGACAGGCGTAAGGCTGTTGCGCTGTCAGATCTTAAAAGCAATTTTTTTTCCCGCCGCTAGGTGTCGCATCGTCGTTTTCCCCGTCGTCTATGCAAATGAGGTAATTACGCGAGATTCCCGAACATACGCGCGGTCGACGCTGAGAATTTACGTCGTTTCCGTAGCGTACTAGACGCGTAAGGTTGCCCCTGCTATTAGGAGGGGCAACCAATGTTAAGTATGGCCGTCGTTCCCGCGTCAAATTTAAAAGACGTCCGTGAATGGCGCTGGACGCCATTTACGTAAACGTCTAAGCAAATGACGTCGGGGCGACGTGATTTAGCGCAATGCACGTCGGGTAATTTACCCGACGGAGCATGCGCAGTACGCTCGGCGCGGGAGCGCGCCTAATTTAAATGGTGCCCGCCCCATTTGAATTGGGCGGGCTTGCGCCGAGCGATTTAACGATACACCGCCGCAAGTTTACAGGTAAGTGTTCTGAGAATCAGGCTGTAAACCTGTATACCTGCGGCGGTGTAATGTAAATCACATACATTACGCTGCCCAGGAGCAACGTAAATGTATGAGAATCTGGGCCTATATTACCAAAAGTATTGGGATGCATGCCTTCACAGGCACATGAACTTTAGTGGCATCCCAGTCTTAGTCCATAGGTTTCAATATTGAGTTGGCCCTCCCTTTCCAGCTTTAACCGCATAAGCGCATTTGTGAGGTCAGGCACTGATGTTGGATGAGAAGGCCTGGCTTGCAGTCTACGCTCTAATTCATCCCAAAGGTGTTCTATTGGGTTGAGGTCAGGACTCTGTGCAGGCCAGTCAAGTTCCTCCACCCCAAACTTGCTCATCCATGTCTTTATGGACCTTGCTTTCTGCACTGGTCCAAATCATTTGGTGGAGGGGGGCTTATAGTGTGGGGTTGTTTTTCAGGGGTTGGGCTTGGCTCCTTAGTTCCAGTAAGGAAACTCTTAAGGCATAAGCATACCAAGACATTTTGGACAGTTTTTATGCTCCCAACTTTGTGGGAACAATTTGGGATTGGCCCCTTCCTGTTCCAACATGACTGCGCACCAGTGCACAAAGCAAGGTCCATAAAGACATGGACGAGGGAGTTTGGGGTGGAAGAACTTGACTGACCTACACAGTCCTGACCTCAACCCGATAGAATACTTTTGGTATGAATTAGAGCGGAGACTTTGAGCCAGGCTTTCTCATCCATTTCAGTGCCTGAGTTCACAAATGCGCTTCTGGAAGAATGGTCAAACATTCCCATAGACACTCCTAAACCTTGTGGACAGCCCTCCCAGAAGAGTTGAAGCTGTTATAGCTGCAAAGGGTGGGGCAATTCAATATTGAACCCTATGGACTAAGACTGGGATGCCATTAAAGTTCATGTGTGTGTAAAGGAAGACGCCCCAATACTTTTCATAATATAATGTACTTTTATCAGTCGCTGTCCTCAAAGAGCTTACAATCTAAGGTCATTGACTCACATTCATACATACACATACTAGGGGGAATTTAGGGCCAGATCCTCAAAAGGGATACGCTGTCGTATCTACTAATACGCCGTCGTATCCCTGTTTCTATCTTTGGAACTGATCCACAGAATCAGTTTCCAAGAGATAGACAGAAGATCCGACATGTGTAAGGGACTTACACTGTCGGATCTTAGGATGCAGTACCGCATCCGCCGCTGGGGGCATTTTGCGTCGAAATGCCGCCTCGGGTATGCAAATTAGCACTTACAGAGATCCACAAAGCTTTTCAGCTTTGTTTTTTCTCCGTAAGTTTTAGTTTGCAATCGTAAAATTAGGGCTGCTTTTACAAAGTGTAAACTGTTTACACCTTGTAAAAGCAGACCCTTCTGTCCAGCGACGCGTTTTTTTTTTTTTTTTTCGCCGTATCTTTTTTTTTTTTCCCGGCATATCTTTTTTTTTTCCCCGGCGTATCTTTTTTTTTTCCCGACGCAACAAATGACGTCACGAGCATGCGCAGTACGGCCGGCGCGGGAGCGCGCCTAATTTAAATGGGAATCGCCCCCATTTGAAGAGGAACGCCTTGCGCCGGCGGAATTTAAGTTACACAGCCGAATATTTCTAGGTAAGTGCTTTGTGGATCGGGCACTTAGGTAGAAATTTTAAGGCAGTGTAACTTAAATGGGAATTTTTACGTTACGCCGGCTCTTTGTGGATCTGGCCCTTAGATAGGAGCCAATTAACCTACCAGCATGTCTTTGGAGTGTAGGAAAAAACCCACACAGGCACAGGTAGAACATGCAAACTCCAGGCAGATAGTGCCATGGTTGAGATTTAAACACACGACCCTAGTTCTGCTAGGGGCAGCACTAACCAGCCATTGTCCGATTGCCATAAAGATCTATGAGATATTAGTTCTGCATGGACTTACTTTTTAAATAAATCTGATACATATAAGATTTAAGACCAGATGATCAATCCACCTGATTTTTGGGGATCAGAATACATTTTTATTATAATGTAGCTAATTCTTTTACAAGTTTTGTAAAATGGATTCTTGCTCAATTTTATAACAGAAAAAGCAAAGGGGAATGCATACGCAAAAATGCTGTTTAGGCAGGTAGTGTGGGATGAAGTGGTTTATGATGTTTTTATACAGAAAAGCCTAGCAGACAGTGTCTGGTATTGTTTGAGATAACTGCAGGCAGAGCCTGGGGGCCTGAGATGGATTTCTAGCAATCTCTCTGCAGGTCGCTGCTGCTGTATGATAGCGACACCTGAGATGAGGCTTCTCTAAATCACCCAGCAACTTCCTTCAGGGCAGGAAATTAGCTGATGACAATGATGAGCATTTACATTTTAGGAGCGGATAAACAACCTTTGTTTGGTCTGTGATAACTGTACATGAATACAGGCTCCATTAGTGGCGCCATTATGTACAGCCAACATCGGACCTGCTCCTCTGAAAGCCATTCTATCATCACTATTGGTAATCCCTTAATGTATTTATATCTTTATTATGTGTAGGTGCTGGGAGGTTGACTTACCCACTATCATGTTATACCATTCAAGGACTGTAGTGGCCAGACTCTGCAAACCCTGTACAGAAGACACAATGGCAGTGGAAATTCCATCAATGATACTTTTACTACTTAAGCTTCTTAAGCTCTATTAACCTCCCTGGCGGTATGATTCTGTCTGGAATTACGTACCAAAAGCGGTACAATTATTTTGCAAGGAAATTTGGCGTTTTATACTGTAGGCCTGTCTTTTTTAGGAATAACTCACTTAAATCTGACCAAACAAGAGTCTTGTAGGCATCCCGGGTATGATTTTTTTTTTTAAAACAAAATTATAAATTATAATATAATAAATAATTATAAATAATTATAACAAATAATAATATAATTATAATAAAAATTATTCAATAATGTAATCAACTCAAAATCACTGAAATTTGCTCAGTTGCAGAATTGTCGCTGTCATTACTTTTATTTTTTTATGACGTATTTCCCCACAAATCGCTATCGCACAATTCTGCAAGTGATTATAATTTATTATCGCTGTTTTCTAGCTGATCTAAAACCATTTTTGACATAAAGGGACACTTTTGGACAATCTACAGTTTGCAGGGAGAAAGAACAGTTTTTATTATATAAAAGTACATGTAGGGCACTGGGGAGACCACTAGGGACAAGGGGGGTGTGTATTTTTTACATACAGTACTGTAATCTATAAGATTACAGTATACTGTATGTATAGTGTTTGTTTACTTTTTTGAATTTGGCGCCGTTCTCCGCCCCCGTGCGTCGTAACGTTGCAGGGAACGGAGATCGGCGGCACACGGGGACACTGTGAATCGAGCATTGCTGGATCCAGGGACAAGGTAAGTAACTTGCCTGTGTATTCAGCGAGCAGGTAAGCCGCGCCGCTGCACACTCTGCACGTCCACCCCGAGCGTGACTCGGGGATACCGATCCTAACATTGGAAACCCACACAGAGTCACGCTCGGGTTTACCACTAAGGGGGTTAAGCAGCCCACAAATGATTGGATTTTGTTTTATTCCACCAGGAGTGGAAGGAAAGAAAATTGATTCTCCCATCAACGCAGTCAGGGAATGCTCTCTCGTGTTCTGCCTGCAGGGGGCGTGGGGAGCCTTCCTGGTCAGCAGAACACAATGATTACTACTTTTGGCTGTAGAGGCCGGCAGTAATCGCATGTAAATAATCCAACAGGCTGTTTGTATCCAGGTGAATTGATGGATTGACTTGGGTACAATCAGCCTGCCCGAACATGGGTTGAATCTGGACCAGTCCCTCATGAACCGGCCAAATTTCAATCCAAGTATGGCCAGCTTTAAGCCACTGTGTGATTTATGATTCATTTCATACAGCTGAAGTCTCCAGCATTGGTTGAAGACATTTTCTAGCATATTCTAGCATACCCTCTTTTCAAAGCTCAAACACGCAACGGGCAGCAATCAGGTGAGGTCTCCAATATTAGTATGCTCTGTCAAGCCAAAACAAACACCTTCTCCAAAGCTTGATCAATCACATAAAGGGACACTCCTCATAGTGCATAGATCTCAATCCAGATTAACCACTTCATGCAAACTGCCGTATCGGTACATCGGTAGGAGGAAGTAGATGTATCGTGGTATAGTCTGCAGATGCAGGCTATACCCCGGTACTGTTTTTCAGAGCGGCGGTCGGCTATATGATGATAATGACTGATCTGCTTGGCCGTTATCCCAGGCAGGGATGGACTGGCCATCGGGACTACCGGGAGTTTCCCGGGGGGTCAATGGCTCAGTGGGCTGGTCAGAAGTCCGCTGCAATCTACCCATCAATCGCCAACAGCTGGCGGCTGACGGGTAGATAGAGATTTAGCTAGCAATGCATGCAGAGTAGCGCAGGAAGCGTGTGTAATAAGTTCTCTCTCATGTCACTCTGCGGCTGCTCCCCGCCCCCCGGCGGCCCCTCCTCTATTCTCGTCCATCCCCATTTGCTTGTGACATCATCTGGGATGGATGAGAAGAGAGCAGGGGCCGCCGGGGGGCGGGGAGCAGCGTGACATGTTAAATAACCTATTACACACGCTTCCTGCGCTACTCTGCATGCTGGCTGGTAAACGATGTGCCCTGATGTGCTCTGTGCCATGATGTACCCCGTGTCCTGATGTGCCCTGCGCCATGATGTGCTATGTTCCCTGTGCTACATGCCCTGATGTGCTCCATGCCCCGTGCCCTGATGTGCTATGTGCCTAATGCCCTGATGTGCCCCGTGTCCTGATGTGCCATGTGCCCTGTCCCCCTTGCTCTGATGTGCCCTGTGCTCTGTGCCCTCATGTGCTATGTGCCCCATTCCCTGATGTGCCATGTGCCCTGTGCTCCGTGCCCTGTGCTCCATGCCCTGATGTGCTATGTGTCCTGATGTTTTCCCCCGTGTCCTGATGTGCTATGTGCCCCGATGTGATCTGATGTGCCCCGATGTGATCTGATGTGCCCCGTGCCCCTTGCCCCGATGTGCTATGACTCAATGTGGTGTGCCCTGATGTGCTGTGATGGGCCCTAATGTACTATGCCCTGTACCCTGATGTGATGTGCCCTGATGTGCCCTATACGTGTTGTGCCCTGATGTGCCCCGTGCCCTGCTGGGCTCTGTACCCTGATGTGCTGTACCCAGTAGCCTGATGTGCTGAGCTCTGTACTATGCCCTGATGTGCACTGTACCCTGATGTGTTATGCCCTGGGCTGGTCTGGATGAAGTCCCAGTCCAGCCCTGACCCCAGGCATCGGGAGGGGACGCTACTCCCTCCCGCGGCTCCTGGCGCTTTTCCTGGGCCTCCTGTCCCACACAGAGACCCGAGCCACTATGTAGCGCATCCGCCAGGCTAGGCTGTCATCTGAACGAAGCCGGATTTGGCTTTGATTGGGTCTCCGTAGTAAAATTCCGGGAAACAACGTCATGTCCGGTTTACTCGGCTGCCAATGACGCTGATTTAAAAAAAAAATACTGTGTTCAGAATAATAGATTTTGGTGATCTGAATACTTTGAAGTGCAAAGGAGGGATTTTGGGTCTTTTAGACCCCCGATCCCTCCATAAAGAGTACCTGTCACCACCTATTACTGTCACAAGGGATGTTTACATTCCTCATGACAGCAATACAAGTGATCATGTACATATATATATTTTTAAGAGGACATCATTGTTAAAAAAATATTTTTTTTAAAGCGCCCCCATCCCCTCGTGCTCGTACATCAAAGAAAACGTATATGTAAGTCGCATCGGCAAATGTAAATGGTGTTAAAATCACACATGAGAGGTATCGCCGTGATTGCCAGAATGTGAGCAATAATTATAGCACTAGACCTTCTCTGTAACCCTAATCTGATAACCATTAACTTTTTTTTAAAGTGTTGACTATGGAGTTTTTTAAAGAGACACTAAGACCCCTTTCACGCTGAGGCGCTTTGCAGGAGCTATAACGCTAAAAATAGGGCCTGCAAAGCGCCCTGAAAGAGCAGCTCCTCACAATCCAGTGTGAAAGCCCAAGGGCTTTCACACTGGAGCGGTGCACTGGCAGGACACTAAAACATGTTCGCCCTTGATAATGAGCAGACAGAGCTACCGGACACCGCACTCGAGACCCCGGCGTACCTCAGCGGTATACAAAGGGAGAAACATCTCAGATAGCTTAAAAAAACAGGCGCTGATGAGAAGCAGTGGGCCCGGGGACAAGATGGCGCCGACACATGCACCAGAGGACTACAGCGAGGACTCGCAATCAGCTGACATGTCAGTGTTTGCAGCTGACATTTAGCCCTGGTTCACACTGGGTACGATTTGGAACGATTTGAGATGCGATTTGACATGTCAAATCACATCTCAAATCGGCGGCAATTGTCGGCAATGGCACTGTCCTAATCAGTGCGACGCCGCATTTGCGATTTCAAAAAGTAGTTCCTGTACTACTTTTACATTAAATTGCGGCAAAATCGCGGCAAAATTGCAGCTGCGAAATCGCGGTAAAATCGTGCATTTTACCGTGATTTTGAATTCGCAGCAGTGTGAACCTAGGCTAAATCGACTTTTTCGGCGGCTATCACTGATTTAAAGTCTAACCTGCTTGTCTTGAATGACAAGATGGCCACCACTAAAAAATGTCCTGCTAGCAGCATCTTTGGAGCGGTGAAGGAGTGGTGTGTATACCGCTCCTTCACCGCTCCCGACCATTGTAATTAGTTAGCACCGCGCCTATACAGCCTGCAAAGCGGCGGTTTAGGTGATTTTAACCCTTTTTTGGTTGCTAGCGGGGGTTAAAACTTCCCTGCTAAAGGCTGAAAAGCGCCGCAAAATTTACGGTAAATTTACTGCTAAAAATAGCGGCGCTTTACTGCCGACGCACCCACCGCACCAGTGTGAAAGGGGACTGAAGGTACATTTAAAAAAACAAACATGTCATACTTCCCTCCTCTGTGCAAGGGTTTTTCACAGAGTGGCCCCGAACCTCCTCTTCTGGCATTAAATGCCCCCCCCCTGGGAAGCGCTTCCCTAGGGACACCATTCACACAGACAGCAGGACTCAGCCTCACCCCTGGCTCCCGTATCATTATATTTGATTGACAGCAGTGGGAGCCAATGGCCGTGCTGCCATCAATCTATCCAATCAGGACCCGAGAGAGCGGGTGTGCTTGTTCCCAGCCCCGGAGAGACAGTGTTCAGTTAAGTAAAACGGGGGCTGCTACACATGGAGGTTTTTAACCTTAATGCATAGAATGCATTTAGGTGAAAAACATTAAGGGTTTACAACCCCTTTAAGTACCGTTGTTCGAGTGTGTGCAATTTTCAACCGTTACATGTTTGTTATCTGTTTACTCTGCGTAACATCCCCAAAAATGGGGCTAACTTTACTGTTTTCTTATTTTAAAATGCGTTTGAAAGACCGCTGCACAAATACCAAATAAAATATTGCAACAACTGCCATTTTATTGTCCAGATACTTGCTAAAAAAATATATATATAATGTTTGGGGGTTCTAAGTAATTTTGTAGCAAAAAATATTGATTTATCTAAACAACAAGTGTCAAAAATGGGATTGGTCTGTAAGTGGTTAATAAATTATATAAAACATCACTCACATGGTAGAAGTAAAAACACACCTGTGCATTCCCAACCACCAAATGCTGTTGAGTCCTTGAGGCTGGTTTACTAAAAGAGTTGAACATCTTCACACAGTATATTGTGTGAATATTCACTTTAATTATCCAGTTATGCACAGATGAAATAGGTAAACAGGTATTTTCTTTTCACATGATTGAAGCGAATCTTCAAACATTTTTTGTGTGAACATTCTGAAATCCTTTAATAAATCAGCCTTGGGATCTAGTGAGCAGGAAGGGGCAGGCAAAGAAGCTACAACACTGTGGCAGTCTCAGATGTCTGGCTATGCAGCGTGGTGTACAAATCACAAGTTTGGATTAACAGATTACAAACTTTTTGACAGGTAGGACTCTATTTCATTTGAGCTGTTGTCTAAATTAATGCTAAATTTTTAATGAAGTAATTGCGCCCAATTTATGTACACATCTATCTTCCATTTCATTTTTGTGATGAACACTGTATAATATTTGAAAATGCCATTACTTTATTTAATGGCTGCATTTGTTAGGGTAAACATTTCATTTTTCTTAAGGCTCCATTCACACTATGGCATTCCAGATCGCGGATTCTGCCTGCGATTCCGAATTGCTGCAAATGGTGGGACGCCCTTGCGATCCAGCTAACTTTCTATGGCACTGGAATTGTAGAGCGATTTTGCATCGATTGTCGCCCAATGTTTAGTTTCTCTAAAAGGCTGCAATAACATGTCAGGCTTTTTTTTTGTTCTGCTGGCCTCATTGTTCATATATATGAATTCATCTATCCAGGGCCGGTGCTAACACTAGGAAAACTAGGCAGCCGCTAAGGCGCACTACTTCCTAGGGTGCAGCCATGGCCACGGGGACTCTGGAAACCCTAATGTAAGGGGAGACTTTGCTATTCTAATGTAAGGTGAAATCTGGGATGGGAACCCTGATGTAAGGGGGGGGGGGGGACACTGAGGACCCTGATTTAAAGGGGTTGTAAAGGTACATTTTTTATTTTCTAAATAGGTTACTTTAAGCAAGTGCATTGTTGGTTCACTTACCTTTTCCTTCGATTTCCCTTCTAATTTTTTTTTCTTTATCTGAATTTCTCACTTCCTGTTCCTCCGGAGTTTTTGACATTTTATTTTATTTAATTTTTGTTTTTTTCTTTGGAGTTTCTTTTTATATGCATATCTGTCTTTCCAACATCTTTTGTATGTATAGATAGTTATGTAATTTTATTGGGGGTTCGTCCAATGGGAGATGGTTCTTCTGGAGATACATTTTTATATATATCATATCTAGTTATTAGATTTTGGTTTATTAACCCCCCCCCCCCCATTTCTACTTCAGGTCATATTCGGGACCCGAATTAACAGTTCAGTATCAGATATGATGTTTTGTTTTTAGAGCCGTTTTAACATATATTTGTATATATATATATTTTGCAATTTTTTTTTTTTTTATGCATTTTATTTCCCTGGGTTTTTTAATAGGCGTATGGGCTTATTAATTTTCTGGTTCCAACATGGGGATTTTTTCTTCATCCCGGTATTGAATGCAAGGGGGCCTTCAGATTCTCCTCATTCATTTACATTGGAATATAATTCTATCTTCACTTCCTAAACATGTCACTTGGGGTGTGATGATTGGTTCAGCGGCGACTTGGGATGCGGCGTCCGTGTCACGCGGCGTGCACGTCAGTGTATGGGTCACGTGGCGCACGCGCAGCCGCACATGTCCAGGGGGTGGGTCCCTCACATCCGGCTGTTGGAACGCGGCCGTTGTTTGTGCTCCACGCCATGCGGAAGGTCACACACAGCTCACGTGATGAGCCATGTGACACTGCTATGGCACGCCGTGGTGCGTGATTGGTCACAGCGGCGATTGCATCCCACGTGATTAGTCACGTGTTACCGTTGTCGCGCATCGCAGTGCGCGATTGGTTGTTGGTCTGTGATATGCAGTTATGTGGCTTATATGCCTTTTTATTACTGCTGGATCCATCCATTATTATGGTTATTTTTTCAATATATTTAACACCTTTATTTATCTCCCCGTTTTTGTGTTTATACTAAGTGGGTTATTTTCATCAGGGATACATATATTTTTGGTCCATTTGGACTGCTAACCCGGAAGTTGTTTCTGATTGGACGAGCTCCCGGGTGTGTTCCTGTGTTTAGGGTCAGATTGTACATTTAAGAGAGAGCGGCATCAGTCATCAGGCATGCCCCAGACGAAGCAAGTTTTTGTCAAACGCGTCGGGTGACTCCACTGCTGCCACGCACATATTGATCGATATGTTCATTTCTTCCACTTACATGTAAGTGTTTCTAACCATTATTAAAAGCTCAGTGCCTCTGGTATTATGCTATGTGCTTCTTCTGTTTTACCCTTCCTTTATACATCGGCCTTATGGTTTGACTGTTTGGAAGCTACCATCTTCAAGCACTAGACATCTCTTTTTCGTTTGGGTGATTGGTCGTATGAAGATTTGTTCCTGTTTCATCACAGCCTTTATATACATTCAGCTATATTGACCCTCTGGGCGTAGGCTCATTAGGGTTCAATTTATTTGGTAAGCCTCTGCATTATTGGTGGCGGGTATTTTACCGGTGTGTATCACGTTGTCGAGTGTATCATTGCTGATCTGGAATCATTCATCCAGTCCTACACATCTATCGAGTTTTTTCACCATTTAAATTTTTGGACTTTATTTACTATATTTGTCCTTTTCCTCCTTTTCGTTCTACACATTCGTCATTGGACTTATTGATATAGATATTTCACATCACTATCCAGCGCTACTTATTGTATGTTTTGTTTGTTCTCTACCTTTGTTCACTCGTTTTTGTAGCTGCTCACCCATCAGATAGCGTGGATTTATTTTGTTTTATATGTTCCTCCGGAGTAAACTGTTCAGTAAGCTGTTTTAAATGACTTTCCACCACTCGGATGATGGTGGAAAGCTTACTGAGGAGAAATAGGAAGTGAGAAATTCAAAAAAAGAAAAAAAAACATTTAGAAGGGAAATCAAAGGAAAAGGTAAGTGAACCAACAATGCACTAGCTTAAAGGAACCAATTTAGAAAATAAAAAACAAACCTTTACAACCCCTTTAAGGACAGGGGACTTTTAGGATGTAAGGGGGGGTGCAACTTTGTGGACTCTAAGGGGTAAACTCTGATGTAAGGGGCTCAGCCCTAAATCTGTGTAAGGCCCCGTACACACGGTCCGTTTGGTCCTATGAGAATGAACCGAAGTTCATTTTCATCGGACCAAACCGACCGTGTGTATAAGCTATCGGTCTGGTTTCCTTCGGTCCAAAATTTTTAAACGTGCTTCAAAACTGAACCGATGGACCACTGCCCCATCGGACCAAACCGATGGTTAGTACAGAAAAGCATCGGTTCAAAACCCGCGCATGCTTAGAATCAAGTCGACGCATGCTTGGAAGCATTGAACTTCGTTTTATTCAGAACGTCGTGTGTTTGACGTCACCGCGTTCTCACCCGATCGGATTTTGGACTGATGGTGTGTACACATATCAGGCCGTACGGCCACTTCAGAGGTGAACCGATGAAAACGGTCCGACGTGCCAGTCTCATCGGTTTGGTCCGACCATGTGTACGGGGGCCTAAGGGGTCCCAAAATTTCTGATGGCTGGTCTGATCCCCACACACTATGCCGGCATTCCGCATGCCGCTGGAGGATTGAATGATGTTAGTTGGAGACCAAGCTGTCTCCTGCAAACTTCAGCCAATCCGTGAAGAAGAGGTATCCAGCCAATGAGGTACTGCGCAAGCCATCCTGCCCACAACATCCCAGCTCCCTAGTCAGTCTCCACACTGAGCTAATGTTGGCAAGGAGGTGAGAAAGCATCCCTGTAAAGGCAGCATCTGGAGCCTTTATTTTTTGGGGGAGGCAGGGGGTGCAAGAAGCTTGTCTTGCCTAGTCTAAAATAGTCTACCGCCGGCCCTGCATATATCAGTACAATAAAAGAACACACTTAAGACATGAAACGGTAATTGTTTTGGTTGTACATGATAAGCTCACAATACCATATTTTGAGTTCCCCATTTCTCCTCTCCTAAGAGTATTTTGTATGTAATTATGCTTTTAGCATAAAAACTAAAATTTCTGGTGTCGGAAGATAAACATTATTTCTAATCCTATTTTGTCTGTTTTTTCATTGCAGTCTAAATCAGAATTCACAGTTGAATTTTCCGTCAGTGATTCCGAGGGGGTATGTATGACTTTTTCATTTGATGACTTAAAAATGTATAATTGGTAAACCAGGACAGGATAAGGAAGATGAGATAGTAAAGGTGGAGGAAAGAATGATTTGTTCACACTGGTTTCTGCTGGAACATACTGGAGACAGATCACCAATTAAAAGAAAGGTTGTGCAGGAAATGTCCTTTCTTAGAACTTTCTTCAGCTGTCCTTTTACTTTAAATATATATGGTATTGGAATCTGGATAATGCCTGAAGAGGGGACAGGTTTGTTTCCTGTTTAACAAATCAAATTTCTTTAGCTGAAAATAGTGAGAATGAATCTAATGCTGCCAATGCACTAATTGGTTTATACCAGCAATGTAATCAATTCAAATCAATTAGTGATTAGCATATTTCTTTAAAATATTGATATGTCATTTTTAGGTAGGTTTTAGGCTATTTAAAAATAAATACAATAAAACCTTGGTTTGAGAGTCACTTGATTTTAAGAGCAAAAATGTTTAATACATTTTGACTTAATATACAAGAGATGTCTTGATATAAGTAGAGTCATGTCACAACGAAGTATAAAATAGAAGAGAGGCGCCTCTAAGTGTAGCAATATGGTTACATTTAATGAAGGTACAACATTTAGAAACTCACATGGTTGATGATTAAAACAGGCACATCTAAGTATGCAGGGATCCGGGGTAAAGATGTCCACAAAAACCTTCCTCCGCACGACCATTGATGTCATCCCTTCCACGAGCGGTTCAAGCCTCGCTTTCAGATCGCTCTACTGCAGGGTAGTCTTCCCAGTCACAATTGCAGACTGACAGTGGTAAGAGCTGGCCGTGTGGAGGATGGTCTATGTGGACAGCTTTACCACGGGTGCCTGCATACATGCCTGCCTCTTTTAAGCATCAACCATGTGAGTTGCTAAATGTAGTATATTTATTAAATGTAACCATATTTATAATTTTTTAAATGATAAGCCTCAGGACAGTCCGGGAGGCTGCCTGTCCTGAGGCTGCTTTGAGCTGTAGCTGACTGCAGCGCTCCCTCTCTCTCCTGCATGTATGACACCGGGCATCTCTCGCTGTGTGTGAGAGCTGGGTCTGTGTTCGGCTGTGCTGCCTTGGCTAGACCTGCTTGTGTGATAGTAGATGGAGATGGAACACTGATTGAATCAGTGTTTTGTCTATCACACAAGCCCGTCAAGGGGGGGGGACCTTGCTGGAGCACACTGCCCTGCCGAACACAGACCTACAGCTCCTGTTTGTTCCATGACACACGTCGGGAGAGGAGATGCATGCTGTGTGTGATCGAGGCAATGCTATGATGAGTGCCATGCACAGTGGGGCTTCATTCATATACAAAAGTGGGGCTGCATTAATATACAAAGTGGGGCTGCATTCATATACAAAGTGGGGCTGCATTCATAGACAAAAGTGGGACTGCATTCATAGACAAAAGTGGGACTGCATTCATAGACAAACGTGGGACTGCATTCATAGACAAAAACGTGGGACTGCATTCATAGACAAAAACGTGGGACTGCATTCATAGACAAACGTGGGACTGCATTCATAGACAAAAGTGGGGCTGCATTCATATACAAAAGTGGGGCTGCATTTATATACAGTGGGGCTGCATTTATATACAAAAGTGGGGCTGCATTTATATACAAAAGTGGGGCTGCATTTATATACAAAAGTGGGACTGCATTCATATACAAAAGTGGGACTGAATTTATATACAAAAGTGGGACTGAATTTATATACAAAAGTGGGACTGAATTTATATACAAAAGTGGTGCTGAATTTATATACAAAGTGGTGCTGAATTTATATACAAAGTGGTGCTGCATTTATATACAAAAGTGGGACTGCATTTATATACAAAAGTGGGACTGCATTTATATACAAAAGTGGGACTGCATTTATATACAAAAGTGGGACTGCATTTATATACAAAAGTGGGACTGCATTTATATACAAAAGTGGGACTGCATTTATATACAAAAGTGGGACTGCATTTATATACAAAAGTGGGACTGCGTTTATATACAAAAGTGGGGCTGCATTCATATACAAAAGTGGGGCTGTATTTATATACAAAAACGGGGCTGCATTTATATACAAAAGTGGGGCTGCATTTATATACAAAAGTGGGACTGCATTAATATACAAAAGTGGGGCTGCGTTCATATATACAGTGGGGTTGCATTCATATGTACAGTGAGGCTGCAATGATGGGCACTGATGAGGCTGCATTGATCTCTTGTACCATGTCTCCAGTCTCTGACCATCCCTTGTACCATGACCATCCCTTGTACCACGTCTGCAGTCTCTGACCATCCCTTGTACCATGTCTGCAGTCGCTGACCATCTCTTGTACCATGTCTGCAGTCTCTGACCATCTCTTGTATCATGTCTGCAGTCTCTGACCATCCCTTGTACCATGTCTGCAGTCTCTGACCATCTCCTGTATCATGTCTGCATTCTCTGACCATCTCTTGTAGCACGTCTGCAGTCTCTGACCATCTCTTGCACTACCATGTATGCAGTCACTGACAATCGTCTACAAACTATGGGATAGATTTATGGCATTTATATTTAAATATTTTTTACTAGTAATGGCCGTGATCATTGATTTTTTTTAGCGGTACTGCAACATTGCAGCGGACACACCGGACACCTAATTGAGTTCTGTAAGCAACACCTTATTTTCTGGCAGTGCCCCTCCCGAGACTAGACTCTGGATCCGCCCTTGCCTAGGCTAAAGGGAGGTGAGGGGGTGATACAAACTTTGGGACATTTTTTACCATGATGCAGGGAATGCATTAAGGTACAAAATATCCAGTCTTTAGAACCACTTGAATTTAAGTACTAAAATGTTGTATTATGGTACCAGATAAACAGCATATGGCAGATTGTGGTTGAACAACTTGTCTTGTTAATCCTCAGGTCACAAAAATGAAAGCGAACATACAAGTTGGTGATGTCAATGACAATGCCCCCACCTTCCATGGACAGCCATACACAGTGCGCATTGCTGAGGTATGTGTTTCATTTTTCTGTTCCTAAAAAATAACAGTTTATGCTCCAGCCAGGTATCATATTCTATATTTATTATTTAATAGTAATTTAAAAAATGTTAAGTATAGTTTCGACCCTGAACAAAGTGCTATTATGTAACCAAAATACACAGATGTTTAAGCTGTGTTGACCATGTATTTGGTGCGTGTTCCATGCATTCAGATTAAATTAGTTGGAGGAATAAAAACAAAGCATGAATTGATCTCAAGCTGTCCTTAAAAAACAAAGGAGGTATACAGGCTACCATTGTTTACCTGCCCTTTTGAAAAAACTAGAAACATGTTAGTCATGCTAATCTAATTAATTCAATACATTCTGACTTATTGACCTGTAAAGATAAGCATAGCTGTGTTTGAATCCTGGTCCAAACCCACCTGCGCTATCCCACTGTCATGTGCACTGTGCCAATCATAAGTGGCCAAGGCATTCCCTGTCCTGCAGCTGCATGTATTCAATAGGCATGTATACACGCAATTTCAGGGTTGCGAATGCCCCGACTGGGAATTGCAGTTTATTAATTTATTTTCTTTTATAAAAAAGAAAAAGAGAATGCCCGACTGCTTTTGATTGGTCAAGGACAGTGACCGCTTCCTGGCAGGATCATTGAGGGTGAGTTTGGACTAGGATCCGAACATGCCTGAGCACATCCCTACTGACCTGGAACAACAAAGCAAGTTAAAAGCTTTGACTTCACTCTTTCAATATATGGGTACTTTTTTTTTTTGGGGGGGGTGGGTCAGTGTCTCAGAAAACTAAAGAAAGAAAATCAAAAGTTCAGGCAGTCAGTATTTTTGGTAGATGGTCAGCACTGGCAGCTTCCATAGTATTCTCAATACAAGTTTCCTTGAAATGATCTTGCATCCTTGTCTACAAGACCTTCATGTTGTTTTATAGCAAGGATGTAGGAAAAAAATCAGTAAGCTCTGGCCCCTCTATTGCTTAAAGCAAAGGTGTCAAACTCCATTTCATTGTGGGACACATCAGCATTATGATTGCCAGTTGTATGTGTAAGATTAGATGTCCAGCGCATACTCTCCCCTTACATTAGATGTCAAGAGCCACCCCACCATCAGACGATGAGTCCCCCACTCTCACTTACATCACAGTGTACCGCCCTTACCTTATGCTGCTGGGAAGAAGCTAAATGCATTGCTTGAAAGCAGAAAGTAAGGTTCTGGAGGAGAACCAGAGGAGGGCTGGAGCTCTCCGGCAGCTGCAGAAGAGGTGCAAGGGCCACATGAAATGGTCCGGAGGGCCAGATTCGGCCCACGGGCCTTGTGTTTGACACCTGTGGCTTAAAGGGTGTCTTTTAAAGCGGAATTGGGCCATGAAAAAGTATAGAATATTTCCATAAATTTTGCTCTTGTTTCCTCCTCCCCCACAGCTTTATATTTCCCATTCCACAATCCAGGGTCATGCTACAACACCCTCACCCGCACTTGCAAGTATCACCAACATAGCATTAGGTATTTGCTGTCTAAATGCCAAGGATGGACTATGGCGATAGAGAAATACAATCTTGGTATTTACAACAAGAGCCTTATGACACTTCTACTTGTATTGTGCATCTTTACATAATGCATTTTTAAGTTCCGCCGTCTATTCCACAAAACCCACAAGTCTTTCCCATCACAAATCATGTTACACAGGCAATAAGCAGACATGATAGGTCTCTTCTCAGGAGCTTTACCTATTGTAAACAAGCTTGCCTAACGATTTTCTAAACGACTTTATTTAGGAACCCTAAAATCAAGTTCACCTTAAAACATTCTCTACCTGTTGGCTGAATATCCCTTTTTACCTACATAGTGTGACCAAAATAATACAGCCAGCACTAGAGGGAGTCTGGAGCAGAGTTTTAATGTATCTTCTTATTTGTCCATTCCAACAAGGACAAAGCATTTGCGGTGTTCGTCAACTAAAGCCCTGTGCACACGATCGGTCCATCTGATGAAAACGTTCTGATGGACCGTTTTCATCGGTAAACCGATGAAGCTGACTGATGGTCCGTCGTGCCTACACACCATTGGTTAAAAAAACGATCTTGTCAGAACGCGGTGACGTAAAACACAACGACGTGCTGAAAAAAAACGTAGTTCAATGCTTCCAAGCATGCGTCGATTTGATTCTGAGCATGCGTGGATTTTAAACCGATGGACATGCCTACAAACGATCGTTTTTTTCTATCGGTTAGGTATCCATCGGTTAAATTTAAAACCAGATTGCTTTTTTTTAACCTATGGATAAATAACCGATGGGGCCCACACACGATCGGTTTGGTCCGATGAAAACCCTGAAGAATTTTCTGGTTTCTGTCTGACTGCTAATGCCTTGGATTGTTTTTCTGAATTGTTTGGACTGCATTTGTGCTAAGCTTGACTGTGCTTATTCTGATCATCACTCTGTAACCTCTGCTGTTTTCAGTCATTTCTCTATTTAGCTGTCTGGAACTAGACTTTATTTTTTAGGATGAGTCCCATCAGCTAGCTAACTCTGCTACTATCCGCTGTTTGTTCTGACCATCTGTCCATGGACTTGCACCGCTCTAACATCTGTCCTGCCTTTTAGTCAGCTGTCGACCTTGGTGACACAGTGGGTTTGCTGAACTCTGTGACATCTGCTTTAAGATATTTCCAACAACCATTTAACTCCTCATTTATGGGGTCCATGTGTGATGTATGTAACCATGGCAGTCATCCAGTTATGATTAAAAAATTAACACAGGAAAACAAAAAAATGTAAAATAAGCGAAGGGGACAAATTTTAAGTCGCACAAAAGTATTATAGGTAAAAATGCTGCTAAGGGGAACTTAAACTACATTGTTCTCAGACATTGGAAAGTTGCTGGAGATCTGATTTAGTTGTCTTCTATATGTACAGATTGGCAAAGTATTAAGATCCTTTATTTCAAGTTTAGTAAAGCAGTGTTTAGACATGTTTACCTTTTTTGTTTTTGTACCATATCTCTCATTGGACCTAAACCAACGAGGTTGCTGTTTAGCTAAATCGGTGGCTGCTCAAATATACTAGTTCCTCCAAAGGGGAAGGGAAGTGTGGAAACTGGTCTTAAATCGATTTTGAGGTCCTTAGGCTGATACAAATTTAAATTAAATGAAGCAATTGGTTGATATGATTTTTTTTTTTTTATTCCGTTTCTTAGTTTATGCCCAAAAAAATTGCATACAACAAGCTAAAGCTTTAACATCAGTTAAACACACTGGACAACAAAGATGTTGCTTCCTGAACACTTTTGGGTGTATCTTTTATAGATTTTTTGACTGCAAAAATAACCTTTAATTCTATCACATACCGTTTTATAGAGATAATCAGTTTTTTCCCATTTTTTTCATATACCGTATTTATCTTGCCATAACACGCCCCAGCGTATAGCGCGCACCCCCGAACTTGAAGGAAAATTCCTGGAAAAAAAAAAATACTTAGCTTGGATGCCCCTCGTCGGTGTCTTGCCCGTCGTCCATCGCGTCCGGTCCGGTGTCCTTCTGCGGCCATCGTGGTGTCCTCCCCGCTCGATTCCCGCGCTGTGTTTGAACCACTGCGCCGACATATACCGAGCACAGTACACTCGGGTATAGTCGGGCAGACTCTGCTCCTCTCGCATAAAGGACGCACAGGACGAGCCTGCCCGACTATACCCGAGTGTACTGCGCTCGGTATATGCCGGTGCAGTGGTTCAAACACAGCGTGGGAAGCGTATATCGCGCACCCAAGATTTTGCCCTGATTTTCAGGGCAAAAAAGTGCGCGGTATACGCCGATAAATACGATATATATAATACATACGTGTATGTATGTATGTATATATGTGTGTGTGTATATATATATATATATATATATATATATATATATATATATATATATATATATATATATATATATATATATATATATATATATATATATATAATTTTTTTTTTTTTTTTTGTAAGGTTACTTTTTGCTTATGTTATAAGATGGTTTGTGTAGCTCATGCATGCCCAGACTTGAAGTCAGGGCACATTGCATAATAGGTGAAACTGGCATTTTTTGGGCAAGCCTAGGCATGCTTAGGCTGAATAGATACTGTCTGGACAGCTTGCATGCACAGATGCTGCTCATTTTGTTGATATCTGTTGATATCTGTTTCTATGTATTTTGATGCAATTGTTTCAAGGCATAGCATTATCTATGTACATGTAATTTACATAACAAGTAAGCAAGTTATAGACTTGCTATAGGACGATTGTTGACTGGCTACATTTGTGGTAAGTACACGTTTAAATGGGTTGTAAAGGAAATTTTTTTTTTCATAATAAGCATCCTTTACCTGCAGACATTCCTCTTTTCACTTCCTCATTGTTCGTTTTTGCTCAGAAGTTGCTCTATTTCTTCTCTGTTCTGTTCACTTCCTGCTTGTCTGATTTTACTGACCACCGTGACGGGAGGGTTTACTGCGGTGGTCAGTAACATGCTCGCCCCCTCCTGGGAACTACATCTGTGCGGCAGGACGCTCTCTATGTGTTAGAGACTTCAAGGAGGTGTGAATGACTGGGCGTGCCGCAATGCATACTGGGAAATGTAGTTCTTACATGAACAAACGATGCAAACCAGGAAGTGAATGAGAGAACAGAAACTAGAATGCCGGAGGTGATATAGATGAAGGAATTTAATAGGTATTTACTTGTTTTTTAACAGAATCATTACACTATTCTGTCTGTCTACCTTGCAGACATTAATTTTAGGCAACACATTTTTTTCCTTTAGTGACCCTTTAAGGTGCACCATGACTAACTATTGTAAGGCCTCATGCACACCGGACATTTTTACAGCTGCTGTTTTTGGATTCAGATGATTTTTTTGGCTGTCAATAAATTCCCCAGTATGTTTTATCATATGTGTCCATGCACAAATAGGCTGTTATCAGAAGTTTTTGGCAGGGGCATTTTCTAGCTGGGAAAAAAAAACAAAAAACAGAACTAGTGGATTATTTAAATAGAGTTTTTTTAGCTGGAAAAATGCTCTAACTCTGAAATACAGTTGAAAGCAGCTTAAAAACACAGAGAATCGCAGATATTCTGTGTTTAGCAGCGTTTTTTGAGCCATAAGCTTTAATGGGAGTATATATATTAAATATAGTGACAATAATAAGTGATAACAAAATTAAGTTAGATCCGTGTATTATAATAATTAAGGCAGCCAACACACCAGTGGATAATGCAAAGAGTTAAAAAGAGCGCTGCATTTTTTTCTTTTTAATGGGAGTATAGTTTTGCTAAAAAAAAAAAGGCTGAAAAACACTACTACAAAAATGCTGAAAAACTAATGAAGATCAAGACAAGACCAGGCTCCTCACATTTGTTGTGCAATATGTACTGTTGATCCTAAAGCTTGGCTCAGGGGAACTCAAAAGCCAATGCTTTTTGCTGTTTCGATGATATGGTGAAAACAGAATGCTCATATGACAGACTGTTACTTCTGTCTGACTAAAGTCACTGATTTCTCTGCTAAAAAAGGAGAAACCGATTGAATACCACAATCTGCATTCAGCTATGAGACCAGTGGCACATGATGACAATCTGTCGGTACTGAGGCCACCAGAGAATTGGAGCTTACAGGAAACAGACTAAGATAATGCAATGCACCAGCCAGACATGGGCAGTGCCAGCGATCGGGATTTTGAATTGTGTATGTCTGGTAAGCCTCATCTCATAACAACATCAGAATTAAAGGACCTGGTTGGGGACTTGGGTTTGTCAAAAGCAGAACTACTGAGTTCAAGACCGCAAGTATGGTGTTTGCTACCACAGGTATGAAACTTTCTTAGCTGGATTCACGTAGATGGGCGTAACGTTAGGCAGGCGTAGCGTATCGCATATACGCTACGCCGCTGTAAGTTAGAGAGGCAAGTGCTGTATTCACAAAGCACTGGCGTCCTAAGTTGTGGCGTATCGTAAATGGGCCGGCGTAAGCGCGCCTAATTCAAATGAGGAAGAGGTGGGCGTGTTGTATTAAAATGAACCGTAACCCCATGCAAATGAGGGGCCGAACGAACGGCGCATGCGCCGTCCGTGGACATATCCCAGTGCGCATGCTCCAAATTACGCCACAAAGACTTATTGGTTTCGACGTGAATGTAAATTACGCCCCATTCACGGACGACTTACGCAAACGACGTAAAAAAAATTAAATTCAACGCGGGTCCGACGTCCATACTTAACATTGGCTGGGCCAGCTTTTTGGTGGACTAACTTTACGCCTGAAAACGCCTTACGTAAATGGCGTATCTTTACTGCGACGTGCAAGCGTACGTTTGTGAATAGGCGTATCTCGCTGATTTACGCATTCTAGGCGTAAATCAGCGTTCACGCCCCTAGCGGCCGGCCTAAATAGAAAGCAGGCCGTCGTATCTTAGCTAGATTTAAGTGCATCTCAATTTGAGAATACACTTAAATATTAGATTCAGAGTTACGATGGCTTAACTCTTTCTGAATCTGGCTATCTGTCTTTCGAAGCCACCAAGATGATTTAATATATTTCTTTGCAAGTTGACAACCTGATTTTCTATACTGACATTAATGGTTTGTTATCAGCTTTGGATTGTGAGCATGACCCACTAGAATGACATCTCTTTATTAATTAGTCAGTGTTAAGCCTCAATTCTGTCATGTTACACAATGGCAATCTACACCCTTCAATACCTACTGGATATGTTTCACATGGAACTGTTGTTGAAGCACATCGGGTACACCAAGTAAAACTGCATTTTCTGTGAAGATCTGAAAGTGGTGGCTCTGCTGCTTGGATATATACCAAATACTGTTGTTACAAATGCAAATTGGACAGTTATTCAAGGGATTCATCTTAACATTAAAAAAAGAAACGGGCACTTTGAAAGAATTTGGTTCGAGGACAGAAAAACATGGCACACAAACTACTTTTTGACCTGACAAAGATATCTTTGCCTCTGCTTCACATAAAACTTGGACTGATCCAAATTTTTATGAAATTGATGAAGAGGTAAGGTGAACGTTTTTCGAGACAGATGTTTCCAAGAAAACTGATGCTGAAGTAAAGGAAGGCATTTGGTGGTCCACAAATTGGATACGTCACCAGTGACAAGGAATTTTGAATATCAGTTAGTGAGGCCAGCGAAAGCATTTAAGGATGTTGAGAATGTTCTAGCCAATTACAGTGCATCAAACTACATTTAGCTGGTTGATAAACTCCTTAAAGCATAAAGGACCATGAAATGCAATATATCATTGAAGATTTATTTTTACATTTACTTAGATTTCTTTCTTAAAAAATCTAGGTGCAGTCAGTGGCAAACATGGTGAGAGAAAAATGCCACGATAGAAAAATTGTATTATGGCAAGTGGGTTGGCGGTTGTTGGACACTGCAGTGAAATGCCCCAGACGATTGAGTACAAATGAAAATTAGCAGCAAAACACCTTTAACCCGGTTTAACTCACCCAGCATGTCACAAATACACTTTGCACTACAAGTGCACTTGGAAGTGCAGTCGCTGTAGATCCGAGGGGGACATGCGAGGAAAATAAAAGTATTTTTGCTTGTACATGATTGGATTATAAAATCAGCAGAGCTTCCCCTCATTTCGTATACATGTTAAAGATTAAATGCAAATGTCATATTTCTCAAGATTCCTATATTAAACAGTGATTCTGAATTTATATTAGTGTTCAGTTTGAAGGGGTCTATCATAATCACTAAAGGTTTTTCAGGAAGCAAAACTTTGGAAAAATCTTTGATATATGCAACGTTTCTGAATTTATATTATTGGTAGTATTTTCAATATGTGCGGAACATTTATTTAAATTTTTTATTTAGTTAGGTGACTGTGACCCTCTGTAGAACAATATGCATCCATTTAACCAGTTAAGACCCAGACCAGTATGCAGGTTAAGGACCTTGCCCCTTTTTGCGATTTGGCACTGCATCGCTTTAACTGACAATTGCGCGGTCGTGCGACGTGGCTCCCAAACAAAATTGGCGTCCTTTTTTTCCCACAAATACAGCTTTCTTTTGGTGGTATTTGATCACTTCTGCAGTTTAATTTTTTTGCGCTATAAACAAAAATAGAGCGACAGTTTTGAAAAAAATGTAATATTTTTTACTTTTTGCTATAATAAATATCCCCAAAAAATATATAAAAATAAAAAAATTTCCTCAGTTTAGGCTGATACATATTCTTCTACTTATTTTTGGTAAAAAATTGCAATAAGCGTTTGGTTTGTGTAAAAGTTATAGCATTTACAAAATAGGGGATAGTTTTATGGCATTTTTATTAATATTTTTTTTTTTTTTTTTACTATCGGTAGCGTTTTTTTTTTTTTCATGACTGCGACATTATGGCTGACACTTTTGACACATTTTTGGGACCGTTGTCATTTGCACAGTGAAAAGTGCTATAAAAATGCACTGATTACTGTGAAAATGACAATAGCAGTGAAGGGGTTAACCATTAGGGGGCACTAAGGGGTTAAGTGTGCCCTAAGGAAGTGATCCTTACTGTAGGGGGGTGTGGCTGTAGGTGTGACGTCACTGATCGTCGTTCCCTATAACAGGGAACGGACGATCAGTGACCCTGCCACAGAGAAGAACAGGAAACCTGTGTTTACACACACCTCTCCCTGTTCTTCAGCTCCTGTGACCCAATCGCGGGACACCGGCGGCGATCGGTGTCCCGCCGCGTAACTTCTAGGTTGCTCTGGCGTATCTTTGTTTTGTATCCACAAAACAAGATACGCCTGAAGCTGGGCTAGATCCAACTTGCGTACGTCTTAGTACGCCGTCGGATCTAAGGTGCATATTTACGCTGGCCACTAGGTGGCGTTTCCGTCGAGTATGCAAATTGGCTAGATACGCCAATCCGCAAACGTACGTCCACCCGGCGAATTTTTTTACATTGTTTCCGTAAGGCTTTTTTCGGCGTATAGTTACCCCTGCTCTATGAGGCGTACGCAATGTTAAGTATGGACGTCGGGCCAGCGTCTAAAGCATTGGCTTGTTGCGAGTTAATTTTGAGCATGTGCACTGGGATACCCCCACGGATGGCGCATGCGCCATTCAAAAAAAACGTCAATTACATGGGGTCAATAGGAATTACCATAAAACACGCCCCCAACTCATCCATTTGAATTACGTGCCCTTACGCTACGCTGCCGTAACTTACGGCGCAAATCCTTTGAGGATACTGAAAATACGCTGTAAGTTACGGCGGCGTAGTGTATCTGTATACGCCGGACGTATAGATGCGCCAAGGTACGTGGATCTGGCCCATAGTGTTTTGCTTTTAGGCCAAAAGGGGTACATTTTGGTCTCATCTGACCAGATTACTTTTCTCCACATGTTTGCTGTGTTCCCCACATGGCTTCTAGCAAACTGCAAACAGGACTTCTTATGACTTTCTTTCAACAATGGCTTTCTTCTTGCCACTCTTCCATAAAGGCCAGATTTGTGGAGTACACGACTAATAGTTTTCCTGTGGACAGATTCTCCCACCTGAGTTATGGATCTCTGCAGTTCTTCCAGAGTTACCATGGGCCTCTTGGCTGCTTCTCGGATTAATGCTCTCCTTGCTCGTCCCATCAGTTTAGGTGGACGACCATGTCTTGGTAGGTTTGCAGTTGTGCCATACTCTTTCTATTTTCAGATGATGAATTGAACAGTGCTCCGTGAGAGGTTCAAAGCTTGGGAATTTTTTTATAACCTAACCCTGCTTTAAACTTCTCCAGACTTAATCCCTGACCTGTCTGGTGTGCTCCTTTGCCTTCATGATGCTGTTTATTCACTAAGGTTTTCTAACAAACCTCTGAGGGTGTCACAGAACAGCTGTACTTTTGAGTGGAGCTATAGACAAGTGTGGTTATACAACTATGTGGACTGTTTTTCCGGACCTGGACTAAGAAAAGCAATAGAAGCATTAAAATAGAGAAATGCTGTTGCAAATTCACTCCATATAACTCCAATAATGTGAGCTTTGGTGAAGGTGAGGATCAGACAAACTGAACTCTGGTCTTTCTAGGAAAAATACGTATTTCTGTCATTTTTTGTTATTTATCTCTCCTTGAAAGAATTTAGTATTTCACTATAGGGCCATTTTAACTCTAATTTGTTTCATTTTGAAGTGTAATAACTGGCACAGGGTAGCTATACAGATGCAATAATTGACCCAGCTTGCCAGGATATAATCACTTAGTAGTTTGTGCCAGTTTAATTGCAATTGCTTCTCTGTTCAGCATGGATCATAGATGTGTGCGTCCTAAACAGGCTGTCACTGTATGCTATCATACTGCAGGATGCGTTACTTGTGGGGCATCTCATTACTATTCAGTAAATACATTTCTCACCATGAGCTTTCATGATCGCAACATCCTCTTCAGGAATCATTTGATAGAGTGGACAGCAGAGTCTTGCTTGCTAGTTTTATATTGCTATGTTCCTCTATACAAATAAACCAACAGAACATTCCATTGGACTTGCAGTAAATATGTAAAGTAATGGTCTAATTTCCACTGTGCTGTTAATTTCAAGACAACATAGACAGGATACTTTAATCTGATTTTTTTTTTTTCTAAACCTTCTTTGAACATCTAAATTACTTGTCATAAAAACCTCAAGGAAAAAAACTCAAACAAAAAAGCTGTCTTACACGATGTTTGTGGTTAGACAAATAGGACAGCAACATATTTGTAGCTGAGATATGTTTCAAATGTTCATTATTTTCTGTGGCAATTTGCTGATTGCTACAGTTAGGCCAGCCATAGACGGAGAGCATTTCTTTCCTGCAACCCTAGCTCTTGATTCCCCCATTAATACAGACCGTATTGATAGGGGAATCCCCCCTTTGAGCCATTGTATTCTCCCATTCTATACCAGCCACTAGCAATAATTGCATGTAAAGATCTGACAGGTTGGTTTTACCCAAATTGATCTATCGATCAGCTTGTGTACATTCATACATGGTTTGAATATCGGTTGGCTTCTGCTGAACTGGCAGAGATTTAAACCGTCTATAGCCGGCCTTACTGCAGAGCAGGCTACAGTGCTATGTAGCTATCAAAAAGTGCTCTGGTCTTTGACCAGCCAAATGGTCCAGGGGGTTAAGTGGTTAAATGTTTTTTTAATTGGTATATTTTGTTAATAAAGATTTGCAGTGTAACTTTTTGTAGACAAATACTGTCTCATGTTATGCCCACAAATCCCACTTGTTCTTTGATAGTTTTTACTCATTCAATCCTTTCTCTACATTTATAAATTGGTACTACCCCCGTTACAATATGTGAAGTCCGTTGTAAGTACCACCTACATCGTTTTAATACTTCACTGCAATAAGGTCCGAAAAAAGGCACATTTATAATCTGTTAGCAGTTACTTTGGCTTTCTGGTTTCAATAAATGTAAAGTCACCATATGCAGTTGAGTATCAGCATTACATTGAACTTTTTGAGCTCCAGTGTGTTTAAACAAAACATGCCTTCGATGAGGCTAAATAGTGATTGTCCTAAATAAAATCAGAGAAAATGTGTCCATACGTTAGTATTTTGTATAAAGGAAAGCATTCTCCCCTTGCAAATGCTTTTCCACACCACTCAGGGCAAAAAAAAAAACTTAATTTTAATTCAACCTTTCAACCTCCTTTAGCAGCTTACATTTACGTTCTTTCACTCCCTTGCTAAAAGTTTTTGGGATCATAACTTATACATGAATAAGGAATTCCCTTGTAATAGTACTTATTAGCCCATCAAACCTTTTGTCTCCTGGTACTGAATGGAATTAAAGGGCAAGGGTAAGGGAACTATTGAACAAAAGTTTTCCTAGCCTTTTTGGTCCCCAGCTAAACTTGCCATGATGTTTACCTCCGGCTTGCACTGCATGTTCTTCCAACTGCCTGGGCAGTGCCAAAAACCGAGAGAAATTCCCATACAAGTCAATGGCATTTAACTAAAAGCATGAAAAGGAGGTCTGAATTTTTGAACAGTACCTCAATCTCTGTTGGTAATGGGTTCATATAGCCTCCTGTACATTAGCATTCATATTGAGAGGAAGTGGAAGAACTGTGAGCCAAACTGTGCTATGAGTTTAACAATTGAGCTTGATGAAACGTGGAGAGAGGTGAGATGGAATGGAGAAAGTTAAATGGCCATGGATTTGGATTGTATCTGAATCAGAAATCTTGCTCCATGGAAGAACTTTTTGCAGGTAAAGATAATCTACACACATTTATTTCAAATTTGTATTTCGCTCCTTGCCTACACCTACATATAATGTTTAAAGATTTAGGCAGCTCCCAAAACTATTCAATGAAAAATGTTTTTTTGTTTAGACCACAGGACTTTTTTTAAGGGAAAAAAAACTTATGCTTTTCAAAAGATCACACACAAAAAAAATGTCATTTAAGGCTGCACTTTTCCTCTGATAAACCATGAGCAGGGTGTTCTAAATCCACATTGTTAGTCAACCGTTCTTTGTACAAACCATGCAAAGTACAAAGACAAAGGCCATTAACCAAATTCCACAGTGGTTAGTCACCTGATTCAAAGCTAATGAAACCTGACTAGGAACCTTGCCAACCAAGAAATGAATTCATGGCTTGTAACAAGGTCATAAGCCAAGTTTTTCTTGATTCCAGTATACATAGTTTTATGGTCCTGGCACCTTTCAAACTGTTAAGATACAATTGTAAAATAAATGGGCCATACTAATCTGGAACGTTTTTAATATTCATACATTTGTATTTGAATTTGTATTTTACCTTTCAAATGCTACCAGAAATTGTCTGGAAGGATTTAAAGCATAAACATTTAATTCATATATTGGGGTTGATTTACTAAAACTGGAGGGTGCAAAATCTGGTGCAGCTGTGGTAGCCTATCAGCTTCCAACTTCAGCTTGTTCGATTAAGCTTTGACAAAAAAACTGAAAGCTGATTGGTTTCTATGAAAAGTTGCACCAGATTTTGTACACTCCAGGTTTAGGTAATCAACCCCATTAGCTCTCCCTAAACTACTACAACACACAATGACATAAGGCTGGCACATAAGAAAGCCCCAATTATTGGCCATTGCAACCCTGCTTGCTGACTACAGTTGAAAGGCCATGCATCGCATTATTGTTACAAATAATAAAATTTGAATTTCCACATCGAAATTTGCAGGCCCAGCAAATGAAACACACTGGATCTCCTTTAAACCCAAAACTTATATCTATCGTAATTGTTTTAGTGGCGGTTCACACTTGTGCGATGTGTTAAACAAAAACTAGATTTGCATTTCATCCAAAAAGTAATTGTTTTCAATGATGGTCGTTCATTTCTATGCATTGCGATTCCTCTCCGAATGCAATGGAAAAAAAGGGTCTTGTGCGAGTTTAGAGCGGTGCGTTGCAAATTTAGTTTCCATAGACATGAATGTAAATCGTTCTGGAATCGCATTTGATGGTTCACATATGTGCGAATTCCACCACACTATTCTCCACAAAAACCAGGAAGTACACAGGAAGTTAACTTTTTTTTTTTTTTTACATTATGATTTCATTGGCTATAAACAATCGCAGCTATGTCCTACTCCTGAAATTCGCATCAAAATCACGGTAAATTTGCACCTCAGAATGGACTGAAAATAACTGAACAAATTCACAGCACAGCAGTGTGAACCGGCACTTCATGTTGATACAGAAATTTAGATGTTTTCACAACTGAACATTTTCAGAATGCATGTGACTAAATTACATAAATGTCCATCACCCATGTGCTGAGTCATTTTATATTTGTGAGTGCTCTGTCTAAAGTATATCTGTTGATTCTGTAAAAAACTTTGCCATGATAAAGCTGACACAGTGAAAGTGATGTCACCTCAGCATCAACTGTTCAGGACTGGACTACAGCTTTACATTCCAATGTAGCTTTTGTTGGCACAGAATCCTGCCTTTATTGTACAATACTAAACCCCTCTGTTATTTCTACCTCGTCTCTGTCAATGGTTGTTAAGGAATTAGCAGGATACCACTGCATTATTAGCAACCAGTCATGTCACCCGGCCCCATTTATTTACTGGCCAGGGCTCCATGGACATATAAACAAAGGGGCAGGGATAGTACTGACATCAATGACCATATTTGGTCAATGTCCTCACCCAAAAGAACATCCCCTTTGTTACATTTCAATCACATTGATCTGCATCACTGGAAAAAAATAATTGGATGATGTACTTGCATTGTGGGACAAAAAAGCAAAATGCAACTATTGTGTCTGGGCCATACTATAAGTACAAATAACCTATACATATGCAGTATCGCTGAGATTGTAAGGAGAATTAATTTTGGGTTTTTCTTTATTGGAAGTCATGGTCATAGCAAGAAATATACAGCTGGATAAAAAATGCCAGTTTTCCTTTTGATAATAAAATGCAGTCTGGAGATATCTATTACCATTAAATTGAAAGATCAATTTAAACGCAAAATAACAAGGTATAATTCACCTGCATACACTAAATAGCTGCGATAATGAGTACAGTTTTACTAACGCATATCAAAGTTGCAAAACTGTGTTTTTGAGGCATTGAGATTTGTTTTACCCTTCACCATTAGGCGGTAATAAGGGACTTGTCAAAACTTGTCTTTACTTCCATTTTTTTTGTGTGAATGAGTAGGGGTACAATTTACCTCTGCACCTCTTACTTAGATAGGTGGGAGTTTTCTGCTTTTTTTTTGTATTTTACCCAGGGCCCCTCATGACATTTTTTGACAATCCTTCACCTAATAGCAGGGATGGACTGGCCATTGGGACTACAGGGAGTTGCCCAGTGGGCCGATGGCTCAGTGGGCTGGCTTCAGTGACAGCGGACTGCTGCCCCTCTCCGCTCCTCTGTCTCTCCCTCCACGTAGCACTCACCTGGGGGGAACAAAGAAGCAGGGGGAGGACCAGAGGAGCAGGGACGACGACAAAGGAGTATGGGGGGAGGGGACAGACAGCTGACTCAACAGCTATGGCCTCGGAGTTTCTCACTCCTGCCTAATTGTATGTCTGACCACCATGGGAGAGACCTCTCAAATTGGGCCAGTCTGGATGAAGTCCAGGGCCAAATTTCTGTCCCAGTCCAGCCCTGCCTAATAGTCAATAGAAAGGCCATTATTGGTTTTTAAAATTTGTCTCACGTTGACTTCAGTGGTGTTCGGATTCTGCACCCAAATATCAGCAATTCATTGAAATCTCCTCAAATGAAACCCTGGTACATTGAGATTATGCTTACTAATGACACTACTCACTACCAGAAGAACTTGTGGGAGCTGAATTTTTTACTGCATGGAAGCCAACCAAACTAAATACTGTATTGGCGTATAACACTCACTTTTTTACTCTGAAAATAGAGGGTAAACTGTGCCTGCGTGTTATACGCTGGGGGCCGTGGAAAGATTTTTTCCTGAAACTTCCCTCTTAAAGTTAGGGTGCGTGTTATACGCCCATAAATACGGTACATGCCTCAGAAGAAGAGCAAAAGAATGCCTATGCAGTGTTCTCTGCCAGCAGAATTTTGAAAGCAATTTGTAGGCTGCTAAGAGGAATATTCTTTGTATGGCATATTGGGTTTACATCTATTTTAAATATTTTGTGCATGCGAATTTCGAGTGAGCCCATAGCCTGTGTGGTGGTTGAGCATAGATGGTACTAGTCATCTTGGCCCCATCAGTGGGGAAGGCATTGTTATGCGGAGGCTTATCACAGTTCTTTGAATATGTCTAACTAATCATGGCAGTTTTTGCAGGATAAAGGTTTTAAAGCGGTTGTAAACCGCATATATAATTTTTTTTTTTTTTTTACCTGCAAGGCAAAATGCATAATCAGCTAGTATGCACCGCATAATAGCTGATTATGAAATACTTGCCTCAAAACGAGGTGAACAACACTTACCTGGTTCACGCCGAACGAGATGTCATCTTGCTCCGGCGTGTCTTCCGGGTATCGCCGCTCCAGCGCTGTGATTGGCTGGAGCGGCGCCGCTCCAGCGCTGTGATTGGCTGGAGCGGCGATGACGTCACTCCCGCGCATGCGCGCGGGAGATTTAAAATCGGCAAGGTCCGGCGGCTGCCGGATCTTCAGCCGTGGATCCCCCCTGCGCATGCGCCGCCCGCATTGCGAGGGGAATATCTCCTAAACCGTACAGGTTTAGGAGATATTCTTTTTACCTACAGGTAAGCCTTGTTATAGGCTTACCTGTAGGTAAAAGTGCAAATTTAAGGTTTACAACCGCTTTAAGTGCAGGTAAATAATCATTGCCAGTGACCATTATGAATTGCGTAAAGAAGAATTCCAGCTTAACCTAAACTACATGTACACCCACCTCTTATCTCCGATGCTTACTAACCCATGTAAAAAATATTTATATACTTGCCTATTTTCAGGCCATATCACGTGATCCCCTCTGTGTCAGCCTATGGTAGCTACAGGAGAGGAAAGAGCAGTGGTGGCGCAAACTGAAAAATTAAACTGTTAGTAATGCAGGACTTTAAATGGCAATCTATCAGGTGATTATGTATCGATACTGCTAGATAAAACTGTGCCCATCATTTTCAGCCTCACTGCCCATCAATTGCAGCCTCACTGTGCCCATCATATGCAGCCTCACTGTGGCCATCACAGTAGGCCAATCACATCCACATTTCAAGTATGATAAAATAAAAAGACTTAACATAAGGTGTCCCAATCAGAGTCCCCTTTTACATCAGGTGTCCCAATCAGAGTCCCCCTATACATCGGATATCCCCATCAGCATCCCCCTTTACATTAGGTGTCTCAATCAGAGTCCATCTTTACAGCAGGTACCCCCTTTACAACAGGTGTCCCCATCAGCATACCCCATTTATATCAGATGTCCCCATCAGGGTCCCCCTACACATCAGGTGTCACCATCAGAGTATCAAAGTCGTCCCCCCCCCCCCCCCAAACGTTGGCTTTGCTACAATCACTTTGCCAATTATTTTATTTCTTTGGCCTATATAATGGAATCGTGCAACTGAAATGTAAACTTTAAACTGGCATTGTAATTTTTGTATCCATTTAATAATGTGATGATTGCTATACTTTTACAGAAGCTACTATTACTCATAATAACATGGCTGTGTTTAATTTCAAGGACTTTTCACATGCTTTTTTGACTGTGCTGAATAAACAGAGCTGCGAAAATACACTATATTACCAAACGTATTGGGATGCCTACTTTAACACGCACATGAACTTTAAAGTGACACTATACTGTAGGTTCAGGTTTTTTTTTTTTAAATAACAAACATGTCATACTTCCCTCCACTGTGCAGTTCGTTTTGCACAGAGTGACCCCGATCGTCCTCTTCTGGGGTCCCACGTCAGCTCTCGTGGCTCGATGACCCCCTCTAGGAAGCTCTCTCACGAGGGGGTTTCCTTGCGGGCGTGCTCTCGTGTTATACACTCGGAGGGCACGTCATTGGATTTGATTGACAGCAACCAATGTCTGCACTGCTATCAATCTATCCAATGAAGAGCCGAGAAGCCGTGGGGAGAGCGACAGGGATTTGCGCCCATGGAAATTCGGGGCTCAGGTAAGTAAAGCAAGGGGGGGGGGGCAGGCACAGCAAGGTGTTTTTTCACCTTAATGCATAGGATGCATTTAAGGTGAAAAAACACAAGGGTTTACAACCCCTTTAATCCCAGTCTTAGTTCATAGGGTTCAATACTGAGTTGGCCCTCCCTTTGCAGCTATAACGGCTTTAACTCTTCTGGGAAGGCTGTCCACAATGTTTAGGGGTGTGTTTATGGGAATGTGTGACCATTCTTCCAGAAGTACATTTGTGAAGTCAGGGACTGATGTGGACGAGAAGGCCTGGCTCGCAGTCTCGGCTCTAATTTATCCCAAAGGTGTTCTATCGGGTGCAGACTGGTCAAGTTCCTCCACCCCAAACTCGCTCATCCATGTCTTTATGGACCTTGCTTTGTGCACCGGTCCAAATCATTTGGTGGATGGGGGGATTATGAGGTTTTTTTTTTTTTTTTTTGTTTTTTAGGGGTTGGGCTGGCCCCTTAGTTTCAGTGAAGGGAACTTTTAAGGCATCAGCATATCAAGACATTTTGGACCATTTTATGCACCCAACTATGTGAGATGGCCAAACGGACTGTGCACCAGTCCACAAAGCAAGGTCCATAAAGACATGGATGAGCGAGTTTGGGGTGGAGGAACTTGACTGACCTGCACAGAGTCCTGACCTCAACCCGATTTAAAACTCCCCACTCCTAAACCTTGTGGATAGCCTTCTTCAAGAGTTATGCCCTGTACACACGATCAGGCTTTTGCCCGGCCAAACTCGCATTGGAATTCCATCGGAGTAAAAGAGAACATGTTCTCTATCTAAACTCCGATGGAATTCCTCTGTCAGATGGGGCATTCCGATGGAAAAAGTCAGTCAGAATCTGTTCTAGCTGCAAAGGGTGTGCCAACTCAATATTGAACCCTACGGACTAAGACTGGGATGCCATTAAAGCTCATGTGTGTGTGTGTGTGTGTGTGTGTGTGTGTGTGTGTGTGTAAAGGCAGGTGTTCTAATACTTTTGGCAAAATAATGTATGTTAATATATGTAAATGGTGTCAAAGTCTGCTATAACTAGCAGAATTATTTAATTTTCCCATTTGTTCTAACTGGATCCATTTTTAGAGTATTAAATGATGCGACTGTAGTGGAAAATATCTACGATGTAAATAAAGGCAAACCCTTTATTTTTTCAGAGTGGGGATCACATTCCATTTTGAGTTCAGTGTTATGTGCTGATCCTAACTGCAGTGGCCCGGATTCAGGTACGACTTGCGCATTATTTGCGGAGGCACAGGGCAACGATTTTGCCCTATGCCCCCGCAAATAATTTGCGCTGCCCTCGATTCACGGAGCAGTAGCTCCGTAAATTGCGAGGGCGCGCCGGCAAAATTGCCCGGCGTAAGCGCGCGCAATGTAAATGATCCCGCCGGGGGCGGGAATCATTCAAATTAGGCGCGCTCCCGCGCCGAGCGTACAGCGCATGCTCCGTCGGAAAACTTTCCCGACGTGCATTGCGCCAAATGACGTCGCAAGGACGTTCAGCGCCATTCACGAACGCCGGGTATCCTATAGCATTGGCTGCGCCTGCTATTAGGATGTGTAACCTTACGCGAAACCCGACGTACGCAAACTACGTAATTTGCGTACGCAGGGCTCGCGCAACGTTGTGAATCGGTGTTAGTATGCAATTTGCATACTATACACAGATCACAATGGGAGCGCCCCCTAGCGGTTATCGCTAGAATGCAGCCTAAAATCTGCGTGGCATAAGAGCCTTATGGTTACGCAGGCGCAATTGCAATTGCTACCTGAATCTGGGCCAGTGTTCATTATAATGACTATTATACTAGTATTGAACAGGAAGTTGTTAACCTCGGGTCATTGCCTATTAGAAGAGTGTATTTGTAAAAACTGCTCTGAAGGTTGCTTCACTAGCAAGTATATGAGAGCTTGCATGTCTTTGTCAGCCAGTGAAATCAAGTTGTCTTTAGTAATTGAGCACTACAAAAGAAACCTCTCTTTAATATGCTGTCTGCAGCACCCTCGCATCATAAGCCTTTGATCTGCCGTTTCCATTCTCAGGCTATGGACATGGGGGATTTTCTTATTAGTTTCTGAATGTGCTGTATGTCATTTTCTTGGATTGTTTTAAGGGTGCAAGGCAGTCTTTAAGTTAAATCATAGATGTACTGCAGTATGAAGTTTCTGAGAATTTCTCATGGCTTAACATTGATATCATCATTATTGGGTACTATCTCTGGCTAACTGCCCATAATTTATAAAGTAGATCAGATCATTATCAAAATTTGTTTTTTTTTATAGTGTATTTAACTTATGAGTAGCACATAAATAGCCAAAGATCAGTCACTTTCAGTACTGTGTGCATGTTCTAAGTAAGACTAATTTTTAGTGCATAAGGTACTTTAGACATGATAATTTGGTTGATAGCGAATGCACAGAGCAGAAACATTCTGACTATTTAGATTAAAACTGTTTATTTTTATTACTTAGTATTTAGCATTTAATAATGTTGCATTGGAATTAGAGGTATGGGAGTTCAAAGTGCTTGGTTGATTTCTGTATTATCTTTTTGAAGCATAGCCTTATTACTTTTTTGTGCAATTATGGGCACAGTGTATGTTGGGGTATATTCAGTATATCTCTGAAGTCCAAAAAATGTTGGTGCATGTGAGAGTCATACCTCTAAGGCAGTGTTTCCCAACTCCGGTCCTCAAGGCACACCAACAGGTCATGTTTTCAGGATTTCCCTCAGATGAAACGGCTGTGGTAATTACTAAGGCAGTGAAACTGATCAAATCACCTGTGCAAAATAATGGAAAGCCTGAAAACATGACCTGTTGGTGTGCCTTGAGGACTGGAGTTGGGAAACACTGCTCTAAGGAATATAGACAGGGGTCCCACTGAGGCTGTCTGTACAATTAACACTCCATCTTTAATGCATTTTAGCCCCTTGCTAGCCGAAATATTGTCAACTTTGCTTCCAACAGCATTACAGCAATGATGAATAATCCCTGGCCTCATTTAGCTGCTGGGTAGGAGATTTTATTGTCATTGTCTAAAAGTAAATAGAAGGGGTGGAGATTAGACATGTGAACACTGAAATATTTTGTTTCAGAATTTTGTTTTCGTCCGAAAAATAAGTATATTTCGTTAATCCCGAAATTCGCTTTTATTCATTTAGTTTCGTTTTAAAATGCATTTGTCCGAAAATCCAAATGAATTAAGGTCGTATCTGTCAATTGAAGGCTTATGGTGTCTGTCGAATGTTCTAAGAAGATTCGACAGAGCAGCTAAACTGTACGATGACGCAATCATACATTTGCGGTCGAATGTTCCGCCTACAAGCTATAGAAAAATTCTGATGTTGTATGACACTAGTAAGAATTATATTTATGAATTATTACTAGTCACCTAACATTCAAATTCTTCTATAGCCTATGGGCAGAGCATTTGACCGGAAATGTATGATTTTTGGCGTCGTACAGTTTAGCTGCTTGTTTAATCTTCTTGGAACTTTCAACAGACACCATAAGCCTTCAATGACAGATTTAACGTTTTTGTATGTTTTTCTCTGCTTCGTCGAATTTTCATCGTTCATGTCAAATGGTCTACCCCAACACTGTCTCTAAAATGTCAAATCTTTTTTTCTCTATGTAGAATTATCTTAAACTAAGAGAGTTAAGGTTAGGCACATTCTACCACAGGTTCGATAGACACAGATTGCTATTGTCAGTGTCATGTCGAATCTCCTATCTATATCGAACTGTTGTAGCAACGAAAATAAAGCATTTTTTATGTCAGAACTTTCGGATTTCGGATTCTGCGCATTCGTTTTAGTTTGTTAAAATGATAACGAAAATACCCGAAATTCGGACAAAAATGCATTTGGACCAAAACGAATGCACATGTCTAGTGGAGATACTGCTGACAACATTGTGCAGTAGGCTGTCGCATTCATGACTGCTTTCCAAAACCTAAACCCAACTCTAAGTAACTAGTTCATCTTAATTATGGCCAGTTTGCTTATCTGAAAACTAGGAGCAATTTGTTTAGAAATTGTCTAGGCTATAATGACAGGTAATATAAGTTGTAGAAGTAAAAAGTACCTGAAACTGGCCATATGTTGCTTTTGTTCCCAAACTGGGGCACAGCTTTCGTGATTTAGATGCAGACCATGTGAAAGGGGCCAGACAACCGGAAAAGTGTTAACATTTTATTGAATCCCTGAGTTCTGAACTAAATCCCAAACAATGTTGTCAGCCCTGCCTGCTGGACTGAGTCACCTTTATCCACCTCATGTTGTCCCACTCCACATGCATACATTGGTTTATTTTCCCACACACATGTAGGGGAAGGGATGTTGAGGGAGATAGTTTTGGGAACGTGTCAATGTTATTAGGTGGGCACCTCCAAGCAACTTCCCCTTCAAGAACTTCAACTCAGTGATGGTGTTACAGGGAGTAATAAAAAACAGTTTCTCGTTACAGACCTCAGGCAAAAGAAGAAATAATCCTGGAACATGTTCTTAAGGGGGAGAGGGAGGTTTGAGGGCAAATTTAGGCAATGTTTGAACATACACTTCAAGAGCCGCCTCTGTATTTAAGTATACAGTATCTACAGCCAAAGTGTGTTTCTTTTAATTTTAGATAAATCAGAAAATAGTTTAACCCTATGGACTTTTTACCATCATGATTGTTTTTGTTTTTGTTTTTTGTTTTGCCCTAATTGGAGGCATTTTCTTTTTTTTTTTTCCTGTCCAATTGACGCAACAAGAAAAAGTTAGGTATATCCCTTATCAAACAGTTACAAATGGAATGTTGTGTCGCTATTAAAAGAGCTTTTCTCTGTTCATGTTGTGATGACAACTTATGCCCTGTACACACGATAGGAATTTAATATGGACTAAAATCTGATGGAATTTTCTATTCAGAATTCCGTTCAAGCTGTCTTCCACCAGTCTTGCATACACACTGTCAGACTAAACTCCGACAGTCCAAAATGCAGTGACGTAAAAAACTATGAGGAGTTCAATGCTTCTGAGCATGCGTCGACTTGATTCTGTTTTTTTCTCCGTCGGAGTTCCACACAGACGATCGGAATTTCCCATAGGATTTTTTTCCATCAGAAAAAAATAAAACATGTTCTATTTCCAAAATCCTATGGAAAAAAATCCTATGGGGCCCACACACGATAGGAATTTCTGATGAAAAAATTCCATCAGACTTTTTTTAAATTCCTATCATGTGTACAAGGCATTACAGTATTCTTCAATGGCAACCAGGACAATGTCTAATTGCACTAATTTCCCCAGAGCTTAGTAGGTTGAGGGCTGAAGATCTGCTGATTTTCATCATCCAATCATGTGCAAGCAAAAATTCATTTTTTTCCCTAGCACCTGACTGAATATTCTTTCACAGAGTGGCTAGCGCATGCATAGTGGGGACCTGTCTGTGAGACCACAAGGAGTTACAGCTGGTTTACCACTGTTAACCTGCCAGTGCCAGGTGCTGAAGGCAGATGAAGAATTGGACCGGGTGAGGATGGCACTGAATCCCTGGACAGGTGAATGTCTACTAAAATTCAGCAGCTACAGTATTTCAACCTATTCCTTTATACTGGCGAGAGTGCTCATCAATGCCCCTGCAGCCAATTGAAACTACAATTTTATCTGCCGTGGTGGCACAGTTCTTATAGTGTGATCATTCACAGAAACCTGTAAATGAGTGACACAGGTGTGTTGACGAAGCCCCACCCAGTTGACAGTAGGTCCAAGGAGGGAAAACCCCACCCACTGTAACAGGAGGGGGGATCAGTGGGAGAGGTGACAGGAACTGGAACATAAATACCTAAATGAAAGTGAAACATGTAACATGTTCCAAAGGTTAACTTGGCGTGAATTATTTTGTATTTGTACACTAATCTGAAATTATTGTGATTTTGTTTTTGTAATGAACACCATGGATATAGTTTAAAATAAATAAACATAATGTTTTCTACTCTATGGGCTAGATTTATTAGCTGGATAAGATTGACTGCTCAAGCCCTAAATAATTTCCCCCCAAAACACATTGGCTGTACTTGATACTTTAAAAAATTAATGCTGTCTACACGCGGTCGGAATTTCTGACAACAAATGTTCGATGTGAGCTTGTTGTCGGAAAATCCAACCGTGTGTATGCGCCATCGGACATTTTCTGTCGGAATTTCAGACAACAAATGTTTAAGAGCTGGTTCTCAATTCTTCCGACAACAAAAGTTCTTGTCGGAAATTCCGATTGTCTGTAGCCAATTCCGACGCTCAAAAATGCTACGGATGCTCGGAATCATTGAACTTAATTTTTCTCAGCTCGTTGTAGAGTTGTACATGACCAGGGTTCCTGACGTTCAGAGTTTCTGACAACATTTGTGTGACCATGTGTATGCAAGACAAGTTTGAGCGAGCAATCCGTCGAAAAAAAATCCACGGTTTTGATGTCGGAATGTCCGATCGTGTGTACGCAGCATAAATGTTGTAAAAAGTCCTTCAAGTGAGATGAACTTTTGTACCAAGTGCTTCTCCGTATACAGTACATCTAACAATTTACCATCTTCAGTCTTTGAGCGAACATTTGTCAACCAAGGCAACACCAAGGTTCACCTGAAAAACCTCTGGCTCTGGTCATCCTGGCCTCTTTCTAGGGACACGACTGTTTCAACTGAACAATTACTAAGTAAAATGGCACACTTTTCTCAATGGTCATCCCTATCATGCATATTTTTTAGAATTCTGCTTTAATGTCTCATGTGTACGCACAGAGGGCTTTTTATCGTATAACATAACATTTTTAGATTCACTTTTAACCTTTGTCTCCCCACTATAACTTCCAATTTATGGTAGACAGTTTCACTATCAGTCACTCTCATGACTGATTTACTTGTTTCAGCAGTTTTCTCTTTGAAGGAGTCTTACTGGTTACCACTTTAGGTCTCACCTTCTTCATTCAAGATCTCTGGGGTTGTGACAACTCTATTGACTGTTGTCATTTGGGGCCTGCTATTTTGCCCATGCAGTTGCGCTTGCCGTTTTGGCCTGCAACATGTGCCTGGTCACCTCCTGTAGACTCAGCTGGTACTCTATCATCTCAGGTGGTTCAGCAAGAAGAGCCACTGCCAGACTCAGCAGAAGCCCTCTGTTCAGATCAAGATCCGGACACCCTGCCACTGTGAAAATGTAGTAGAAAGTGACACAGGGATCTCACAGAAGACATACGCATAGTACGGTACTCCAGAAAATCAGCTTGAGTGGAGATAAATGGTTTTAAATGTTAATTTAGGCTGGGTTTACATATGTGCAAATTGGATGCAGTTTTGACCACATCCAATTCGTATGACATGCGAGTGTGACCAGCTCTCAAAGGCATCAGTTCAGACATGTCCAAAGCGGCTGCTGTGCGAATTACAAAAGTGCATTTTTGGGTCCAGTTCAGGTGCGAATTCAGGCAAAAATTTGGACTTGAACTGCTGAACAGGAGCACATCGGAGTCTAGGCTGGAAACTGCAGCAGCACATATGTGAACCAGGCCTCAGTGTTCTCTTCTCTACAGAATTGCAGATGTTTAAGAAGGGAAGTAAGGGAATCTTTGGTTTGGTTTGGATTTTATCAGCGCCTTGTACTAAACTGGCATTCGTGGAAGATTAGCCTGTACCTTAGCAATGGTAGGAATTGCTTTAAGTGGTGAAAGCTACATTATCAAGCAAGGAGATGTCTCCCTAAAAGGAGAATTTTGTGCATTGGCTGGCATTTCACATGGATTTTCCTGGCTATATTTATAAGATGGTAAATGTTTCTTGATCTTCTATATAAAGAGGGGTCAAATCCTGACAGTGAGCACATTTTTTGCATGTGTGATGATCACAAGATGACACTGAGCACTTTGGATGAATATTAATGAATGCTATGAATTCTGTGAACAATATGAACTTTTAAGAGTTCATAATCGCATTTTATTGCAGCACATACGTTTGTGACACTTTTGGGTGGAGAGCTATTTAACATGTTTTTTTTTTTTTCACCAATTTTGTTTCACAAATGATTTATTTCATGAAAATGTTTTTAGTTGAGAGATTTATTAGTAATTTTTTGGTGCATATACTGTATATTCACATTTTGATTTAATTAGTGGAGCGCTACACTTTATTATAGAAATGAGTGATATACTTTTTGTTATTGGCTTCCTCTGCAGGCAGGTGATTGATGATGTTGGGTAGCTGTGCTGGGAAATATTTAAAATGATATTACTGATGTGACCGCATTATTTTAAACTGTCTGCAGTCTTAGATGCACTTCAGCAAGACAGTTTTCCTGCCTATCAAGTGTTTGTAAGCGATATTATTATTAGTGGTTCCACACATGAAAAGCTAATTCCCAAAGTTGACTCAACAGTCCTTATTAAGTTCCTTCCTTTTTGTTTCATGCTAATTGCTGTCAGGTTGACTGGCACTTGATTTGCTATAATAGTTTCATTGCCTTCCAATTTGTTCTAATGTGTTTGCTGGTCTCTTGCACTGTTGCTACAGCAAACAGTATTATTTTGATACTCAGATGTGTTTAGCTGACCTTCAGATTCCTATAGTGCTTCTTCTGGTTTTTATTTGCACTGTGTGTACTTTTATAAAAAAAAAAAAAACTTTTATTCTCACTGTATTCATTGACTCATTCACTGCAATAAATTTCCAGGTAGCTTACAGTATATTTTGAGTTAACTAATGTAATGTTTTAAAACAACCCTTTTCTTTTAATAAGCTAGCTAAAGTGGCATCTCAGATGCAATACAGCTGATCTCTGGTGACTACACAGTACCCCTCAAACTCGGGAATCATTAATATGCAAATTTTTATTTTTTTAGTTTCCCCATATTGTGTACTGAAGGTACCTACTTTAAAAAACAATTGGGAGATAGGGAGGCAAGAGGGTTCAGCATGTAGGACCTGTCTGGGTGCAAGGACCTTTGCAATTGTATGCTTTTGGTTTAATCACTATGCTACATCTTCATCCATCTTATTTATATGTGTATTTTTCCTGCATAATTTTCCTGTCAGTCTTTTTTAGCCCAGTTTGTTTGTTCTGCCCTCTTGTCTATATCCAATATCACAAGTATTAATAACAAATCTATTTATTTTTGGATCAATGGTTACATTGTCCTCCTGGCGTCTATTAGTATTTTGCCTCTGAGGACCCTGTTGTCACTACATCAGTGTCTCCTAACTGTACCCTTTTATATATTCCCACACTCTCCTTCTCCCCCTTCTCCCTGAAGCCAACATTTTTTTTTTGCTATTTTATTACTATTTTGATACTCGGATGTGTTTAGCTGACCTTCAGATTCCTATAGCTGGTTTTTATTTTATTTGCACTGTGTACTTTATAAGAATAATCGCCTCTATACTTTAAATTCTGCAGTTGTTTTGTCTGGTTACAAGATGTCACAGGTTCTCTTTCTTCAGCAATGGCTTGGTCCTGTAAGGACCATGTACATTCCTGCTCCTTCATAGCTGCTGGTTCCAGCATCCTGGTTTTGGCTGTGGCATTCTCCCTTGTCTGTCTACCTGCAAGGTGATTGATTGTGACCAGACTTTGGCTGGAGACCAAACCTGATATAAGCTAGCCAAGCCTGCAGTCTCATGCTTGTGATATTGCATTTGCAACACAGATTCCAAGCTACCTGTTTGTCTGCTCTGCTGTTTGGATTTCCCTGTGTATGACCTTGGATCAGATATCCACTATTCTCTGAACTCTGCCTGCCTCTTACCCAGACAGTCATTGAATCATTCTGCCTGTTTGATTTGTTCAGTTCCCGCCTGCCATGGTAGCCAGGCACTATAGCATTGTATATAAGTCCTGGGGGCAGCCGAGTACCGGTAGGCCTGCTTGCCTTATAGGAAAGAGGGCTGACATAAGTAAAGAACATAGTATCCTTCTATAGTGCCTGACCACCTGCGTTAGGGGTAAGCATGACTGGTCCTGGATGCTGCAAAAAATGGTTTCACATAATGAAGTGGTGCCGCTCCTTGCAGCATTGTCCTGCGAGCCTAAGGTGACTTGATGCATCCCTAGGGGGCTGATCATCAATGCCCTGGGTGCAGAGGAAGTGGTTTGAATGTCAGTTTGTAACTGAAAGAGGACTAGTGAGGGATTGGAAAGCAGTAAGTCATGTGACTTCTGGTTTATATATAAAAAAATTAGTTAGCTGGAGGTGGGCATTAATTATGATCATCTGAAACAATAAAACTGACTTGCAATGTTTACAGAAAAAAACTGAACTTAAATAGTTTTTATTTTGCTTTAAACATATAATGAAAACATTGTATACATTATACATGTCAACACTCAATGGCATTGTACAAAGTGTATATAACATTAACCACTTAAGGACTGGCCCATGTAGATTTACTTCGGCAGAATGGCACGGCCAGGCATAATCACGTACATATACGTCCACTTTAAATGCCTGCCGTGTGGTCGCGCGTGCGCTGCTGACAGCGCATTTGTGACCATGCCGTCTTCCCCCGTGAGTCGGACCGCGAGTCCTGCGAACTCGATCGATGCGGGGATTCCCGTGATCGTCTTACGGAGGTATAGAGCGGGGAGATGCTTGTGTAAACAAGCATCTCCCCGCTCTGCCTAGTGACCATGACACTGTCCCTGCTCTGTGTACTCAGAGCGGAGATCAGTGTCATCCCCCCTACAGTAAGAAACACTCAATAGGGAACACTTAACCCCCAGTATTTAACTTTTCATAGGGACCAGTTAAGCTCATATTTAGCTACGTTTCCATCTTTATAGGCTTTTTTTTTTCGCATTCAGCTATTAGTTACCTGTCTGATAATGTCCCTGATTCTGGGTATTTCCTTAGATTTCCATGTATACATTATTGCTGAGCGAGCGGCCAATAATATCTGCATGGCTATTGACTTCACAAGGTATAGAAAGCTGACATGTTAATACTTAGTATAGCTTGTTCAATATTTGGTTTAGTAAAGATTCCAGTAACTTTGGAAATTAGCTTGGATATCTCTGCCCAGAAGCTGCGGAGGTGCAGGCAAGGCCACACCATATGGGTTAGAGTTCTCACCTGCCCATAGCCCTTCCAACAGAGGTTTGAGTTAGAATTGGAGCATTTTGCTACAATATATGGAGAGAAATGCCATCTCAGGAGGAATTTTTGTGCTAGTTCCAAATAGTTAAAGCATCGGGAGTACTGGTAACCGCATTTTAATGCTCCAATTCATTGATGATTGGAATGTACATTTCCCTCATTCTTTTTCTCATTTGTGTAAAGTAGTTGGTTTACTGAAGATGGTTTTAGGATTTAGAATGTTGTAAATCAAGGTAATGCCTAAGCAGACTGTACTACTTAGGTTATGGCATAGTGAAGAGATTCAAATATATGAAAAAAAAGTTCCTTCTTCAGTAAAAGGAACTTGTGGTATAAATCTGCAAATTACATAAATTTATTTGAGAATAAATGTTGTAGGTTGAGAATACCTGTGCTATGCCAAGGGTCTAAACACATGTCTGGAACAATCCAGTTAAGGGATTTCAAAGGGATGGGGATTTCAAACCATGTTAAATTTGTATTGCCTGTTTTCCGCAGGTGTAATCAGACCTATAATGTGGTTAGTATAGTAGGATGTTCAATATTTTCCCCATTAAATTAGGGGACATTAGCCATGAGAAGGGACAAAGGGGACTTATTGCCCATCCAGGCCAATTCCAATTGACACTAAGGTTTCAACGGAGGACATCTAAACCAATTCTGGTGTTGGTCTAATGTTGATGCCATGTAATAATCAAAACAGCAATTCCCATGCCTCCTACTAATCTGTGTTTTGGTTGAAATTGAGGGGAGCATCTTGCTTTACTACCTGTCCAAATAAATTGTGACATTTGTCTGTGCATGACCATGAAGAAGGTTGAGGGTATAGGTATTTGGAACACCCTAAAGAAATATATAATATTTTTGGAAGTATTAGAATTGTATATGCTGCTAAACAACCTGACCAGGATAAGAAGTATTTTTTGAGTCTGGAATCTCTTGTTGAGATGTCCAGATGTCTTGTTGAATCCAGCTGTTGCAGAACTACAAGTGCCATGAGGCATAGCAAGACTCTGACAGCCACAAGCATGACACCCAGAGGCAGAAGCATGATGGTACTTGTAGTTTTTCAACAGCTTGAGGTCAGCTAATTGCATACCACTGCACTAGATCATTAAACGTGGATGCAAATTCCCCAATTTTTGACTTAATATGGGTAACAATTTTATTGACTGCTGAGACTTAAATTGTTGGACTAGTGCTATCGTGTCTGCGCGTGGAGACATTCCCTTGTATCCTCTAGAGAAGCTGCTTACCTCCAGATTAGCAATTGGTGGATCACTCTTCTTTCTGTTTGTTTTTCTTTGGGCTGGAGGATGATGAAGGTGGGTGAGAGTAGTTTCCCTTCCTGTCCCCCGATCAATTTCTGTGTACCAGATCATACCGAGGTGCTAAGCTGTGCCCCTCAGAAGGCCCTCCTGCTGAGCTTGCAGGGCCACCAGAGACATTTTTAGTTTGTGTAATGATCTGATTGGGTGTTGGCCAGGTCTTTTCCTGTTGGTCAAGTGGTGTGCCCACAGCTCTGGGACACTGTGGCGTCTCAATCCAAGGCTTCTAGTTGCTGTAAATGTCTCCGGCAGCCCGATGTAGAGAGGAGCTATTTACAGCCATCCACTTTGCCGGCTAGCCATGCCCCCTCAACTAGAATTTTTAATATAATGCTCCAATAAACCCCACACATTCAAAAAAACAAAAGTGATACAAAGCAAACTTCACACTTGATCTCCCATCAACATATGTATGAACACATCTATTGCGATTTTTAACAGATAGAATGCAGTACTAGAGGCAATGATAGGCAGCCAACCAGTGTATTTTAATCCTTTTAAAAATGACCATTATTCTGACATTCTTTAGCATCATTCCATGTGTTAAATGTGATTTTTATCTTCAATTTTAGCTATTACATGTACAGTACTATTTTACAAAAATGCCTAATGTAGTCCTATTCTTTGTGTGAACATTTCACTTGAATAGTATTTGGCTGCTCTGACATAGCATGCTTAATTATATTATTAACATTCTCAAAGTCTCCTAAAATTTCCAATTTATTTTAATAGATGATATTGGTTAAGGGGGAGGCACAATCCATTGTGGATTTTAGTAGTCTCTTCTGGGAAGGTGACAACCTTCCATAATAAAAGTTGACAGTGCATCTCCCCATTTACATTTTAATACATAGAATCTGCAGGCATAACAGTGTATATTTTATGCAGTGACAGAGATGCTATTCTCTAGGGTGAGAGCACGAAAGGGTCATCATATCCCCTCAAGGTATCGGAGACCCCGGGACCTTCTGCATGTGGTGGCTCTATTTAACGGAATATAATTAAAATTAAGATATTGTTTTAATGATAATGATGCACTTAATTGAGCTGGCTTGTGAGTCTGCTCTGCAACAGTGTCTTTGGGGGCTCATAGAATTCTATTGCTATGTGTCTGGGCTTTGCATATGAAACAGGCACACATAGATGTACAATCTCCTAGCTCTGTGGTATTAGAATTTAATTAATATAGGTAGCTTATTTTAGACTTCATGAAGATGCTCTAGGCCTCTGTTCTGTCATTCCAATTTTTCTCTCTATTTTACACTTTTTAAACTTTAAATAAACATCACTGGATTTACTTTGTTTTAATAAGACTGTACTGATTTTGTCTTCTGAAAAATAATGTACATGTGCTCAATTGTATTTTTTTATTTTTAGCCATTTGTATAATAGCAAGTAAAGTATTCACAGTTTCCCCTTGGGCTATTTCCTGCCGGTTTAATAAATGTATTTTCTATTTTCCTACAATCCTAAACTTTATATTGTTTTTTTTTTTATTATTATTATTGTTTTGCAAATATTAAAAACGCTGCTAAAGTTATAATGTAACCTTTTTTAAAAACAAAATACTGTAATTTAATTTTGTTTTAGAAATGTATTAATGGCTAAGCTAAATGTTTCCATTTGTATAATAATCGGGACCATATACTAAATGTAAGTAAAAATCTTTGTTCGCCAAAGCAATTGCAGAATCGTCATTATCATTGCTTCTGGAGATTGAGAGGTATAGCTAAAGCTATTTTGGCTATACTTCTTGTGTAGGTCACATAAGTGTAGTTTGTTCTGCACTCTTGTGACCAGTTTTCAGCCAAAAGTGGGCTAAAGTCTGCTGCTGGCTGATATCACTTCGGCCGATCCAGGCTCTGAAAAGATCCCAACCATATGGTTGGGATCCACCCAGATGCCTGGACTGCCACCTGTCTCAGTCTTTCAGTGATCCCTCTCAGCCCCTGCTGCCCCCGCCACAGCCCAGTACTCCAGTGAGCACTGGAGGGGCAGAGCAGAAAGCCGGTGACTGACAGTCACTGCTCTCTGCTCAGAGCAGCGGGGGAGAACCGAAAAATCACTGCTGTTTGATCACTCAGTTCTCACTACAGAGCCCGCAGGTGACAGATGCAGCATCGGATCAATGCTGCATCCACCTAGGTTAAGTGTTTATTTTAAAGTCCATACTACTTTAAAAAAAGGAAAAACACTGCAAATGGTAAATTGCCTAAAATGTTTTAGTTTAAATAGATTGTATAGATTTTTTTTGTGTATACCTTTCAATCATAGAAGTGTTAAATATTTACCACTTGCAACCAAGACGTACAAGCTCTATATAAAAGCATCAGCTTTTCTGGGGTCTAAGGGGTTGATTTACTAAAGGCAAACAGGCTGTTCACTTTGCATGTGGTGAAGCTCTGCTAACCTCCATCATGAAATCATATTCAAGAAAAAAAAAACATTTTTTTTTATTTTCTTGCACATGATTGGGTATTATTTGCAAAGTAAAATTTTACAACATGGTAAGTGTGCACAAACGGAGGTTGTTGGTTGCCCTTGCCTACACACTGATTTAGACCCCCCCCCCCAATTCTCACTTTACTATAAATATAGGTTCAAACCAGAATGTGTAAATTACCACACAAATTTGGATTTTTTTTTTTTTTTTTTTTTTTACTGAGGAGCTGTCAAATTGCAAATGTTTACTTGTCAGTTGGTGCTTTATTAGTTGGTAGCTGTGCCAACCTAGGGATAGTGTCTGGTGTGGACCCCAAGGGTGGCAGGAGACTTATTTTCTATGGCAAATAAGAGATGCTCCTTAAAGCCAGGCTTGTGTTTTGCTAGTGAATGTTCTTAAAACCTGGAAAACCCATAAGACAAGATCTAGTACGGAGATAATAAAAAATAAATTTGTTCTTTGTATTTTTCTATTGCACTGTTATGGTTGATCTCACTGAATTGGCCCGTAACTGTGTTTGATCAATGCGTTTCCCCTATTTTACTAAATGGGCAATTGAGTTGCTGATGCCTATTATTTCTAACTTGACATCTGACAACGAGACATTGTTTTTTAGCCATTTCATCATTCTGCCCATTTCTTGTCACTTGTCAGCTGCATCAAATAGTGACATTGTTACTTTTTCCATTGCTTTTGCAGGTTTTAATGAATCACTTCTCTGCTGCATTGCACAGTTGATGTAAAATGATTGTCCCTCCCTCCATTTTTCTGTGATTTTTGACAATGAGTAAGCCTTAGATTAGGGATTTATAATAATTGGTATCCTGTTAGCAACCTATAATTACCACGAACAAAAGGAAAAAAGTTTAATCCTCCTCGCCAAAGTATGTTCTTACCTGCAGCACTTAATGATCTTAAGTGGTTGCCTAGTGTCCATTTATTAAATTCCATCACTTAGGACTAGATAATGTTGCTGAGTGGTTTTACTTCTGCTGTAATCACCAGGTCTAATTTCCTTGAAATATACAAGTACGAAACCAACCCCCACAGTAAGGCCATGTATTCATAATAAATTGTCCAATTTGTACTCTTTTCATTTCCTTTGACAATTTAAGATGTTTTCATTATGGAGTGGCTTTATCAACTCTTACATTCTACTAGAGCAAGTGAAATGAAAACATAGTGAAAATTAAATCTTCATTATTAAAATGTCATCTTGAAGGTTTTTTTTTTTTTTCTACCCTACCTTGTTCTAGCAGAGAAATATTCAGATAAACATTTATATAATATAGAGACGTCAGCCAAGAAAGCTTTCAAATACTTCCAAACAGCATTAAACCAGCACTTTTCTTCATTCTGAATAGAAGAATGAAGATTAGTACTATACAGAATGGCAATGTAGGAAGTCACTGAGATACTAGTTAAAATTTTCACAAGTAGACTAGGATGGCCAACAATTTCCAGTTCATCCATACAACATGGCATAGATCTTTTTGACATTGGTGTGTACTCAGCTATGTGGATATATGTTCATCAGCAGTCAACAGCATATTACCTATAGATTCTAAAGGTTTATTGTCAATGCAATAACATTAAACAGGATAAAACAAAAAATATCCAGAAACATCAAAATAAGAATGTTCCTTAAAGATATGCAAAGGTGTGTAGTGCTCTGATATAGTGGGGTTGATTTACTAAAACTGGAGAGTGGAAAATCTGGTGCAGCTCTGTATAGAAACAATTTATTTTTATTTTTTTCAAAGCTCAAGTTAGAAGTTGATTGGCTACCATGCACAACTGCACCAGATTTTGCAATCTCCAGTTTAAGTAATTCCCAATGTTTATTAATATATCACTGTGTGCCAGGGTAGTCACCACTGGCTGTACCAGAGGAATTTGATGGCATTTATGATGTTTATGTGGGAACTAGGCCATGCCCCACCACTATCATTCATGACTAAAATAGGGCATAATTTACAAGATTTAAAGAGCAAGTATAACCCAAAAAAAATTTCCTGTAAAAAAAAAAAAACTCCAAGAAAAAGACATAATGAGCTAGTATGCATAGCATACTAGCTCATTGTGTGCCACTTATCTGAGATCGAAGCCCCCACATGACACTGAGGCTTTACTGATGGCACTGACACTGGCAGGCATTGCTGATGGAGCACTGATTGGCAGCTGCCTGGGCACTGATTGACATATCCCTGGTGGTCTAGGGTGGCATACCAGGTGGTCCAGTGTGGTGGCCATCCCTGGTGGTCCTGGGTGGGCATCTGAGGGGGAGCTGCGCTGATAAACAATCAGCACAGACCCCCCCCTATCAGGAGAGCAGCCGACCGTCTCTCATCTATTCGCATCTGTCAGACGCGAGTGAGGAAAAGCCGATCAATGTCTCTTCATGTTTACATCGTGATCAGCTGTGATTTGACATGGTTGATCACATGGTAAAGAGCCTCTGTCAGAGGTTCTTTATCAAGCTTGGTGTAGCAGTGTGTCAGACTGACACGCCGCACCACCCATCGCTGCAATGCGTGGCCCCACTGGCACGCGGTAGCTGTTAACCTGCTGGACATCATATGACGCCCAGTCAAGATAACTGAACCACCGCCTGTCTGTCATTCTGCTATAGTGGTTAAATGATGGCAGTTGTGTACTGACTCCTATTTAACATGGGTTTGAATGTGATTGCTTAACTCTGAACACATCCCCAGTTATGCACTTATGCAATCACATTATTTTAGTTTTTTACTTCCCCTCCTAAAAGATTTCAGTTTGTTTTTTAACTGAGTTGTACAGTTCACAGGTTGCATTAAAGGTGGAAAAAGTTCTGAAATTATTTTATCTTTGTCTAATTTTTTTACATCACAGAAACCTGACATTTTAACAGGGGTGTGTAGACTTTTTATATCAACTATATGTCACAACTGATTAGAATTAATTTACTCCAACCTCACCCCAATCCCCAGTCTAAGTGTGAAGGTATTTTACTGCTGTCTGTTTTGTAGCATTGAGCTATGACCAAGGTCAATGGAGGCTGAAATGAGTAAGCAAGTACAAAATATAAGTTACCCTGGTGGAGATCCTGAGTGCCGAAATTTTTGTACTTCACTTGTGTACATCCTGAGAAAATTACTTTGTTCCTGTACCTTGGATTTTTAATGCAGGGCTGATATTAAAAGTAGGAATGAGCCCGATGTTCGAGTCAAATGTAATTTCGGTACGAACATCAGGTGTTCGCATGTTTCCAAATTTGGAATTTTATGTGGCGTTCACTGTAAATTTGAGCGTCCGCGGAACGCCTCATAATAAATGAGATAATAGTGCATTGACGGCTGCTGATTGGCCAAAGCATGCACCTGGCCTTCATGCTTTGGCCAATCACAGCACACTCTGCGTTGATAGCCATGATTGGTCAAAGGCAGGATGCCTTTGGTCAATCATGGCTCAGAGGGCCAGGAGTCCACACCCCACACTATGTTAGGCTGCTTACATAGTGATCGTACATGGTTTTATGAATGAGAGCAGCAAAATTTCATTTGTAAAGGAAAACATTTCATTTAAAACTGCTCGCGGCTGTAATGTATTGTCGGATCCTGACAATATAGATAAAAATCATTGAAAAAAAATGTATGGGTCCCCCCCGGTTCATTACCAGGCCCTTCGGGTCTGGTATGCATGTTAAAGGGAACCCTGCGGCATAATGAAAAAAAAATGGAATTGGGGTCCCCCCTAAAATCCATACCAGGCCCTTCTATGGATATTACCAGGCCACATCCCCTCAACTAATTCTCCCAAAAAAGTGTAATTTTTTGCTTTTTTTTTTTACACTTTTTTTTTGTGATTGTGCAGGGCTACAATGTACCTGATGCCCTTTCGAATGGGGGGGAGCGGAATCTGGGGATCTCCTTGTTAAAGGGGGCTTCCAGATTCTGATAAGCCCCCCATCCTCAGACCCCCACAACCACCAGGCAAGGGTTGTGGGGAAGAGGCACTTGCCCCCATCAACATGGGCATAAGGTGTTTTGCGGGGGACCCCAAAACACCCTCCCCATGTTGAGGACATGTGGCCTGGTACAGTTCAGGAGGGGGGCACTTTCTTGTCCCCCTCTTTTCCTGCAGCCTGCCAGGTTGCGTGCTCGCATAAGGGTCTGGTATGGATTTTGGGGGGACCTCACAATATTTTTTTACATTTTGGCTCAGGGTTCCCCTTAATATCCATACCAGACCTGAAGGGTATGGATTTTATTTTGGTGCGGGGTTCCCCCTGCTGTTTTTTCAATGATTTTTTTTATGTATATTGCCCAACAATACATTATAGCTGAAAGCAATTTTAAGTGAAATTTTTTCCTTTAGAAATGTAATTTTGCTGTGGTACTGTTCTAAACATGGGAAATATGTGCTACTTTACAGGCAGGCTAAGGAGACCCCCCAGGCACGATATTTAAAGGAATATTTCATTTTTATTGTTTCACTTGCATTATTAAAATCACTGCTCATGAAAAACTTCAGTTTTTAAAACTTTTTTTGCATTATTATATGTACCCGGGTCCCCAAAATCTTTTTATGGCATTATCATGCATATAAGCCTTTAAAATTAGAACTTTTGATTTTTCATGTTCGTGTCCCATAGACTTTAACGATGTTCGCGTGTTCGCACACATTTTTTGCCTGTTCTGGTGCGAACTGAACAGGGCGGTGTTCGATTCATGCCTAATTGGAGGTAGAGTACTCTTTGACTAACTTCCTGTTCTGGGATACCTGTCTAAGGAGGGAATTCCACTCTCTTTGGCACATTTCCTCTAATTTCCTGTTGCTTCTCTGAGAGAGGAAGTGAAGTGAACAGCAAAAATTGCTTCCTTATTTTAACAAAAAAAAGTTTGGTTATACATACAGTTCGAATACTATTTTTAGTGATGTTTTCTGTATGCAGAACGTGCTTATCCATTGGGCTCAAGTAGTCAAATAATGTATTTTTCAGGAACTGTTAGATAAGATAATTTTTCCAGAATTTAGGTTCTAATAAGGCATTATAATAATGCTATTGTAAAGGGTGAATTACTACGCTGTCTAGTGAATGGTGTAAGAGATCTACAATACTGCTGCAACTAAAATGTGAGACACACACAATGAATTTATTCTAAAAAAAATAAGCTGCACTGTGAGAAAAATTTAATAAGTGACAATATCTCTCAGGTTTTTGCTTCCTGAGTCCCAGGCCAAGAGTCCCTCGGCTCTTGGCTTGGGACTCAGGAAGCAAAAACCTGAGAGAGCTGCTTATGTGAAGTTTGCTTTGTGAGAGAAAAAAGTTATTTAGGCACCTTTTATTTAATGCTGACTCAGAAGCCTCTTAGAAATAGTGAATAAAATTGGATTCCAACTGGAATTGATGATACACATTCAGCCGTGATGGAGGCACCTATCAAGTAGAGAAGAGCTTGTTTTCATTCCAATATGGGGAACCACTAACCGCGGGCTGTACCGAGGACATCTAGAACAGAGGAGCTGGAATACATTGCTGACAGGCATAGAGACCCGGGCTGGGGTGTAAGCCACAGGCTTCTTTGATCTCCCTAAAAAGAGATCAATGTATCTGGTAAGCGGCTGTGGTATCTTTTGGTGGAGGAACCTTTCTTTCTCAACTCATCACTATTTCTTGGGTTTTTTTGGTTTGAAGTCACGAATGTCAACTGAACTGTGGATCTCACATAGGAATTAACCCTTGGAGTATTGCATGAATGCAGGAACTTTTTCGTCTCGAATACTGTGGACTTTTATAGGACATATGGCCCTAAGAAATTTAGGATTTTTTGATCATCTGACATTTACCATATTCATTTATGATTTATATGTTATATTTTGAAGTAGCACAGTTCTTGGTTTATCATTATTATTTTCAGCTGATTGTGAGCCTGATTAACCCCTATTGATGCTGATATTGGCATCACATAATTATTTAGTCGATGCATGGGACGTGTTCATATTTATCACTTATTACATTTTTCTCCCAGCACAGCTTATTTTTTCAGATTATAATAATGCTATGTTTGAATCTGTGTATTATAAAATAAAAACATAGTTTGTATCCATGGAACATTGTAAACAGAAACCTATTTACTTTCCTACAGTCTTTGCGTTCATAAAATAAGAAACATATGCATTTTAAAATGATTCCTAATCTCTGTAGCATTGCAAACACTAGTAGTGCTTGTGATGACTGCTCTACCGAAACATGATTAGCTCACCTCACAGATTGGAAGTGTTGCTATTCATTTATGTCTGATAGGTGCATGCTGCATTGGCGCATCTGTCACCTACATACAAAGCTTATCCTCTTCTAGTGCACAAGAGATGAGGAAAGAGACACCAAGGTTACTGGGGCAGAAAACTCCAAATGATGTGGAAATAATATTTTAAGTGTATACACGAGATTACTTTCCACAATGCAGTGCTTTTGCAGTAGAAAGAGTATTACAGTGTCAGCAGACTCTGAATGACGATGAGTGTACATCAGACATTCAAAGTTCTGGCAAGATAAGTATAAAATAAGCTTGCACAGCTTATAATGTTCAATAACTTTTGTTGGATGTAACAGTTGCAGTATATAGGATAGTTAACAGTCTATAGTTTGGATACCTGCGTCTGTCGATTAGAAAATATGGCTTTTTCATAGGAATTCATACATTTGGAAAACTACAAATCCCAGCATGCTCTGCTAGCCTTGAACCTTCTGGAGCTAAAGGGTTGGTGCACAAAGATACCACCATGAATTAGATCTTAACCTTTTTATGACTACAGAACCTCCAATCGATTACATTTTATGTTCCCATTCTACCTTCGCCAGATTGGCTAACTCATCATCATCAGTCCTATATCATCATCAGTATGACTTTAAAAGATTGCTCTTTTTGTGCAATCAAAATCGAAGGTTACAGCTACAGTACTTACAATGTTATTCCCATGTCATCTGACTCATTTAGGTTGATTTCACTTTGCAAGAACATTTTAGCTTAGCTTCATGAATGTGGTGAAAATGCACTTTGCAAAGAATACCCAATCCTGTGTAAGAAAAAAAAAAATCGTATTCTACTCCAGAGATAAGATCATAATTCTACCACTTTACACAACTCTGATCCAGCTACATCTTGATTATGCCCTCCAGTTCTGGTCTCCAGACCGCAAAAATGATGAGCTAGAGAGAGTCCAGAAAAGGGCAACAAAGCTAATAAGGGGACTGGAGAACTGCAGTTAGAAGTAGCGACTACAATCATTAACCTCCCTGGCAGTATTCCCAAGTGTGGCTCGGGGTTAAATTTCAGTAACATTAGCGTTAACCCCGAGCCACACTCGGGATTGCATCTCAGGATTATGGTGCAGGTTACTTACCTTGTCCCCAGGTTCCTGCGATGTCCCCCTGCTGTGTCTGTGGGCTGTGTCCTCTGCCTGATGCCTCTGTGTGGCAGAGCCTGGTGGCAAATATAAACATTACAAAATTCATAATGCATAGAGTACACTGTAATCTTACAGATTACATTACTGTATGAAATCATAGCATATACGTTTTGCTCCTTGTGTTTTGTCCAGTGCCCTGCATGCACTTTTATATCATAAAAACTGTTCTTTCTGCCTGGAAACTTGAGATTGTCCATAGCAACCAAAAAGTGTCCCTTTTATGTCCAAAAGTGGTTTGAGACCAGATAGAAAACAGCGATAGTAAATTAGAACACTTGCAGAATTGAGATGGAGAATAGTGTGGAAATTCATGTTATTATAATTATATTATTATTTTTTATAATTATGGTTATTTATTATATTATGATTTTGTGTTTCAAACTTTATCATACCCGGGATGTCTACCAGACTCTTGTTTTGTACAGATTTATTAGTGTTATTACAAAGATTTACAGGCCTAAAATTGAAAACGACAAATTTCTATGCAAAACATTTGTACCGCTTTAAGACTGAAAAATCTGACATAAAAATACCGCCAGGGTGGTTAAACGTATTCTCCCTGGAGAAGAGACGCTTAAAAGGAGAGATGATAGCTATATACAAATATCTACTGTAAATGGTGATTCTAGTATTGGGAGATATTATTCAGTGTAAGGTCTCTTAAGAGGACACGTGGTCTCTTCATGAAGTTGGACGAGAAACAGTTTAAAGGATAGGTTCCCCTCTTGTTGCATGTTACTCTCGTATGGGTGTAACATGTTACCAAAGAGCACCTGCCTTCAACCTTTCCAATCCCCTTCTGTGACTGCTTCCTGCACCCCCTATTACAATTTAAAAAGAGAAAGGCCATGTGGGGCTCTGCCCACACAGCCGCATCATTAATTTACAGTGATCTGTGAACGTGACCAAAAATAAATACGTTTTATATACCGTATTTATCAGCATATAACACGCACCCCAATTTTAAGAGGGAAATTTAAGGAGAAATGTTTTAACAGCCCCCCATCCAGTACAAAGCCCCCCCTCTCCATGCACAGTACACATCCCCCCATCCAGTATACAACCCCCTCCCCATCCAGTATACAACCCCCCCCAATCCAGTATACAGCTCCCACCCCTGCACAGTATACAGCCCCCCATCCAGTATACAGTCCCCATCCAGTATACAGCCCCCTCCCCCTGCAAAGTGCACAGCCCCCCCCCCCTCTGCACTCCCAGGAGACCACCAGTCTCCTGGGACAGCACTGCCGGCATTCTCTACAGTTAAGAAAAAATCACTGCTAGCCCTTTCCACACTGCTCCTCCTGTGTCACTCCTTTTGTAAAATAAAGCTTCCATATACCTCAATAGCTCATTTATTTTCACTGACCTGGTCACATGACAACCATCCTCCTCCAATCTAAAGCTAAGCTCAGGGGAGGAGGAGAGCAGCCAGAAAAAAAACTGAGCTGTTGAGATATTTACAAGCTTTGTTTTTACAATGACACTGACACAGGAGGAGCGGTGTAGGAGAAGGGGCTGGCAAGTGATTTTTTTTTATCAACTTTAGACTATGGGTAGCGCTGTCCCAGGGCCAGGAGAGGTGTATAACACGCAGTATAAGTATCGTTGTATAACACGCAGGCACTGTTTGTCCCTTTTCAAGGGAAAAAGGTGTGAGTTATACGCCGATAAATATGGTATGTCTATATTTGTATAATGATGTCAGGGGACTCTGATATATCATTTTGCATGAGGGAAGCAACAGGATTGGACATGCCTCTGTGGGCATAATTACATTTTTTTTTTTTTTTTGGCAAGTCCGTAACCGTTGTTCATTGTGACTGGCATGAACCTATATCTTTGGTTCAACCTTTTACTGGTTGAACTAGATAGACTTTTTTCAACCAGACTAACTATGTACTTGGATTATCTATTCTATTGTTGAACAATCGGAGAGTGACGGTTTGCCATTCTCTTTTTCTAATGTTAATTTTTATTTCATAAAAAACTTCCAATAAAAATAATTGAAACAGCAGGGGAGGAGGGCGCACACTCATCCACAACATTTCTTAACCTGCCAGGCTGCATGCCCAGATAAGGGTCTGGTATGGAATTTGGTTTGGACTCACAACATTTTTTTTGTTAGTTGTTTTAGCATTGGGTCCCCTTAAAAATCATACTAGACCCAAGGGTCCCAGTATGGATTATCGGAGAACCCCCATGCCTTTTTTTTTTTTAACAGTCTTTTGTTTATATTAACCTGTCACACGGGAATCCCCCTGTCCAGTAGAACGTGGTCCCCTAAACAGGCACTGTCCTTTTGCCCTGATCTCCATAAGCAGTTGTATGTAATTGCTGTAGTTAGTTAATAGTTGGGTTTCTTTATGGTACAATGGTGGAACTAGCTAGTGTAATAAGTGGCAGCATGACGTTTAGAGACTTTATGGAAGTGCGCGTAACAGGGTGATAACACAGGTGGGCAATTAGGAGACAGAGCATTATCCCCTGATAACCGGAAGTGCCTGAACAAGATTTGTTATGGTAGAATAAGCCGCTATTATTTTAATTAACAATGCAGATTTAACAGAGGGATAAAAACAACACTTGAAATTATGGGTAACATGTTAGAAAAAAGTGGAGATTGTATTGACTGGGTTTAGAATTAAGCTTGTGGGGAGAATGTTTTGGTGGAAAGCTTTTTCTTAGCCCTACTAAGCAGGTGGCAGGGGGTGTTTGATTTACAAAAATTCATCACCGCAAATATTTTAGAATTTAACTTGGTTTTGGAATACAGAAGTTGAAAATGATAAACAGGGACTGTTTGCATTTAAACTCAAGTCTTTCTTTTATATAGATTTAACATAAATAACTGCCAGATCGAACATAACCAGATAGCATTTCATAGCCTTTAGATAACTTTTTTTATTGTAGATGATATGGAGTTCTGGAAACTAAATTCTCTTTATATTGAATTTATCAGAATTTAGATTTCTTTCTGATTCCCTAAGGTTGACAAGATTTTGCTTTCTTTACAAACTTCACACAAAACTTGTTGTGTTCTGAAGTGAGGTTTGAATATAACAGGCAGGTGTGAATTTCTGATAACTGGGGTACTTGTGACTTGCTAATTATTTACCTAAGGTATCAGACTTAGGTATGAACAACTTTAGATAAAGGTGCCAAATCGTCATGCATGAATGACCCTAGCATGTGACAATGTAAGAATTACAGTATTTAACTATTACAAATTTGTTGCACATTTTTTGTGAAGGTGTTCACATCCTGTTCAAATTAGTATGTAGAATAGTTGCATATTTAAAGTGGACTAGTGGTACTTGCAAGTCTTTGTGAATAAAATGTTGTCTTTTCAAAGAATACAGCAACAGTATAATTAAAAGTGTGTCAGTGAGCCAGATTACTCCAAAATCACGTGCTGATACTGTTCATACAGTATCTCACAAAGGTGAGTACACCTCTCACATTTTTTGTAAATATTTTATATCTTTTCATGTGACAACACTGAAGAAATTACACTTTGCTACAATGTAAAGTAGTGAGTGTACAGCTTGTATAACAGTGTAAATTTGCTGTCCCCTAAAAATTACTCAACACAGCCATTAATGTCTAAACCACTGGCAACAAAAGCGAGTACATGCGTAAATGAAAACATTTCCAAATTGGGCCCAAAGTGTCAATATGTGTGGCTGCCATTATTTTCCAGCACTGCCTTTACCCTCTTGGGCATGGAGTTCACCAGAGCATCACAGGTTGCCACTGGAATCCTCTTCCACTCCTCAATGACGACATCACAGAGCTGGTGGATGTTAGAGACCTTGCGCTCTTCTACCTTCCGTTTGAGGAGGCCCCATAGAAGCTCAATAGGGTTTAGGTCTGCTGGAGCCAGTCCATCACCTTTAACCTCAGCTTCTTTAGCAAGGCAGTGGTCATCTTTGGGGTAATTGTCATTTGGAATACCTCCCTGCGGCAGTCTTGGAAGGGAGGGGGGATCATGGTCTGCTTCAGTGTGTCGCAGTACATGTTGACATTCATGGCTCCCTCAATGAACTTTAGCTCCCCAGTGCTGGCAGCACTCATGTAGCCCCAGACCATGACACACCCACCACCATGTTTGACTGTAGGCAAGACAGATTTGTCTTTTGTAGTCCTCACCTGGTTGCCGCCACACATGCTTGACACCATCTGAAAAAAATATGTTTATCTTGGTCTCATAAGAACACAGGACATGGTTCCAGTAATCCATGTCCTAAGTTTGCTTGTCTTCAGAAAACTATTTGCAGGCTTTCTTGTGCATCATCTTTAGAAGAGGCTTCCTTCTGGGACCACAGCCATGCAGATCAATTTGATGCAGTGTGCAACGTATGGTCTGAGCACTGACAGACTGACCCACCATACCTTCAACCTCTTCGGCAATGCTGGCAGACAACCTCTGGATATGATGCTGAGCACATGTACTCAACTTCTTTGGTCAACTATGGCGAGGCCTGTTAAACCACCATATGGTCTTGGCTAGGGATGGTCCCGATGTTTGAATAGAGCGTAAATTCGACTCGAACATCGGGTGTGCGTTTGTTCACAAAAAATGAACATATGGGGCGTTTGCAGCAAATTTGAGCGCTGCAGACCGCCCCATAATGCACTGCAAGATTTTTCGTGTTCGTATCCCATAGACTTTAAATGTTTTTGCATGTTCGCTCAAACTTTTTGCCTGTTCACATGATCTAGTGGGAACTGAATCGGGGGATGTTCGCACTAGTCTTGGCCACCATGCTGCAGCTCAGTTTCAGGGTCTTAGCAATCTTCTTATAGCCTAGACCATCTTTATTTAGAGCAACAATTCTTTTTTTCAGATCCTCAGAGTTCTTTGCCATGAGGTGCCATGTTGAACTGCCAGTGACCAGTATGAGAGAGTGAGAGCGATGACACCAAATTTAACACACCTGCTCCCCATTCACACCTTGGACCTTGTCACACTGAGTCATATGACATCGGGGAGGGAAAATGGCTAATTGGGCCCAATTTGTACATTTTCACTTAGGGGTGTACTCACTTTTGTTGCCAGCGGTTTAGACATTTATGGCTGTGTGTTGAGTAATTTTGTGGGGACAGCAAGTTTACACTGTTATACAAGCTGTACACTCACTACTTTACATAGTAGCGAAGTGTCATTTATTCAGTGTTATCACATGAAAAGATATAACAAAAATTCCAAAAATGTGAGGGTGTACTCACTTTTGTGAGATACTGTAACTGCCCCCTCTGCAACTCCAGAGTAGCACAAATATAAAACTTGCCCCTGTTGACTTGCAGTGCCTTGCGAAAGTATTCGGCCCCCTTGAACTGTGCGACCTTTTGCCACATTTCAGGCTTCAAACATAAAGATATAAAACTGTAATTTTTTTTGAAGAAGAATCAACAAGTGGGACACAATCATGAAGTGGAACAAAATTTATTGGATATTTCAAACTTTTTTAACAAATAAAAAACTGAAAAATTGGGCGTGCAAAATTATTCAGCCCCCTTTAAGTTAATACTTTGTAGCGCCACTTTTTGCTGCGATTACAGCTGTAAGTCGCTTGGGGTATGTCTCTATCAGTTTTGAACATCGAGAGACTGAATTGTTTGCCCATTCCTCCTTGCAAAACAGCTCGAGCTTAGTGAGGTTGGATGGAGAGCGTTTGTGAACAGCAGTTTTCAGTTCTTTCCACAGATTCTCGATTGGATTCAGGTCTGGACTTTGACTTGGCCATTCTAACACCTGGATATGTTTATTTGTGAACCATTCCATTGTAGATTTTGCTTTTATGTTTTGGATCATTGTCTTGTTGGAAGACAAATCTCTGTCCCAGTCTCAGGTCTTTTGCAGACTCCATCAGGTTTTCTTCCAGAATGGTCCTGTATTTGGCTCCATCCATCTTCCTATCAATTTTAACCGTCTTCCCTGTCCCTGCTGAAGAAAACCATGATGCTGCCACCACCATGTTTGACAGTGAGGATGGTGTGTTCAGGGTGATGAGCTGTGTTGGTTTTACGCCAAACATAACGTTTTGCATTGTTGCCAAAAAGTTTGATTTTGGTTTCATCTGACCAGAGCACCATCTTCCACATGTTTGGTGTGTCTCCCAGGTGGCTTGTGGCAAACTTTAATCGACACTTTTTATGGATTTTTTTAAGAAACGGCTTTCTTCTTGCCACTCTTCCATAAAGGCCAGATTTGTGCAGTTTACGACTTATTGTTGTCCTATGGACAGAGTCTCCCACCTCAGCTGTAGATCTCTGTAGTTCATCCAGAGTGATCATGGGCCTCTTGGCTGCATCTCTGATCAGTCTTCTCCTTGTATGAGCTGAACGTTTAGAGGGACGGTCAGGTCTTCGTAGATTTGCAGTGGTCTGATACTCCTTCCATGTCAATATTATCACTTGCACAGTGCTCCTTGGGATGTTTAAAGCTTGGGAAATCTTTTTGTATTCAAATCCGGCTTTATACTTCTCCACAACAGTATCTTGGACCTGCCTGGTGTGTTCCTTGTTCTTCGTGATGCTCTCTGCACTTTAAATGGACCTCTGAGACTATCACAGTGCAGGTGCATTTATATGGAGACTTGATTACACACAGGTGGATTCTATTTATCATCATTGGTCATTTAGGTCAACATTGGATCATTTAGAGATCCTCACTGAACTTCTGGAGAGAGTTTGCTGCACTGAAAGTAAAGGGGCTGAATAATTTTGCACGCCCACTTTTTCAGTTTTTTTATTTGTTAAAGTTTGAAATATCCAATAAATGTTGTTCCACTTCATGATTGTGTCCCACTTGTTGTTGATTCTTCAACAAAAAAAAATACAGTTTTATATCTTTATGTTTGATGCCTGAAATGTGGCAAAAGGTTGCAAAGTTCAAGGGGGCCGAAAACTTTTGCAAGGCACTGTGAGTGTGTATGAATATTAGGTGAATAATCACCTCATCTTTGCATATTGTTGCAGCTCGCTGTCTAGGATTTTAGGCACAGGGATTATACATACACAGAAAAATGACTACAATTGTTTTTCTAAATGAAAGACTGCCTCATTCACGTTAGAAATGTACTTTCTTCTGTGAATAACTTTACATATATATATATAACCACTGATCCCTATATAATGATAAACAGTTATGTTCATACAGCAATGTAAAATAAAAGTGAAAAGAACGAAACATCCCTCTCAGGTCATTATATGCAATGACACACTAATGGGACAAAGAAAGTTGCATGTGTCAATGAAAAGAAAAAAAGATGATAAAGGAAAAAAAAAGATAGCTTAGGCAGGTGGTCTGAAAAATAAACATTCTGTATCACATTGCCCAATGCTGTGAGAAGTTTTCTTGGCAGTATTTTTATTTTTTTTATCCATGGTTATAGTCCACCATATGTAATCTAGCTAGGTTCATGCATATGTTCTGTTAATAGACAGTTTCTAGTAGTTGTTGGAAATACAATGGCATGGGGATAAAATAGTATTTAGGACATTGAACGTACATGAAAATGAAAACGGGCTAAAAAAAGCAGATTTTGTAGGGCCAATTACTTATAATTGTTGCTTTTGTCTCTAGGTAAGTGCTCTCCTGCTCCTACTGCTGCTTTCTTATTACAACTGTATTTGTTCCGTTTTTGTCTTTCCTAACTACACACAAAGTGTGCAGTCTCTGAATGCAGAAAATTTAGTAGAAGAAAACAAGACAGGAAGCAAAAGGTGAGAGAAGTGAAAGGTCCATTCTGCACGTCTGCACTTGAGCCCAGTCTGCAAGAGACATGCTTTTTTGTTTTTGGTTAAAAAGCCTCAGCCAGGCGTTATGGAATTGGAATGTGAAGGGTAATTGAGCTGAAAGCTATTCTCTCCCCCTGTTTGGTGTAAGATAGGAATGATTGAGGCTTCTTGAATCACCAGCCCAAGGGACTTGATGAGAGTCAGAATAGATTGCACGAAAGGAAGGTTGTGTGCAAACTAGAGGAAAAGAATGTTAGGAAGGCAAATATGGCTTCATCCCGAAACCACAATCATTTGCAAAGTGAAGCCTTGCATTTTTATTTATGTCTTTTAAAATTGGGTCTTAAAAATAGTTACCAGTTTTATGGCAACCAGTTTTTAGAGCACACAGTAATTTTTGCATTGTAACATTTGGCCATTAGTTGAAATCGAGTACGACACCTATGCTTTATGTTTTCATTGTTTTGCCACTATGATTGATGTGAAAGCTTGAAAAAGTTGCTGGATTGTGGGATCCTTTCTGTATTCCTACTGATCACTGCCCTGAACTAAACAAGACACTTACCCACACACCATAAAAAATTCAAAGAGAATGATTAGGGCTGAGACACTTCAAAGTAAAATTTGGTTCTAACAAATGCAAGTGTAGCGCTACCCCCGAATAAGCTGCTTAATGTATGCTTGGTTCTGTACTGTGCTGGGAGGCAGATGGCTTCAAATGATCTGAAGTGCAGGCCGATCCTCCTGCTTGACCAGCAGGGCTGTTCACAAGGATTTTTCTGGGTTGGGCAATCCGCTCTCCACTGTAGGCCACAGGCTCTCAGCCCTGGGTACACACACAGACCTCCTGCTTCTTGGCTGTTGAATGGCGTCCTGAGAGACCAAAAGTAGGCCACGCCTGTCCTTTTATCTCCCCTCCAGCAGGCTGTTCTGTGACTTGGCATTGTGGGTCTGTGACTTGGCATTGTGAAGGCCAGTAGTTCTCAGACTTAATTAATCTGTCTGGGAATGAGTCACTTCCTCCTCAAACTATATATACCACAATGCATAAATGTTTGCCTCTTGAATGAAGGAAAAAAATCTGATAGAGTTTCAGCGGTCACTTGAGCCAAACCCTTACTTAAGAGACCATGAACTATTCAATATAATAATTTTAGTAGCAACCCTGTGCTACATAAGATTAACAGCAGTTAACACCTGTTATAAAACAGTGGCACATACAATATCAAGACAAAATAGGTAACAATACAATAACCAATTGGCTATAAAAGAAAACTCTGTAAACAGCATTGTCTATCTACTGCTTTCAAGGCCCTAACTAAACCACAGGCCAGTGGGAGAACTGATTAAGGCTGGGTTCACACATATGCGGTGCAAATTGATGCTCCATTTTCACAGCTAATTTACTAATTTGATCAGGATTTCAAACTGTCAGGACTTTTTTAATTCACGCTGAACCCACACCCTGGCTGTACTGGTCATATGTGAACAGGCACAATAGAAAGCAATGTTCTTTCACATGTCATATGTGTGAACCTAGCCTAAAATAGTCTGCCAGTGATGAGGCCCTAGAGCTCTTGCAGGAGCATTCACTCTGAAAGTAAAGAGTATTTTAAATCCACAGTAGGACTCCTTAAATTAACTCTGTGTTTAACTGACAAAGTATTTTTTTTTTTTTCATAGAACAGTTAATGAGATGACTTACTGCACACATATTTGCTTTTAAAAAAAAAAATATATATATATATATATATATATATATATATATATATATATATATATATATATATATTCTTCCTTTTGCACACTTCCTGTTCTATATGTTTCCCCTATGCCGCTGGGACCTATAGTGTCCCATAGGAATTATTTCTATGTGCACAATCCAGCTCTGTACTACAACTGTACATGCTGTCTTCCTAGCGCTACACATGCAGGCAGTGAGAGAGGGAGGCACTCCTGAGCTCTGCTTCCTGTACCATATGCAGCTTTGCACTCTATGCCATAGGCTTTCCTGAGCAGTGCATCCTTTGCTATACACACTACAAAGCCACGTGCCCTTTGCCATATGTACTCGCAAGCCCTATGCAGCTTATACTATTGAGCACTGTGCCCTGTGTAATATGCAATACTGAGCCCTGAGCCTATCTCAGTACCAAGCGGGTGTGGCTACATCCCTACATACAGTGGGACCATGGAGGATGAATGCAATCACCCTCTAATAGGAAGTTGGATTGCTGTAGCAAAAACAAAAATGGAATTTGGGGATAGAAGGTACCTTTCTAAGTTAGGAATGCATGCTTAAAGCGGGGGTTCACCCTAAAATTAACTTTTTGGCTAACCTATCTCTAGCCTTAATAAAGGCTTGTAGCGTTGTCATTTTTTTTAATGTGTACACTTACCTGTCTTCAGCCGCACTTCCGGGTCTTCTTCCTTGCGGGGAGTGGGCGTCTCGCTCCTTTTCCCAGATGGGGAGCTCTGCATAGATGATTGATGTGCGCGTCATCGCCTTCCGAAAATATCCGACGGAGACTTGGCTCTTTACGGCACCTGCGCCTGCCATGTAGAGCTGACTGCACAGGCGCCGTAAAGTGCCGAGTCCCACTCGGATATTTTCGGAAGGCGATGACGCGCACGTCAATCATCTATGCAGAGCTTAGGAACGCCTACTCCCCGGGGGAGCGAGAACCCGGAAGCCGGTGAAAACGACGGAAAAACGTAAGTACAGACCGAAAAAAAAAAATCCAGCATACTGTTGATGTCGGCAGTATGCTGGATATAACAGTCTATATTTTTTTTTTAGGGTGAACCCCCGCTTTAATAGAATTAAACATTTTTAAACGTGAGTTTAGTGTCACTTTAGCTCTTAACTGCTTTAATAATTTTTTAACTAAACCCTAATCAAACTCTGACCTGTGTGTTATCTTCTCCTGAGCTCTATGCCACTATATGCACTCTTAAGCCCTGTGCCATAGACAGGCCTAAGCAGTGGCAACTGGTGGTATTTGTTTGTCGGGGTGGCAAACGGTCCCCAGCCACACACTTACCCCATCTAATCTAGGTCACGGGCAGTGCCTTCTCCGACTTCACACTGCGTCTCCATCCTGGGTCTCCTCCTCCTGGGCTTCATGGCCTCTTCCCCTGCGTCTCCTCCCTCCTCCTCCTCGGCAGCCAATAGGATTACTTCTCCTCTCGGCCATTTGGGAGATGGGACTCAGGACCCGCTTCCTGATTGGCCAGGAGAGGAATCAGGAAGACAAATTTTAATTTGCTATTGTCACAGAACTGGGTGAGCACACTCTTTTTTTAATACAATTAGAGCCTCAGGCTTCATGTGCATCTAAAAAAAAATATATATATATATATATATATATATATATATATATGTACTAAAACTAGTTTATTTTTGGTGACACAATCTTTTGAAATTCGGTTTGATTTTGTCTATATATATATATATATATATATATATATATATATATATATATATATATATATATATATATATATATATATATATATATATATATATATAATGTCTTCTTTGGGCTTGCGCATTTTTTTCAGAATCCCTGCGTGTTTGTTTGTACTCAAGCTCCACTCCTTTTTTTGTGGATTTCCTACAACCTTATAAATTCAAATATTCAGTTTGAATATAAACAGCAACTTTTCTGCTCTAGAGAGTGGTACATACTGTTCAATTCATATTTTATCTTCAAAAGGGTAATCTTCTTGTGTTATTTAGTGTCACCTGCTGAGCTCAATGTATCTTTATTTTGCAATGACTTTTACTGCCATTTTGATACTGGATAATATCTCAAATTAAGACATCTAAGGCATTTAAAAATGGCTGCTTGTACTCTCTAAATAAAGAATCATGGGATGAACCCTGGATTGTGCCTGCTTTTGCATTTTACATATTCATGGTCATTCCAGGGATTAAAAACCCTGAAATCAGTGCAGGGAAAAGTAGATGGGGGAACCAAGCAATGGGATGAAGGGAGTGTGGTCTGTGCCAGCCCATGCAATATTTTCCATTTTTTTTAATTTAATAAAACAAATTCACCCAGTTAAATAATTAAAGATACTTAGAGCAGCAATTGATTTGCTCCAACATTAGATAAAGGGAGAACCCCCCTCCAATCTGTATAATCCCAAAGCCCATTCTGTCTTTATATTGTTTTGGTCTATGTTCGGTGACATTTACCAATAACCTGAATACTAAATGGTCTTAAAGCAGGCACACGTAGAAAGAGCGTTTGTCAGCATAGATTCAGCACAATTTCAATGATGGCATTTACAGAACGTAATAGCATAGTAATGGTGTAATCTGCAGATGTCAGAAAATGTTTTCTGTAGAGTAGGACCAAATTTTTGTGAACTTGTTGGTGAATGGAATCAAACTGCATCTTAAGACAAATTTTTGCTTCTGTTAGTTGTGGATAGAGTAGAGAAGGCATAAAACCCTGTTTAGTTTAATTGCTGTCTGTGTCCATGTTGGAGAGATTCACCCTCTCTATTCGTCTTGGGTGCCATGTCACTGGGTCTGAAAAGAACATTTAAAATTATGAGAGAACGTCTTGTTTATTTAGGTAAATAGCTCAAACTCTAATTTATGCAAACAGGTGAATGATTTAGAGAAGTGCCCCCCCCCCCATTTATTAAAACACTTAAGCGAAGTAGCATTTTACCCCTAGAACCATGTAATTACACTTCAAATTGAAACTCCAATTATAGATTTAGGCACAAAAGCTTACAGTTTTGGACACAGTCCAGATACAATTAATGGCTACTGAAAGGCATAGTTTCTTGCTTGATGTTGCAGAATACCAGATTAAGAAAAATAAAGTGGCACCAACAAACACAGAGGCCCGGATTCACGTACGAGTTACGTCGGCGTATCTCCAGATACGCCGTCGTAACTCTAAGTCCGAGCCGTCGTATCAATGCGCCTGATTCTTAGAATCAGTTAGGCATAGATTTGTATTAGATCTGACCGGCGTAAGTCTCTTACGTCATCGTATCTTAACTGCATATTTACGCTGGCCGCTAGGGGCGTGTATTCTGATTTACGCCTAGAAATATGTAAATCAGCTAGATACGCCAATTCACAAACGTACGCCCGGCCGACGCAGTACATATACGCCGTTTACGTTAGGCTTTTCCCGGCGTAAAGTTACCCCTGCTATATGAGGCGTAGATACGGCGTACCAATGTTAAGTATGGACGTCATTCCCGTGTCTAATTTTGAAAATGTTACGTCGTTTGCGTAAGTCGTTCGCAAATAGGGCTGGGCGTCATTTACGTTCGTGTCGAAAGCATTGGCTTCTTGCGGGTTAATTTGGAGCATGCGCACTGGGATACTTTAACGGACGGTGCATGCGCCGTTCGTAAAAAGCGTAATTTACGTGGGGTCACATAAAATTTACATAACACACGCCCACATCTACCACATTTGAATTAGGCGGGCTTACGCCGGCCTATTTACGCTACGCCGCCGCAACTTTCGTTTGAGAATACGGCACTTGCCTGTAAAAGTTGCGGAGGCGTAACGTTAATAGGATAAGTTACGCTCACACAAAGATACGCCATTCTACGTGAATCCGGGCTAGAGTCTTTGAACTATCATAGGAACTGAGCAAGGGTTAAAGTAGTGATATAACTGAACACATTTTCCTTGACTACATTTTTAGAAAATGGCAAAATAATTTTGAAAGCATGATAAGATATCATAAAAATGACAGGGAGAAGATCAGATGGGTGACAGTTATTTTCCCACGCATAATTAGATTTTTAATTCTAATATTACCATTTACTTCAAACTTATGTCTCAATACCTCACCAACAGAGAGAAGGTTTCACGGTTCAGTAATATAAAGATTACATTTAAGATTTAAAATTATCTAAACTTTCTAAATCTCAGTAGTGCCTAATGTCTATCACTCCTCATCTACTGTAAACGCAGGTGCTGCGGTTAAGGAAGGAATATCCATTTTTAGTTGATACTGTACATTAATGAAATTTTTTTCTAAATCTACCTTAAATTAATCTATATTCAAATTGGTTTGGTTAGAGATTAAATAATAAAGGATTCATTGAAGTGCACATTTTCATTACCAAATGCTACATTAATTTTACCTCCGCACTTTAAAAAAAAGCTTTCAATATTATAGTTCACAAAATTAAGGCGATAACTGTTAATTTCTTCTATCCTAGATATAACACTGCTAACCACTTTTTCACTAATTAAAATGTAGAAAATGTATAGGTTTGCATAGTCATTTAGTTTAGGTTACAGTTTTTATAAATGATTTAACCGCTTAAGCCCTGGACCATTTTGCAGCTAAAGGACCAGGCCATTTTTTGCGATTCGGCACTGCGTTGCTTTAACTGACAATTGCGTCCTATATTTTCCCACAAATAGAGCTTTCGTTTGGTATTTGATCACCTCTGCGATTTTTAGCGCTATAAACAAAAATAGAGACAATTTTGAAAAAAATGCAATATTTTTTGCTTTTTGCTATAATAAATATCCCCAAAAATTATATAAAAACATTATTTTTTTCCTCAGTTTAGGCCGATACACATTCTTCTACATATTTTTGGTAAAAAAAATGCAATAAGTGCAAAAGTTATAGCGTTTACAAAATCGGGGATAGTTTTATGGCAATTTTTATAATTTTTTTTTTTTTTTTACTAGTAATGGCGGCGATCAGTGATTTTTTTTTTTCGTGACTGCGACATTATGGCGGATACATCGGACACTTTTGACACAATTTTGGGACTATTGTCATCTTACAGCGATCAGTGCTATACAAATGCACTGGTTACTGTGAAAATTACACTGTAGGGGTTAAATGTTCCCTGCATAGTGTTTCTTACTGTAGGGGGGATGGGCTCTGTGTCACATGACACTGATCTTCGCTCCGAGTACACAGAGCCGAGATCAGTGTCATTGTCACTAGTCAGAGCGGGGAGATGCGTGTTTATACACGCATCTCCCGACTCTATACCTCCGTGAGACGATCGCGGGGATCCCCGTGTTAATCGAGTCCGCGTGAACCATGGTCCGACTCAAGGGGATGGCAGCATGGTCGCGAGTGCACCGTGCACGCGACCACACGGACAGGCATTTAAAGGGGATGTACAGGTACGTTGATATGCCTGTCCGTGCCATTCTGCTGATGTGTGTATATATACAGGGGCTGGTCCTCAAGTGGTTAACTTCTGAAAACCTTGGATAGAAACCCAGCACCCTGTTTTGCATATGTTAAATGACTAGAACAGGCTGCAAATGAGGAACCATAAAAATAGTACATCATTTTCTAGCCTAGCTAAAACTGAGTCTGTGCTCAGAATATGGACATGTCAGTATTTACATATTTTAAACAAACGGTAAATTACTTTTAAAAAATCCCCCATTTAACTGTAGCTATAGGCATTGTGGAGAAATTCAGCTTCAAATATTCACATCAGAGGCAGAAAAAAAGTGTAACCCTTATGCTATTGCATTTCTTTTGCACCAGAATATTGGGCCTGCCAATTTTCTAATCTAAACAAACACTCGATTTTAAACTGTTATAAGGCCCCTTTCACACGATCGGCCCACTCGGATCTGCCCATAAATTTTTTAGGCGGATCTGAGCGGGCCACGCATTGACTTCTATGTCAGTGGAGATGTGTTCGCAGACACCCGCCTGCCCTCCTATTCGAAAAGCAAATATTTAATATCCACAGTCTAGGATACAATGTATTTAATTTTGGTTGATAAATTCAGAATATTCTGATACTATATAAATCTTTTTCAACTGTATTGGGTTATTCCATGTTCATATAAGATGTTAAAAACTCATAACATTGAAGATTTAAATTTGAAAGTGAGGGGGGGGGGGTAGGAGTGTCTGGCTAAGGCTTTCAGTGACACACTGAGAGGCTGAGCCAGCTGCCAGTAGAGAATCTGGTTGTATCCTGACATTGTTAGGATGCTCTCAGAGACCGGAGCAGGTATGTGATATTAAGCATCAGTGTCAGCTGAATCTGGGTCACAGGAGTGCAAAAGTAAGTACACTCATGTGACCCACATGAGAAGCATGGCCAAAAGAGCTTTGGCCATACTTCTGGTTTAAGAGTTTAGTGTGAACGCTATGAAATTCATCTTCTTTGTCTCTTCTTTCACAACTGTCTGATTAAGTGCTCAAATAGACTATGGGAATTGTACCCAGAATCAAATCACTTGGCTTAAAGAGCAAGTATGATGTTGGTAAAACTTGATTGCTTAAAGTCATTCTAAAGGTTGGCTAAAGTTACAAAAGAAAATAACAAACATGTTATACTTACCTGCTCTGTGCAACAGTTTTGCACAGAGCAGCCCTGATCCTCTCCTTTTTGGGTCCCTCGCCGGTGCTGCCCCCCCCCCAGTGAAGTGCCCCCAATCCATTTGCTATGGGGGCACTTGAGCAGGCTCGCTCCCAAGCCCTGCTTGTGTGAATCGACATTGTTGGCCTCGCCAACATTGTTTATTAAAAGTCAGCAGCTACAAAGACTATAGTAATATACACACACTCTGAGGTTCAATTGTAAGGTGAAATTGAAAAAATAAAGAGAGGGGTGGGGGTGGGGGGTGCAAGAGAGAAGAGAAAGAGTTAGGAGTAGAATAGGGTGGAGAAGGGGGAGGAGAAGGGGGAGAGAGAGCTTGGGGAAGGTTGAAAGAGGGCAAGGAGGCTAAAGTGGGCATAGAGAGGGGGACAGAAAAGAGAGGAAGAAAAAGAGTGTGAGGGAAGGGGGATAAGAGAAAGGGGAGAAAGATATAGAGAAATGGTAAAAAAGAGTTGGGTGAAAGAGATGGGACAAAGATAGCGAAAGTGGGATGAAAGAGAGAAGGAGGGGGAGAGAGAGTGGAGTGGGAGAGAGAGAGGAAAACTAGAGGTAGAGTGGTTGTAAGAGAGAGAGAGAGAGAGAGAGAGAGAGAGAGAGAGTGGAGGGTAAAATAGGTGGGGAGAGTGATGGATGGGGATAAAATTGGAAAGAAAGATTAAAAAAAAGGGTAAAAAGGGGGGGTGGGATAGTGAAAAGAGTGGGGGGGGTCAGGGGGGATTAAAGGGGGGTATATAAGAGAGGGAGAAAATGGATAAGAGTGGGGAAGGGTGAGAAGAAGAATGAGAAAGGTAGAAAGAGAGATCTGAGAGAGGGGAGAAGTACAGAGAGAAAGGGAGAACAAAGTTGAGTGGGGAGAGGGGGGCCAAGAATGAGATATTGAGGTAAAAGAGAGAGTCAGAGAATCGAGAGAGATAGGGAGAAAGAAAGAGATAATGAGATAGGGAGAAAAAAAAGGGGTGTGGGAGAGAGATGAGAGGAGAAAATGTATAGAAAGAGAGGTGGGAGAAAGAGAGGATCAGCAAAACAGGGGAAAGGGAGGGTGAGAGGTGGAGAAAGAAATACGGAGGGAAGAAAAGGGGCGCAAGCGTGGGGGGGGGGGGAGTAGGAGCAGTGGAGAGAGAGAGAAATACATGGGAGAAAGATAGAGGGGAAGACAGGAAGGGGCAAAACAAGTGGAAAGTAAGGGAAAGATAGAGGTGGGAGGGGAGAGAGAAAGGGGTAAAGGAGGGGGGGAGAGAGGAGAGTACAAGGAGAGAGGGAAAAAGAGTGGGGTGGAAGAAAGAGGAAGGGGAGGAAAAGAGGGGGAGAGAGGGGGGTTGTTCTGTGCAGAAGGCTCTCTCATTAATTGTGCCTTCTCCCCAGGCTGGTCTCCCCCAGTGGCTCAGTCTGTGGCACCCATTGTTTCAAATCTGCCGCCTAGCTACCCATAGAACTCCTCTCATAGCCCAGTGCATGCATTGCATGCAGGGGATTAGAGTGTGGGTGGGATTAGGTGGACACAAGCGGGAGGTGGAAAGTGGCAGCATTGCACAGGTGTGAGAGGCTGGGAGGACAGTGGCGACAAGACCATAGGCTGAGAAGATACAGCCTGACTCCTGGGCAAGCTGGCTCTTTCATTCTCACACAGACCTACCTTCTGCTCTGGGGACACACCAGGCTGCCATTGGCGGTGTGCAGCCAGAACTAGAATCTTACTATTGGGAAAAGCGGCACCCCTGCCCCCTGCTCTTGTTAAAATAGAAAAAAGTTCCATGGCTACTACTTTCTCTTGGACCCCTCTAATGAAATTTATGTGGCACAAGGGAAATATCAATTTACTTTTATTAACTCCACGTGTGCAATGTGTGTCGGGGCACAGTGGGCCCCCCTTCTCTCATGGTTTATGTGCTCTGCACACATGGATGATACACCACTGTCTCTTTAATAGGTGCAACAAAAAAGAAGCAAAGTAACTTTGGGGAACTTTAAAACCCTTCATTTTTATGTTATGCAGACAAGAAGAGGAGTTTTGTAGTGAAATTGGTAACAAGCAGCCTATTGTGCCAATGCTGTTTCTTGATGAATACAGTACAGTGGGTAGGCATTTTCACCATGGGACAAAAAGTGTGTTGCTGACAGGGTCACCAAGTGAAAATAAAGAAGATAGAGACTTAAATGTGTAAAGTAATATAGCTACCACATATAAGGATGGTAAGCTGAAATGTGTTACTTTTTCATGGGTTCAGTCCATTTTAAGGATTTGATTTATTTATTTTATTGAGTAAAGCCTAATCTATTTTATTGCATATATTTTTTTGCAGAGTTTGAAACGAACCCTTTATTTCCATTTAAATATTCAGATCCTAAATCTCTCCATATAGAAGTCTGTTGTATATGATGTAATTGATTGTGTACCCCAATGTCATGCTGTTCTATGTAAAAATCTGATGCACTCGAACATAATATATGTCAAATATATTGTTTTATATTAAGTTCTTTAATTGCTTGGGTAAATGCACTTATTACATCACAAAATCCCATTGTTAAATTTCGTGCAGACTGACACAAAATGCTCACAGGGTATTTTTTTCTATACATTAGTACGCAGGGGCAATGGGTGATCATTGTCATTGGTTTATAAGGAGTTCACAAAATGTGTTCAGCTTGACATTTTCTATAAAGAAGTGAATTATTATTAGTTCATGGAAAGTTACTGACTGACAATGCTATTAGACCAGCCAGGAGAATGTGCTGAATTCTATGGCACCAATTAGCCACTTAAGCATCTGAAGAAAATGACATACCCAACAGGCTCCATCAGAAGTATATTGTCTTACATTTTACAATGATTTTTTTATTTCAATAAATTAGTAGTCTGTCAAACTACACTATTGTTTTCATACTGTTCTCATGTTTATGTTGGCTAAAGGAAAAGCATAAAATCAATTTGTTTACATGGATATAAGTTGAATTTCTATGTTTTGTTCATTTGTGGTTAGCAGGTGTTAATAGAAGTCTAGAGGTAGCGATATATCATGATAACTGAACTGTTGTTTTATTGACCTCTTTGATCCTGGCTGAGGGGATAAACTGTCAGCTCTGCAGAGTTGGCTATGTTGGATTCATAAATTCAGGAAGCAGTAGAATAATAAAGAGTAATTTTAACAAGAAAAAAAATCACAATAAGTTGTAAGGCAAAATGCTGCTACCATGTCATGCCAGGCATATGTGATTACCATGCTACTTAAGGACATGTATAAGCATAACTAAAGACTCCTGTGGGACAGTATAAAAAGTACCAAATACAGTTCCCCTGTGATGCATAAGGTAAGCAAAACACTTCCTTTATGTCAGGAAAGGTTCCATCCGCTGGTGATATTTATTATTATTGTTTGGCTTGCAGTACTGCGGTTCACCAGCAGGTGTCTCCTGGCAGTTTGGAACTGTCAGGAGAACTTCTCCCTGCTGGTGTTATATATGAACTGTGGGACGCAGTACTGGTCTCCACCAGCGGATGGATCCTGGCAGTGTGGAGCGTACGGCTCTGGCTGCGCTCACGTGTGACTTGAAGCTAATAACTGACATCTCTACTTATACCTGGCGAGTACAAGCACACCTCACCTTGGTATCTATCTTTCTTCCTGACCCTGAGCCTCCAATCCTGACCCTCAGCCTGCTTCTGACCCTACTCGATCTGATCTGATCATTATCCCTAGCCCTTCCTTGACCTGTCCCGTCTGTATCCTGATTTCCCTTGGATCTCTGCCACGCAGCCTATCCATCCTTGCTCTCCCTGTCCGTCTTGCTCCTTGTCCCTCATCCTTCTGATTAAGGCCGAAACAACTAATTGATTAATCGACAACTAATCGATTATGAAATTAATCGATTACAATTTTCATAATCGATTAATCGGCCAGTAACATAATGGGGTTAAAACAACTAAAACGAGCCCTTTATAGTACAAAAAAGCAAATCGCTACTGTAAATATTACTTTCACTGTCCCACAGTAAAAAAATGAACCCCTTAAAGTAGCGATTATTTGCTCTTTGTACTTATTTGTTTTTTTTAACCCCATTAGGTTACTAAACATCTCAGGCCTGGGTTCACACCTCTGTTTTTTGGTGCTTTTTTGCAGAAACACACTACAGTTCATTTACATGTTTTCCTATGGGACACGTTCATATCCATGATTTTTTTCAGCTGCTGCGTATTTGGAAAGGGCAAGGACTTTACGCAAAACGGTGCTATTTTCTTTTTGGTTCAATATACTTCAATGGAGAAGCTGCAGAAAAGCATGTAATGTGTTTTTGCGGCAATTTGTGTTTTGTAATTTGCCCAACAACAAATTGGCCCAAAAAAATTCAAAAATTAATTTTTTTTTAAAAGACTATTATCCGATTAATCGATTCATCGAAACAATAATAGACCAACTAATCGATTATAAAAATAATCGTTAGTTGCAGCCCTACTTCTGATATCCCCTGGTGTATGACCTTGTTTGTATATATGGTATCTCCCCTGCATTTGTATATAATATTTGTTGTGGGTTGTGCACTGGTTGTTTTCACTTGTCTGTCACCTTTTTAATAAATACCTTTTTCTTTTACTTATATGCGTTTCTGGTCTCCTCTATGCAGTCACACAGTCTGGTCTACTAGCTTCGCTGACACTTTACCTTCCTTGACTAAAGCTAGTACTAACAACCCGACATGGGTACAATGGTCTTCCCAGCTGATCTGTTGTGTTCTGACAAAGGAACGGCCCCCATGCCAAAAAGCCATTGGCTGAGAGTGCTAACCGGGAGTTGGTCGGCTGCTAGTTTTCCAGCATGCACATCTGACAGAAGCTGGCCAAATGGCCACCTTCTGTCGACCGGCTGGCATACACACAGACCAAATGTTGGCCGTTTTTTATTCAAATCATTAATGTAGCCTGGCATTCGGCCTGTGTGTACAGGGTTTAAGTCAAATCCTCTTTTATTTGTGTCTTACATACTTTTTTCCAGACACTGCAGCTCACAGTGGGAGGGTTTTAGCTACAGAAGTAATACTGTCAATCCAGAAAGCAATGGGCAGGACTAGGTGGGGTGAGGTCTGCCTGAGAAGCTATAGGCTTGTGAATCATCAATTACAATACTGGAAGTGGCACCCCCCGCAATATTTTGTGGACCTTTTTGATAGCTATTTGAATGAATCCAGCCTGTCCCTGCTCCAAACAGCACCCTGTCCATACACTGACAAAAATCAGAATGTAAGATGGCCGCCAGATCAGGTCTATTTATAAGGTAGGAGGTATGTCCATGTGCTGAAATGTCTCAATTGGCTGTCATGCACCACCTGATGGATGTGTCATAGGTCAAAGTTTTGATGCCGCGTACACACGATCGTTTTTCGGCATAAAAAAAAAGTTGTTTTTAAAAACGTCATTTAAAATGATCGTGTGAGGGCTTCACATCGTTTTTCGGCTTCTGAAAAATGATACACAAAAATTCGAACATGCTGTATTTTTTAACGTCGTTTTAAAAAATGTTGTTTTTCGGGTTGTAAAAAGTGATCGTGTGTGGGCAAAAACGACGTTTTAAACCTGCGCATGCCCAGAAGCAAGTTATGAGACGGGGGCGCTCGTTCAGGTAAAAGCTGTAACAGGCAAAAAAGCGCGAATCGTCTTTTACTAGCAAGGAATCAGCTAAAAGCAGCCCAAAGGCGAATAGAACTTCCCCTTTAGAGTGCGGTTGTACGTCACCGCGCTTTGTTCATAATATTTCAATAACGATGGTGTGTGGGCAACATCGTTTTTAATGATGAAGTTGGAAAAACTTTGTTTTTTCCATGCCGAAAAATGATCGTGTGTGTATGCGGCATTACCCATGTAACATTGCCGACTGAATCGGCCCAAGGCGCTTTTGTCCAAGGTCCTTTAGAAGAGATGAGTCTTAAGTTTTTTCCTGAAGGCCCGATGGCCATAGGGATGGATATAGGGTTTACACATGTTGATTCATCCCTATGTTTCTAATTTTGTCTTACTTTGTCTTTTGGACAAAATGCGGAAAATGGAGATGCAGGTTTTCTTTCTCTTCCTCGCACCCTTTTCTCATCCTTTTGCTGTTTACAATATTATCATATACAACAGGCTCCTTTTACAATTTCAGTCCTTTGTGGGTTATTCCCATGCAATATCCATGTAATATGCGTGTAACTTGCATGCAATTTTCATGCAATTTTTTTTTTAGGCCATTGCTAATATATTTCTTAGTGAGTATACCATCAGGTTCTTCATCTTTTTCCGTGCCCCTCTATAGATGTCAACTCTAATATATGTGTGTGTGTGTATATATATATATATATATATATATATATATATATATATATATATATATATATATATATATATATATATATATATATATATATATATATATATATATATATATATATATATATATATGTATATGTATGTATATATATATATATATATATATATATATATATGCTCATACTATAGTTTTTGAGGTGTAGTGACCCCAGTGCTTTCATGTGACATTTTTTGAGAAAAAAAAACAAAAAACGGACACTTAGACAGATAAATGGACACGGACGCACATTCAGATCTTGTGCATATATTTGTGTATTTGATTATAATATCTAATGTTTTAAATTTATGGTTTTAATAATATGTTTGTCCATGTACAGTAGGTGTTTGTGATATTGTGTTTTTAGCACGACAGCATCGCGCTAAATCTCGGCGACATGGTGCCGAGATCTCGCCGACACTGGAATAGTGACAGCACATCCCAGCAAGCGCGTCATAGAAGCGACGGGAGATCCGACTTGGATTCCCGCCAATTCTACACGTGTGCGGCGTTTGTTATGAATCCTGAGGGGGAAGTCCCCGCCGGATTTTAAATAAAAATCCGGCATGGGTTCCCCCTCAGGAGCATACCGGGCCCTTAGGTCTGTTATGGGTTGTAAGGAGAGCCCCCCTACGCCGAAAAAAAACGGCGTAGGGGGTCCCCCTACAATCCATACCAGACCTGTATCCAAAGCACGCTACCCGGCCAGCCAGGAAGGGAGTGGGGACGAGCGAGCGCCCCCCCCCTCCTGAGCCATACCAGGCTGCATGCCCTCAACATGGGGGGGGTTGGGTGCTCTGGGGCAGGGGGGCGCACTGCTGCCCCCCCACCTCAGAGCACCCTGTCCCCATGTTGATGAGGACAGGGCCCCTTCCCGACAACCCTGGCCGTTGGTTGTCGGGGTATGCGGGCGGGAGGCTTATCGGAATCTGGGAGCCCCCTTTAATAAGGGGGCCCCCAGATACCGGCCCCCCACCCTAAGTGAATGAGTATGGGGTACATCGTACCCCTACCCATTCACCTGCAAGAAAAGTGGTAAAAACACAAATAAACCACACAGGGTATTAAAATATTTTATTAGTCTGCTCCGGAGGCCCCCCTGTCTTCTTTATTAGCTCTTTTACCAGGGGGAGCTTCTTCTTTGACGTCTTCGGGTGGGTGGGGGCCGCCGTCTGGTTCTCTTCCACCGCCGGGGGGGTCGCTTTTAAAAAAGCCCCCACCCCCCGGCGGGTTTCCTCCGGCGTCTTCGGCGGGGGGGCTTCTTCTTCCGCTATCCCGACGGGTCTTCTCCGCTCTCCGGGGGTCTCCTTCTATGTTCGCCGCTCTCCGCTGTTGACTCGGTGCACCCCGGTTCTTCGTCTCGCTGTCCGGTGCCTTCTTCCGTGCTGTACGTCTTCTTCTCCTTCCGTGCTGTGAGTTCTTCTTCCGCGCTGTGACGTCATGTTCTTCACTTCTCTTCTTCTCCCGATGTTGACACGCTGGTTCTTCTCGCTGAAATGACGGATGCGCGCCTTGCATCGGACCTATATAGGCCTCACAGTCCCATCATGCTCTGTACCTACCCATGTGATACCTACCACGTGGGTGGTGGGGGCTTTTTTAAAAGCGACCCCCCCCGGCGGTGGAAGAGAACCAGACGGCGGCCCCCACCCACCCGAAGACGTCAAAGAAGAAGCTCCCCCTGGTAAAAGAGCTAATAAAGAAGACAGGGGGGGCCTCCGGAGCAGACTAATAAAATATTTTAATACCCTGTGTGGTTTATTTGTGTTTTTACCACTTTTCTTGCAGGTGAATGGGTAGGGGTACGATGTACCCCATACTCATTCACTTAGGGTGGGGGGCCGGTATCTGGGGGCCCCCTTATTAAAGGGGGCTCCCAGATTCCGATAAGCCTCCCGCCCGCATACCCCGACAACCAACGGCCAGGGTTGTCGGGAAGGGGCCCTGTCCTCATCAACATGGGGACAGGGTGCTCTGAGGTGGGGGGGCCGCAGTGCGCCCCCCTGCCCCAGAGCACCCAACCCCCCCCCATGTTGAGGGCATGCAGCCTGGTACGGCTCAGGAGGGGGGGGGCGCTCGCTCGTCCCCACTCCCTTCCTGGCTGGCCGGGTAGCGTGCTTTGGATACGGGTCTGGTATGGATTGTAGGGGGACCCCCTACGCCGTTTTTTTTCGGCGTAGGGGGGCTCTCCTTACAACCCATAACAGACCTAAGGGCCCGGTATGCTCCTGAGGGGGAACCCATGCCGGATTTTTATTTAAAATCCGGCGGGGACTTCCCCCTCAGGATTCATAACAAACGCCGCACACGTGTAGAATTGGCGGGAATCCAAGTCGGATCTCCTGTCGCTTCTATGACGGCTCTGTCTCCATCGCGGCAAGCCAGCTCGGCGCTGGCTCCCGCGATGGGGCTCGTAGGTGCTGAATCTCGCCGAGAAAGAGAGCGAGATTGACACAAAATCGGGTTCACCTACTGTATGTTTAACCATGTATGAAAAAGATAAAAAATCCTATATGCATCGGCCATTTTCCAAATAGTCTATATCTAGAAACCACATCCATTCCTATATACGCATGAGCCATACTAATTTTCAGTAATAGTTTTACTATAAATGTATTTCATATAGGCAACAGAGACATCATGATTTCTTGGATACATTGATACTCAGTGCATATTTTTGTAAGTTTGTGATCATTGGCACTTTCATACCTAGTTTTTAACATATATTTACGTACACATTTGTCTAGATTTACCTGGAGATATGCATATCTATATAGACATTAGGTATGAGCTTCGTGTTCGAGTCGAACGTATGTTCGACCGTAACATCGTATGTTCGATCGTTCGCCGAAATACGAACAAAACGGGTCATTTGCGCCAAATTCGAGTGACGCACCACATCCCATAATTCACTGCGGCATTGCGCGCTGATGATTGGCCAAGCATGCACTATGACCCACATGCTTGGCCAATCACTGCGCCGTCAGTACAGAGAGCCGTAATTGGCCAAAGCCAGGGTGGCTTTGGCCAATTATGTCTCAGGGGGTTTAGTACACGCCCCACACTATAAAATGCCGCCTGCATGTCGGCCTTGTGTAGTGTGTTTCGGTGCTGGTTAGAGATCAGTCAGAGAGAGAGAGAGAGTGTCATTTTTTTCTAGGTAGATAGAGCAGGCAAGCAGGCAGGTTAGTCAGTTAATGTTACAGTGTGTAGAGGATAGATATACATCCCAGGTGTTGTACATATATTTATACACTGTATACAAGGTGCTTTGGGGTGGCGGGCGCAGTGCCACCCCTGCCCCAAAGCACCCACCCCACCATGATGAGGGCATGCGGCCTGGTACGGTTTGGGGGGGCGCCCGCTCGTCCCCACCCCTATTCCTGACCGGCCGGCGTGCTCGGATAAGGGTCTGGTATGGATTCTGGGGGAACCCCCACGCCGTTTTTTCGGCGTAGGTGTTCCCCTTAAAATCCATACCAGACTGAATGGCCTGGTATCATCCTTGGGGCGAACCTCATGCAAATTATATTATAATTTTTCCCCGGAGTTTCCCCTTCAAGATTCTCCGCACATGAGTCGCCCCGCAACTCGGATCATCTTGATCCGACTTCTGGTGCGACCTCTATTCAAATCAATGGGCTCCCACAAAAAAGTCATGGTGGGCATGAGACCACAGGCTAACATGGAGAGCCGTTTTTTAACCTGCAAAAAACGCTCGGAAAAGTGGCTGTAAAAACGTCTGTGGGCATGAGGCCTAAGGATCAGGCAGCGCCAACACCCCCACACTATCTGACATACTTTCTAGAATCTCCTTCTGGTGATTTTCTATTAGGGGGGTCTGCAGCCTTTTTTCTCACTTCCTAAGCGCAGGTTTATGCATTACTTTTTTTAATATAAAATTTTTAGTTTAAAGACTTTAATAAACTATTTTACATATTGCTACAGTAATTTAACTGTATATAAGTTTTATACAAGCCGCCTTCATGACAACATACAGGCAATAACCAGTGTCATTACGGTAGAACTTTTACATACATTTTTACGCAAGTGGCATGAAGTTTAAGGGCTATCCAGTATGTGCGTCTGCTTTATTATTTATCAATAAACAGAGATTTACAAAGTTGAGTTCTCCCAATTTTTTACATGAGATGTTTTATAGCTTCTAATTCATTTAGATTTTTTTTGTTCCAATGTTAAAAATAACTCTTACTCTTACAAATGCAAATAATTTGGTGACCGAAGTTTTGAAACTTGCATACAAAAACTATAATGTCATGTGATGTTGCACAAAATTAAATTCCATTAATTCATTTGCTGGCAAAGGCATCGTAATGTTCTCCTTATTAACGTGCCCTCAAATTTGCAAATGTTCAGACAAGTGCTAGATTATGTTTAAGCCATGTGGAATATTTTTCTAATGCATATAATGAATTTTGCTCTTAGCATTTGTTAACATTTCCCAGCATGGCTCATTTGTACACCCTATGGGCAGGTTTGGCTCTCCACAAAGGTCTGGTAAATTGAATATCCAGCCGAGTTAAGCAGAGGTTTAGTCTGAATTAACACTGACCTTTTAAAAACTCCAGAAGGTGCATAAATATGGCACTTATTCAGTTAGATATGTAATGTTCATGTCTTGTAGGGGTATGATCAAAGATGCACTTAATTTATAAACTTCCAAAAAAAGACATGGATATGTATTTACTTGCTTGGAAATAAAATGTATCCTTCTTGTATGTCACATGAAATCTTCACAAGAACCTGACTGTATGTTCCTAAAAATGATCTGAAAATATGTTTTAGACACATTAAAAGGTATGCTTATTATTCCAAAAAAACACATTGGTGATCATCATGACGACATAGACCCTTCACATAGTTATTTGGGGGAGTATTATGCACAGGTAACTAGTGATATTACCTTTGAAACGGCATCAGATCTTATGAATTGCTTTTTTTTAGGGTTAGGCACACTTGAAAATGAAAATGCCTCTTCACAAAAGTATTGGCCACAATGTTCTTTTGTTTTACTTAACAGAATTTCAGACTACAATAATCAGATAGCAATCATCAGAGGTTCTGTCCTACACTTGGCTGTTTATCTTGCCCTCCTTCTCTTCTGCTGTTTAGGATTCTATTGCTGTCTGTGCTGTGTAACAAGGATATACATCGGGTAAAATAAGTATTGAACATGTCACCATTTTTCACTATTTTGAAAGGTGCTATTGTCATGTAATGTTTACCACATGTTAACAACCCATGCAATCCTCACATAGAAAGAAATCAAAACAAATGAGTTCAGAAATTATGTTCTGTGTAATAAAATGGAATGGACACATGAAGAAAGGGAGGTGAAAAAAATGCATAGAAATCTAAGACACCAGGTGAAATCTATCAGCAATTAGAAAGCAATCTTCTCACCTGTCAGTGAAAATTAATATCAGCTGGTTCAGTCTCAACTGATGCCTATAAAAAGGTGTCTCATTGCCAAGGTGTCACACAACAAACATCTCATGAGGGGTAAAAGCAAAGCGCTCTCTCAAGACCTTGGTAACCTTATTGTTGCAAAACATACTGATGGCATTGGTTACAGAAAGACTTCTAAACTTCTGAATCTTCCAGTAAGCACTGTTGGAGCCATAGTCGGGAAGTGGAAACAACGTAATTTCACCATAAACCATGACCAGGTGCTCCTTCCAACGCTGTATCCTGGCCAAGGTCTAGGGCAGCACTTTGCAAGGGGGGCAGCATGGAAAGGGTCTCTGCCGGCTTGTGCTACACTATTAATGTAGCACCAGTCTTATGTGGCAAACTGGGCTGGGAGGCAAATTAGTCCCCATAAAGCGTCCGCACTGTTTCCGGTATGCGGGCAGCCAGCATTCCGTAACTGGGGGGGGCTGCTCCTAATTTCATCCTGGTCCTTTCATCCTGGACCACAAACCTTCCTCACTGTGCTATGTTTTCTGCTCCACCATTGGCATTGATTATATCTTAGTCCTCTCCATAAAATTATCTGAAATTTGTGCTTAACCACTTCCTTCCCGGTCAATAGTATATTGACATCCGGGAAGTGGTTCTGAACTCCTAACTGGACATCTATTGACGTCCTGCAGGATAACATGCCGACGTGTGCCTGTGGGGGCGCGCAGCGATTGGTGATGCGGGGTGTCAGTCCCTATCAGTGCCGCCTCATCGGTGCCCATCAGTGCCGCCATATCGGTGCCCGTAATTGAAGAAGAAAATGTACTTATTTTTCTAAATTTTCGGTCTTTTTTTAGTTGCGCAAAAAATAAAAATCGCAGAGGTGATCAAATACCACCAAAAGAAAGCTCTATTTGTGGGAACAAAATTATAAAAAAAAATGTTTGGGTACAGTGTAGCATGACCGCGCAATTGTCATTCAATGTGCGACAGCGCTGAAAGCTGAAAATTGGCTTGGGCAGGAAGGTGCTTAAGTGCCTGGTATGGAAGTGGTTAAAGTAGAACTATAGGCAACACTTTTTTTTTTTCATTTTGGATAATAGAGTAGGGGAGGGTTATAGCCCCTGTCAGTTTATTTTTTACCATCTGTGACCCATTGCAGAGATTTCCCTTCACTTCCTGCCCCATAGCCAAACAGGAAGTGAGAGGAAATCTATGCAAATTAAGGTAAAACATTGCCCCCCCCCCAAAGGCCCTTAGAACTAGTGTCCCCACTGCAAGATTTCAGGGTGTGTCTTAAACAGCAAGGGGAGTGGCCTTGACAGGAAGGGGTGGGCCATATTTAAATTGGGGGGGTGCATGAGTTTAGTCAGGCCTAGGGCAGCACAAAATCTAAATACACTACTGGCTCCTTCAAAGTGAAAAGAATTATCAGAAGAGTTGTCCAAGAGCCAAGGGCCAATTGCATAGAGCTTCAGATAGATCTGGAATTAGCAGGAACAATTGTTTCAAAGAAAACAATAAGTAATGCACTCAACCACCATGGTCTGTATGCACGCTCACCACTCAAGAGTCCATTGCTGAAGAAAGAGAATGTTCAAGCTTGTTTAAAGTTTGCTGAGCAAACTTGAACTCTTTAGATACCATAATACACACCATGTTTGGAGGTCAAACGGCACTGCACATCACCCCAAAAACACCATACCAACAGTAAAGTTTGCAGTTGAAAACATCATGGTGTAGGGCTGTTTCTCGGGCATACAGTACTGGCAAACTTCATATCATTGAAGGAAGAATGAATGGGACATTCTTAATAAAAATCTGCTGCCATCTACCAGTATGATGAAGATGAAGTGTGGTGGACATTTCAGCAAGACAATGATACCAAAAACAAAGCCAAGGAAACTCTCAAATGGTTTAAAAGAAAATAAAGCTGCTAGAATGGCCCAGCCAATAGAAAATCTATGGAAAGAACTAAAGATTAAAGTTCATAGAAAATGCTCATGGAACCTTCAAGATTTGAAGACTTATGGAAGAATTGGCCAAAATCACATTGGAGCAAAGCATGCAAATAGTTTCTCCATAAAGGAGGCATGTTGAAGCTGTCATTACCAACAAAGGATTTAGTACCAAGTATTACATTTCAGTTAGCTTGTTCAATACTTTTTCTCTGTGTCATTCTATTTTATTATCCGTAGTAACAGGGGGAATCGGGTGACTGTGGTGAACCCCCACATGTGTCCCCACTCACCAAATTGCAGAGCCCCTGCAGGGGCAGACACCATAACAGATAGGGATCCACACCGAACCTCCTGATGCTCCTAGAGACGTCTCTCCCAGCCTATTCTGATCCCCTTCTACAGTTTTCTCCAACCAGGAGTAAGTACTGGAGAGATCCTTTTATTTGGCTGTTTTTGATGGTCAAATTATGAATTAATGGTTGTTGCTCGTGCTGTACCTTGTGACTGTGATCCTTGTGTCCCGTCATCTGTTTCCTACTCCAGTGATCCCATGCTTTGCTTCCAGCATTTAATCTTCCTTCAGCCTCTGCCACCCTGTAGGAAACAGATGACGGGACACAAGGATCACAGTCACAAGGTACAGCACGCATAAACACTAAAGTTAGTGGGAAACTCGTCAGCTGTCCTAGGTTCCATTGCTGTGATTTGTAGTGCCTGTTTCCATTTTTTTTTTTTTTACAATAAAGCTACGTTGGAATGGAGTGCAGATGCCCCTTTGAAACACTGGATATCCATTGAGCAAGATGCTTCAGATATTCCCCTGTCAAATCTACATTAAACCTCATTTGCCAGTAATTTTAGGAAAGTTGGCTATTTTGAAATTCACAATACTGAAACTAATTGACCTGTGACCGCTGTTTCCAAATTACATCGTATTTCCACATCTGTGATCAGTATTGTTGGTAATCAGTAATCTAGTAATGCTTTGTTTCTTGTTGGTGCATTTACCATCTGACCCATGAACTTGTTCTGCAAGATATTTAGGAAACGGCGAGCTTTAGTCTATGTCTGGATAATAACTCCCATTATAATGACACTTCCCATCCTTGATGCTAATCCAAATTGTGATAGGAGGTCCGCCTCCCCCTTCTCCCTCTGGTTAGAGGGCCTATAGCATATGCCCAGTATTACTTTCCCCTTTAGTTTTCTCCTTTTGTAGCTCTATCCATAAGGATTCCATCTCCTTCCTTGCTCCATTAATGATGTCGTCTCTCACATTCACTTCATTTTTGATATACAGGCACACCCCTCCCCCTTTTTTTTACCCTCTCTATCCCTGCGATATAGGGAATACCCTTGAATGGTTGCCAGCCAATCAGAGCTGTTGAACCAAGTCTCTGAAATTCCTACAAAATCTAAATCCCATCTTGTCCGCCAGTCCTGGCATTGGTGAATATGCCATGTAGTTTAGCCTGGATGCATACTATCTCCTTATTGGGTGTTCTGAGGTTGCAAATAGGACTTGTTACTGTACTTGCCTCAGGTTTAGGTGCTTTAGGCAACCTACCACTAATGACTATATTTCTAAACCTATTCCTCCTAATTATCCCTTTATACCATCCTAATGCAGTTTATAGCCCCCAGTGTAGACGTCAGATCAGTGGACAACTTCAAACAAGAGCCTAATCTTGCAAACCTACAGGGAGACAGCTGCAGGTGTCGGGAATCAGCAGCTGAGAGACCAGATACATGTAGCTACACATACAAATTGGGACCAGACTATGTAGGTATATTTTTTAAGTGAGATGTATTTACAGTGAACAATACCCACACACCAACAGCAATAAATATGAGCGTATGAAAATCAAATCTGAACAACCAAAATGCAGAAACCTAATAACTAACTAAATATACAAATATATACACAGGAAATTTGCAAGACATGGTGAAAACTGGGGGAGCGGATAGGAAGAAGGGAAATAAGACTTATGCCGCGTACACCTGACCGTTTTTCACGACGAGAAAAATGCAATTTCTTTAAATTGGTTATTAAAAACTATCGTGTGTAGGCTCCAGAGCATTTTTCTCGCCATTTTTCACGCATGCACAGAAGCAAGTTAGGAGAAGGAAAATCTGCATAATCGGCCCAAAGGGTGGTGCCATTAGAATGGAACTTCCCCTTTTATAGTGCCGTCGTACACGTTGTACGTCACCGCGCTTTGCTAGAGCATTTTTTATCACAACCATATGTATGCAAGGCAGGCTTGAGAGGAATCGCGTCAAGAAAAACTTAGTTTTTTTCCATGACATGAAAAAACGGTCGTGTGTATGCGGCATTAGAAAGGAACATGGTACTGGATACAGGGTAAGATCAAGGGTAAATGGCAACAGTCTGGCTGCAACACAGCAAACAGGGAACAAGGCAGGAGCAGCCAAAACACTAAGGCAAGGAGCCATAGCAGAAGTGGAATTGTCACATACCTAATCTGAAGCCCATAGGCAGAGAGGGTCTCCCCTGGCGGCTGGGTGCAGTATACCTCTGAAAGTACCACAGAAGGTATATGGTCTGAGGTCCATAGTTTGAGCTACAGTATGAATTGCTTGTGAGAGGGGAAGGGAAACATGCAAATGTGTTTAATAGTACAATGCTCCTTTGTGTTTAAATATACATTTTAGGTAAGAAAAAAAAATGTAGACGTTTCCTGGCATTGCTGACTAATCATGCTTTTGTATCCTATAACTTTTATATTTTAAACATGTATCTCAAGTTTTCTTTTTAGGCAAACTTACCAAAAGGTTTGTTCTCGGTATGGTTTATGGTGTTTGAAATATACATCACTACTAAAATAAGTTTATATCTTCTTGCTGTGCTGTGAGTTTTGCCAGCATAGCTTTCTGAGCATACAGACAGGGGCGGGCTAGGGGGCGGGAGCGCTGCTCGCTTCAGGAGCCGGGTCTGCTGCAGTCATTATGACAAGCAGGAGACCCGGTCTGCGCTTCAATTGGGAAACAGATGGGCGGCCTCGCTGAGCGAGCACTACTTGCATTAACATTGGAGTCAACGAGGAAAGGGAGGGGGGGGGGAAGTAATCACCACAGGAAATGACATGTGTTCTCTCTTGTAAGATTACTCTGTTCGATAGAGAAGTGAGGGGCAGGACGGAACTGGTCTCAGGCTTGTGCAGGAGCGCACTTGGCACATGCTGTTATCTATGTAGCGTGGCCGGTACACCAGCACTTCTACTGTGCCCCTCTTCCTCCAGTAAATGGTCATGCCCAGGGCATCCGCCCCCCCCCCCCCGTACCAGCCCTCTTGGGATGGATTTACTAAAGACAAATAGTCTGTGTAGTTTGAAAGGAATTTTTATTTTCAGAGCTTAGTGAATGTACAAAATTGGTTATTAATACATACTTTGTTTGAAAACCCATCCATGACCTTTAGTAGGTTTAAACTGGCAAAAAATAAATAATTTTATTGTACAAATCATCTCTACTTTGTGTAAGAAAGTTATCAGTGGTGCTGTTGGCAAATTTAAGCTAGGGTATAAGTACAGCACTGGCTCTTGGGTAAGATTGTGAATTAATTAAACTACTTAATATGACCAACGTATGAGTTTTATTCACTACTGAATGAGACAAAATCTTAATAACACATAACAGGTCTAATGGGCAGTGGTAATAATCATTTTGAAGTACATTGTGTCCTCAGCGTTGGCATTTTCAGGGGATTAGCTATAAAAGTGATTTAGTCAATTCATTTTGGTTAATGCTTGACATGTACTTGGAATCTCAGCTTGGCCTTGCATGAGTTACAGTTCCAAAACTCTGGATGTCATGGTGTAGTTGCTGTAGTTGGGGAATCAATAAGCCAAGGTTTAACTGTGTACTGATGATGATTGCACAGCCTTACTGTATATTCCAATGATCCTTAAAGAATGGACATTTTTAAAGATTTACAGCAAAGCATTATATGCATCCAAAGTGAACACCTACACACAGTGTCGTGTTTCTTCACTCTCAGTATGTTAAAGCTGTTAATGGTTATGTTTTTTTTTTTTTTTTTTTATGTTGGATAGCCATCCGATAGTTGTGGATAGTTGATATGCCATCCTAAACTATAGAACATTTAGAGTTAATTTTTTTATACAAACATTATTACAATGGGCTGTGCTTTACAATGCCCACTGGTTACAATTAGAAAAAGAATGGCATGCAGCTTCAAAACATGGCATCACACTGGAAATGCAGGGGTGTAGTCATTTTTGCGATTTAGGTTTGCGTATTGTGGACTTTTAAAGTTAGTGAGGCTTTCTGTTCGCTAATATGTTTCTCAGTGGGACAAATCCTTCTTGAAGCCTGTTTATGAAAAGGATTTGTTAACTGACTTTTTTTGTAGTATACAATGCAGTGAATATAAAGCCAACAAATGCAAAGAACACCAAATGGATAAGAATGTCATAAATAATCGGTTTGTGTTTGAATTTTAGTGAATATGTAAGTTGACAAAACATCTTTTCATGTAATGTATAACTGCAAATGCAAGCACAGGATGTGTAAATGGTCCATTTATTTGAGTGAATAAAAATAGATGAATACCTTTATAACAAAGTCACAAAAGCAAATATTGATTCATTATTTTTGCGTTGTCAAATATCAGTTACTCAACACGTTTTCTGAAAATATTGTTGCATAGCTGTGAACTATTAATTACTTCACACTACTAAAATATTTATCAGATATGCTTAATTAAAAAAGTAATATCATATGCTGCAGTCTGTCTAACGAATTAACAACAGTTTGTTTCATAGCCCCCTGTTTTCTTATCTTTTGATTTTGCTAGTAGATTTATTTTTCCACTTATTTTTGGGATAACAACACTGTTTACTGCAGTGAAAACCGCTTTGCAATATTGTGGCCCTGTGGACAAAATAGTATTAGATCAGTCTTTTTTCTTCAGGGGCAAAGTGCCTAATAATTGCCTGGAAACTGTATACAAGTCAGCGGGTGAATGAAGCCTGCCTTATAGTTGCACAAAGCTATGGGTTTTCACCCATGTGCAACATTATAACCTTCCAGCCGCCGGCGTCCTAAAAACCAATGACATCACTGGTTGATAAGGAGGACGTCAGGCACCTGTACAACATCCTTCTTTGCCCCACTTCCACGCCTCTCTGTCAACACTGTTTTTTTTTTTAGCTGTGAGGGATAGAAATTGAGAGAGAAGAAACACATTGGAATGCTAGACATTACCAGTTTGCAACAATGTATTTGATTTGGAAGCATAAATCACCTCTAACGTTGGGTGTCCTACATGTGTGGATGTTGCTGTGTTCTATAAAACTATCAGTTTTGTTTTTTTACATTTTAGGGTGCCTTGATGGAAAAAAAAAAGTTGAAAAACAGTGTTAGATTACCATTGACTTTCAGTTAATGACATACAAACTAAAACCTATCTCTAGTTAACACTTTTCAGTATGGTGGTGTCAAAGGTCACCTTCACCCTTTTCTTGTTACAACCATGGTGAGATGATTTTAAGTTCTGAAGAAACCAACACCATAAAAATGAAATGGCACTTTTTGCAGCCTTTACCTGTTCGTCCTTCAGAGGAAGTGGATTGAATGAAGCTAGGTATCAATCAACCTGAAAGGAGTGGTGCCCCATTGCAGCAAATGTGACTCTGTAGGGGAGATCACCAAGTTTCAGGTGCATGTTAGCAACTTCTGGGGATAAACTTTTTTACTAAATGAACTAAACTATAAATAAGAACTGATCACTTACAAAGGAGCTAGGACTGCAAATAAATATATATATATATATATATATATATATATATATATATATATATATATATATATATATATATATATATATATATATATATTGTGATGGTGCGACTCTTTGCTATGTGAAAGATTGCTGGTTTACGCCAGATTTTGGAGAGAGACACATTAATTGCACAGCAATTGCTATTGGAGTGTTGGACAACAGAGAGGGATGTGAAACTGTGGGCCTGTCCCATACTGAGTAACTGCTAGCCTGTAGGTGGCCCCTTCATAGACACTGTCCTAGCAAACAAGGGGACAAGAGGTCCCAATGACAATGTTGAGTTGAAAAACCCCTTGTGGAACATTGCTATTGAGGTTAAACAGAAGGATGTGATGTTGATCTCAGATGGTTTGGTTGCCAAAGGTAACCACATAGGGGTTAGTGAACCTGAGAAACAAATGTTGTTGGTTAATGTTGCGTCAGGTAGTGAGAGCGGTCAGTCCGTGACAGATTTCATGGAAGTGGGTCCCCAACAGTCACAGGAGAGTAGGTCTGTGGGAGGAAAGAGAAGGATCCTGAGGCCAGAAGGTAGAAGGGATAGAGGGATTAGTGGGAGCCCACGGTTCAGGAAGAAGTGCTGGTGGAAGCACACCCGAAAGAAGATGTGGGTGGAGTGGGTAGAGAAAAGGTTGGGCAGATTAGGACTCCTGCTGCTGATAGTTGACACAGAGGCGCCACGGTGAAGTGTTAGTGAAAACATACCCAGAAAAAATGGGCCTACGCAGCCAATGGCTGGCACAGAGGTGTCCAATTTGTGATGATGGGTCTATGTGTTCCTCCCTCCGGTTCGAAACAGGGGGGAGGGTATGTGATGGTGGGACTCTGTGCTATGTGAAAGATTGCTGGCTTACGCCAGATTTTGGAGAGACACATTAATTGCACAGCTGTGTCTTGGGCTTTTTAGTTCTGACCTGACATTGCTCAGAGCCCCACCCAACAGACAGGAAGTCTGTTCCTGGGAATCAGGTGGATTCCCAATCCCTCTGAGTGGAGTGGGAGACTCTGCATGGGTGCAGCTAGTGCATGCATGTCTGCAGGAGGCAGATGTCGTTTGATGATTGAGCAGCAAGACGCTTATCATGAGAAAGCTGGGTTTGAACTTATCCCTAGGAAACAGTTTGTTCTGAGGAACAGAACTTGTGCCTAGGCTAAAGGCCTAAAACAGCCGGATGGCAAGTATGAAAGCCAGGAGGCTAAACTGTTGGTTATGCAAGATGCAGAAATACTGTTGTATTTGTGAACTTTTGTGCTTTTAAATAAAAGTGGGCTACCAGGCCCTTAAAAACTCAGTTCTGGACTGGTGTACTCACTGGAAAACGCACCTACCGCTGGAGTCTGATGACCCCAATCTTAATATATATACATATACAAAAAAGGTTACAATTTCCATTGTACAATACAGTACTGTATACGAGAGTGAGGATACGGAAAGTACACTGCAGTTTGCATTCTGTCACCCCTTTAGAGCCTAGACTGGCACCACCTGCCTGGAATATCAAATATTAATGTAGTTGAGTTTTGGAGATACTGGTACCTCTGGGATGCCGCAGAGCAGTAGAATACAGTGTACCATAAACAAATGTTAGTGCTTATGTTATAAGAAAAGGCCTTATATTGAATTACTAAAACCACCAACAGGAAAAAGTAACTGGTAAATCCGCTGGTTATTTGTGATTTAGAGAAAATTGTATCCCTTGGGACGTTTCTATACAAAGATACAAATGTACATTTGACATAGATTGATGTAACAGATTAGAAATCTAATTATGTGTGATTACCATTTAAATAGTTCCCATGACTACAAATTAATTTGGCTTTTCTTGTTAAAACACCAGTCATAATGAAATTCATTTATATTAATATGTGAATGTCTTTAGGACACCCTTATAAATTGCCTTGCAATTGGTCATTAATTAGAATGTCATTAGAATAACTGTCACCCTATTAATATCAAGCTTAAGGTGACTGTATGTGAGCTATACCATTAGGGAACCATTTCTAGGTCTTTAGATGAAACTTATTGAATACATTCAGAATTTCACTTTTCCTTCTTTATTCATAAGAAATTCAGAAGGATCCAGATTAGCATTGGTGAAGTGTTTTGGGCTATTTCATGAGCTTTGGATAGATTTGTACAAGTGCTATTTTTATTATACTGGATTGTATCATACTGTGAATCCTAAATAATACAGAATCCAGTGAGGTGGAAGGTGTTTTTTTTTTCAACAAAATAAGCCTGACAGCAAAATCTGAGATTAACTTTCCACAGAACTTAATACATGTGGTGAAATTTCACATTGCAAAGAATGCCCAACCATGTGCAAGGAAAAATAAAAAGGGGTACCCAACTTCTATTATCCAAGCTGTTGCTGCTAACCCAGTACTATTAGAAAAAAGGGGGAAAAAATTAGGCTCCCAAAGGCTTATATGCAGCTAAAAAAATGTAAACTCATAAAGAAAAAGTTTGTTTTTTTATAAATTCATTTATTAATATTAAAAATGTGTACATAAAAGGATGAAGAAAATGGATCCAATACATACAGGGACAACATTAAGAGCTCTGGTGTACAATTAATATGATGTTCACATATATACATATCTATATCTCACAATGACCATATGTAGGTAACCATTTGGCTGCCACATATGGATCCCCAACACGTTTCGATCATTTTAATCATATCGATCTTCTTCAGGGGTTATATAGATATCTCATGTGGAACACTATAGAGTCTAAACCAGAGTGGATCATAAAAACATGGTGGCCAAGTTCTCCATGGTGGACATGCAGACGGGCACCAGATAAGAGGAATCCGGATTTGCTTTATTTGATTGGCTGGCAAAAAAGGGGATACATAAGATGTTCTATCTAGGTCTGTTTCTTGCTCCCTGTTTGCGGCATTGTAGAAAATCCCATTACAGGCTTCAATGTCCAAAGTTTCTGTCCTTCACATAAGGAAGACTGATAGATTGGTGCATGTCTGTGTCAGTCATATCTTGGCTCCAGTCTGCTTTATCCAAATGAATGGGAAAATTCCCTTGCGATGTTAACAATCTATTTGACCTTAATAAAGAAGTGCGGTAAATAAAAAAACAAAACAAGACATATACTGGCTTATATTGCTGTAGCATCGGTCTGATGCTACAGCTGTCCCCCCACTGGCTCTAAGCCTAAAAACTGAGCAATCACATGATCGCTGAGTTCTTCTGTCCACTCTGTCACCACCATGTGCTCTACCCCTCCAGTGCTCACTGGCAGCTCTCATTGGTGCACCGAAAAGACTGAGCAGAGCCACCTGCTGGTCAGGTATCCTGGTGGATCCTGGCATTATTGTTGGGATACATCCAGAGGTTGGAGTGGCTTTGACAGCTGATTCTGGGTCACAGGATAACGCATGTAAGTTCACTTCTGTGACCCACAAGAGAAGTATGGTCACAAGAGCTTTGGCTATACTTCTCATTTCAATAAAACCTCAATGTTTGAAATGAAAAAGTTATAATTTTGAATACACTGACACGTTCAGAGATCATCATGGTTTTTATATATAATCAGTGAAGATTTGAGGCCAAGCTCTGCCATAACTGAATGATCAACATTTAAGAAGTTTAGGAATGCTGATCAATGGCAATCTAGGAAGGTTTTTACATTGTACTTGTATAACATAATTTTGGGCACTCAGACGTTTACATTAAAATTTAATATAGATATCACCCCCTTTACCAGAAAGAGAACTTGCAGTTCTAATTGTAAACTCATTATTGAGCCCTAGAATTAACTTCATTGTCACTGAGGTGTCAGAAATGGTTTTAATTATGTTACATTTCTAAGGCCAACTGGTATCTTGATTTATTTTTTACGTTCTATAACTTCACTTTTTTGATGGAAGAAAGTTGAGCAATTGGAAGAGAAAACAAAGTATAGAAAAAAACTGAATTGCATAGTTCCATCTGCTGCATTTTTGCTTTCCTCTAATCATGTAAGCATGTAAGCAGAAAATTTCTTGGTGAAATGTACACTTCCTCATTGATATCTGGTTTGCCTCCGAAAATAAAAAAATATTTTAACTGTTGCCAGCATATTGAACTGGTATAATAATTTTAACAGCATTAAGTCCAAAAAAGGTAACCTCACTTTTTCCAGACTGTCAAATTTGCTGACTCTCAGCTGTTGTTAAAACTAATATAGCGTGGGAGGGGGCAACTCCATGTGGCCATAGCGTTAAACCACCATTACCAGTTGCACCGTCACAATGAAAACTATTACTAGTATTAATAAATACTCTCCCTCTGTATTTGCAACAGCTGAGCTCACTTAGGGAGATATCACACACTGTGCAACCAAGGTCTTTTGAACGTGCCTTCGGTGTGGGGAGCATGCTTGTAATGTCCTGTCATTTTGGCAGGATGGGGGGTTATCATGTTCTCAGGTTTTTGCTGACAGGCCCTCAATGGCCTATAGTTATGGAATTATAAAAAAGATTTTTTAGAAGCAGAAGTGTGGATTATAATGTGCTTGGGATGCTGCAGTGCATGGGATGGGGGTTGTGGAAAACTTCTCTAAAGGTCAACTAATCTTTTAAAAGTATATCTAAACCCAGGATCCAACATTTTATATATTTCAGCTTCCCGGTCTTTAGATGTGGTGGGTACATCTATTTTATTTTTTCAGTTGAACATTTTCTACAAGTACAGAAAATGATAACTGTTCATCTTGCCCTAAACCTTATGTCCTTGTAACTTGTGGGGTTACATTAAATATCAAACAATATCCGCGTTATCAGCTATCTGCTATAAACCCCAGTGACAACTCTGCTCTACTTATAGTTGAACTAAAGGGTGAATACTTAGCTGTCCAATGGTCCCTTGCCAACACCAGCATCTTCTTCTAAGCACTGGTCTTGGACAGCGTGGGATGGCGTCTTTCCTACACATGCACTGAATGTAACCATCTTAAAGCGGGAGTTCACCCGAAAAACAATTTTTAACATTAGATTGAGGCTCATTTTGTCAAGGGGAATCGGGTGTTTTTTTTTTTTTAATCGAAGCAGTACTTACCGTTTTAGAGATAGATCTTCTCCGCCGCTTCCGGGTATGGTCTTCGGGACTGGGCGTTCCTGTTTGATTGACAGGCTTCCGACAGTCGCATACATCGCGCCACGAGTAGCCGAAAGAAGCCGAACGTCGGTGCGGCTCTATACGGCGCCTGCGCACCGACGTTCGGCTACTTTCGGAAAATCGTGACACTCTGTATGCGACTGTCGGAAGCCTGTCAATCAAATAGGAATGCCCAGTCCCGCAGCCCATACCCGGAAGCGGCGGAGAAGCTATATCTCTAAAACGGTAAGTACTGCTTCGATTTAAAAAAAAACACCCAATTCCCCTTGACAAAATGAGCCTCAATCTACAGTAATGTTAAAAATTGTGTTTTTGTGTAAACCTCCACTTTAACAATCATAGACCAGCCTGGCGCTGTAAGGTAAGCTGCACGTGTACAGCTCAGTTTGCAGCACTGGAAAAGACAGATAGCAGGCAGGTAGGAGCATTTTGCACTGTATCTTCTGCAATAAATGCTTGCTGTTTTTTTTTCTTACAGCAAACTTCCATTCCACTATTTGTTTGTTGTCCAAATAGGTAGGACAGCCCAGGTAGGCACTGCTTGCCCATAGATACAGTGTGGTGTGTGAGCACTGTCCAATGCGAGTTTGAAGTTGCTTTTCATTCTAAATGTGTCTTAACTACAGTCTTGTATCTGTGTCTTGTGTGTGTTCTATTTCTCCTATCTACTTTAATTACAGAGGATAGTGCAAATTGGTACAGTAGCAGGAACAATAATCTCAATAACGATGGACCGCAAGTCAGCTTTTGTAAAGTGTTCCAAAAATGTAATCAACCTCTCTAAAATATTTCCATTTAACAAATGCCCTTTACATCCACCAAATGTGTTGATTGCTCAAGAGTGCACGAATGACACAAAATTGCTGTGACAATGCTAAATGCAAGTAGATCGCCCAGCAAATCACAGGAAAGGAAAAGGGCACACGAGACCTCTTATCATAGCTTCTGCCTTCACTAAATTGTTATGACACTGGCAAAGAAAATACTTTATCAACATGTATTGAAAAGGCTTTTGAAAAAATCTTTTGTAAACCAGGCATCATTATCTTCCTATAAATAAAGGATAGGTTGCAAGGCACATCTAGCTATGTGGAGTACTGTAATTTTATTAGGCTGATGTAGAGAATTGTCATTTCTAATTAACTGTATCAATGCAAGTAATAAAGGACTGCATAGAGTGCTTCTTTATTGCTGTGTTGGATACTGACTCAGGACATTAAAACATAACTTCTCTCTCAATCAACATTGACTAGTTCTAATCCTTATGCTGCTAGCACTAATAAATATATAGAAATGTATATCATACCTACTTGTTTTAATCTTTTTATTTTATTTAGTTTTTACATTTCTTTAGTTATTTCTAGGGTCAGTCTAGCCATGCGAGTAGCTGGGCAAAAGAGAATAACATTTGGAGCTGCTATCCAGAAAGCTTAGGGCCCTTTAAAGTGGTTGTAAATTCACAACGTATTTTACTTTCATACGTTTTATGCATGAAGATAAAAAACCTTCTCCACGCAGCAGCTTCCCGAGCACTCTTAAGACTTACCTGAGCCCCCTCTTGATCCAGTGATGTCCATGAGAGCCTTGCCTCCTGATTGGCTCACTGGCTGTGATTGACCAAAAGCCAATCAGGAGACAGGAGTGGGGCTGACCCGTGGCTCCATGTGAATGAACATAAAAAGCCATGAGTCAGGAGGGTGCCTGCTTGGGTGCCCCAGAGCAAGCAGGAGGGAGGAGCCATGAGTGCTGGCATAGGACCTGAAAAGAGGAGGATCCTGGCTGCTCTGTGCAAAACCACTGCGCAGATCAGGTGAGAAGAACATCTTTGTTATTTAAACACTTCAATGCCAGGCATTTTCACCCCCTTCTTGCCCAGGCCAATTTTCAGCTTTTAGCACCGTCACGCTTTGAATGACAATTGCGTGGTCGTGCGACGTGACTCCCAAACAAAATTTACGTACTTTTTTCCCCACAAATAGAGCTTTCTTTTGGTGGTATTTGATCATCTCTGCGGTTTTTACTTTTTGCTATAATAAATATCCCAATTTAAAAAAAAAAAACATATTTTTTCTCAGTTTAGGCCGATATGTATTCTTCTACATATTTTTGGTAAAGAAAATTGCAATAAGCGTATAGTGATTGGTTTGCACAAAAGTTGTAGCGCCTACAAAATAGGGGATAGATTTATGATTTTTTTTTTTTTTTACTTGTAATGGCTGTAAATATGCACTGATTACTGTATAAATGTGACTGGCAGGGAAGAGGTTAACACTAGAGGGCGACCAAGGGGTTAAATGTGTGCCCTAGGGAGTGATTCTAACTGTAGGGAGAGGGGACTGACTGGGGGAGGTGACCGATCAGTGTCCCTATGTACAAGGGACACACCATCGGTCTCCTCTCCCTGTTAGGGCGTGGATCTCTGTGTTTACATAGTGATCCTTTCTCTTTACGCCACATATTCTCGGGTCCTTTCACAGGCTTTGAAACACGAGGGAGCCCATGCACCGCAAATTTTCAGAGGCATGAAAAGCAGACTCCTCTGGGTCACTAAGGATTACTGTATCTGGAATTGTCTCCTCCCAGCCACGTACTACTCCCAAGGGTTCTGGGGACGGAAAACCGTCTCTTAGGCCGGGTACTCACGAGCAAACATGTCCGTTCGAAATGTCCGACGGGCTGTTTCCGGCGTACAAGGCTGTTTTTTCATTTGGCCCGCTGGCTTGTACACACCAGCGGACGATATTTCCCTGCGGACCTGAACGCGTGCACGTAATCCACGTTTGACGTCACTATAAAGGGAAAGGCCAAAGTCAATGGCGACGCCCTCTGTTCCGCTTTTGCTAGTTACGGCTTTGCTCGTGTTAGTGAAGGTTTGGTTAGAGCTGATTCGCGCTTCTCGGTCTCCAGGCTTTAGCAGGTAGTATTTTCTCGTTCAGTGCGTGTGCTTGTGGGTACGTAGTTGGCATTCGGGTACAGGCGTGCAGTTCGTTCTGCTTAGCAGATTCGTACTGTGCGTTCGTATCTGTGTGTCGTGCGTTCTTTGCAGGTACCGCTGGATTTGATTGTGCTTTCTGTTGGAGTGTGTTCTTGACTGACCAGCCGGCCGGTTTGAAGCCATGATGGAGCAGCAGCGTCAATTTTCGCGAGTTGGTGCTGTTTATGGGATGGCTGCTGGATATGTTCATTATTCCAGTACTTTGGCCAGAAACAGGGGGCGGAGGCGTTTCTGGACCAAGAATTGGTTGCGCCAGCGTGACCAGTTCTCACATATGCCTCTGCTTAGGGAAATCCAGGAGAATAATCCTAATGACTATAGGAATTTTCTCCGCATGACGGACCCCGTATTCAACAGTCTGCTGGATCTTCTGTCCCCCTATATCACGAGGCAGGACACTGTGATGCGCCAAGCCATCACGGCCGAGCAGAGGCTTATTGCCACGTTGCGGTACCTGGCGACTGGGAGGAGCCTGCAGGACCTCAAGTTCTCGACAGGCATCTCTCCGCAGGCGCTTGGGGTCATCATACCGGACACGTGTGCTGCCATCATTAAAGTTATGCACGAGGAGTATATGAAGGTAAGTTTCCTCATTTTAACCTCACAATGTGTCTTTAATAATGTGGCAAACTAACTTTTTATTTTATTTCCCAGATATGCTGTGTGTTTAACTAACGTTCCCTTTTCTCACTATGCATGTTGATATCAGCTTTTACATGTTCTTTTTATTTTGGCCTACCTGCATATTTTGATCTTACCCAATATTAACCTGTCCAGCATGCTATCTTCGGGCCAACCCCCACCATGCCACTTTATTTTTATTTTTTTGGTTTTCTAAAAACAGTTTAAACACCCCCCACCCCCCCTTCAAAGTGTTTTTGTCCCCATCAGAGGGCTGTGGAGTCTGTTATTAATTAAGTGGCCCTATATATTTGTGCCCCGAAATTCTCCCTTCATAATTTGCAAATGCTATTTAAAAAATGTAAAGTTGCACAAGGATGCTTGTAGGATTATGTTTGCAATGTTTATGTGCCAAAGTACTAAATCTCTTTTTTTGTTTGTCCCCACAGCTACCCTCCACACCACAGGAATGGCAGTCTGTGGCTTCCCAATTTGCCGAGCGGTGGGATTTTCCTAACTGCGGTGGAGCAATAGATGGGAAACACGTCCGCATTGTGCCCCCACCCCACTCGGGGTCCTACTATTATAATTACAAGGGTTATCATAGTATTGTGTTGATGGCGGTGGTGTCGGCACAGTATGAGTTTCTCTATGTGGACGTGGGGAAGAACGGCCGGATGTCAGATGGGGGAGTGTTCGCACGGACTGATTTCTATGATCGTCTCCAAACTGGTGGTCTGGCATTGCCACCAGATGAAGATAATGTGGAAGGACTTCCGTTTGTGTTCCTAGCGGACGAGGCTTTTGGCCTTGGACCTCACCTAATGCGGCCTTTTCCCCAGAGGACCCTCACCTCAGAGAGGAGTGTGTTCAATTTTCGGTTGTCCAGGGCTCGGAGGGTAGTCGAGAATGCCTTTGGGATCCTCAGCAACCGGTTCCGCCTGTTCCTGACATCGATACATTTGGCGGAATATAAATTGAACACCGTTATATTTGCCTGCTGCATTTTGCACAATTTTCTACGCAGGCACTCCCAGACGTACCTAGCCCCCATGGGCTCTGAGGCAGGACTACCCTCAGAGAACATTCCTGGCCTGGACACTGGTCGCGCTGGCTTGGCCCCCCAATCTGCTCGTGAGGTACGCGACAAATATGTTGAGTACTTCATGGGTCGGGGGGCCATTGCTATGCCAGATCATATTTCTTTCTAATTCGGCCCCCAAAAGAAAGGAATATTCTCACAACTAATAAATAATTAGACCATTGGACTTTATACAGTTGTTTGTCATTACTGCTTTTTCTCTATTTTTCTGTCTTCCAGGTTATCTCCAAAAATAGTGCACTTCTAGTGCCAGATTTACTTACTCAGATGTATTAACTAACCACATTTGCACATTATTCACTCATCTACTAACTGGGTATTCAGTCTAGAAATAAGAAGCCACTCTTTTTTCTGCTTTTGATGTCTCATTTTTTTTTTTTATTTTAGTCATTTTTTAACAAGAAATGTGTATTTTTAGGCAGAAAACATTTCCTGCAAATTCTTGAGACCAAATATTGGCTTTTAATTATTTATTTTTTTGTCTTTATTGACAGTGATTATCAATAATAATGATCGAAACACAATGTAACAATAATTTCACTGAAACTATACGCAAGAATTTTTGGGCTTGTCATTTGTTTGTGTCTAATTTTTTTAACAAGATTTTAACACAACACAAAAATTTTTTATTTTTTTTCAAAAATTAGTTAACTTCTTTCTTTAGGTGAGATTTATTGTTCGTTTTGTGATCTGAAACTGGAAACATTTACAAACCAAAAAAGATCAACACCAAACAAAAATTTTAAAAAAGAACAGCAGTCAGTCATATGGATGGTGTGCTTTCACACTGGAACACGCCAAAATTTCTAAATGCACACATTCAGTGAAAACTCGCCAAATGTCATTGGTTAAACAGACAAATGGCCACATGTGCTATCTGACATCATGGGTGATCAATGTCTGTGTTTTGTGGGAGCAAACCCTTCCTCTCAACTACTTGAGGATCGAGGAGGGGTTTGTACCCACAAAGCACAGACAATAGATAGTCTGTGATGGCAGATAGCACATATTGGCACACTGTGTGTGCATTTAGAAATTTTGGCGTATTATAAAGTACAAAAATTAAAAAGGGTTTTGTGGGCGGGGGATGGGCGGGGGATGGGCTTCTGTGGTTCAGTCTTTGACACGGCCCATCATGTCCATGATATTTTTGTAATTTTGGTTGATGACTAGCATCCTTAGTCGCATGTTCTCCATTTCCGTGCTACACTCTGAAATGACATTTCGCACATTCTGCTCCATGACTAGCATCCTTTCCTGCATAATGTCCATTTCCGTGCTGCACTCCATTAGTTGCTGTATAATGATAGAAGCACTTGCACGTGAAAAATGTGCTACTCCATCTTGATCCCCTAAAAAGAAACAAATTGGCATTCAAAATATGTAAATAATTTCCAGCCTATCTGCATATGTTTGGCCCTATTAATATAGGGGTGACACTGACCTGATGGCCTGATAATTTCCACATCCCCAATTTCTTCATCTTCTATCACTCCTCCTTCTTCCACCACCTCCCCATCATCTTCTATCACTCCTCCTTCTTCCACCACCTCCCCATCATCTTCGACTCCTCCTTCATCCATCAATCCACCTTCTTGCAATTCGCCAAATTGTTCTTCCGCCACTTGCCCTTCATCTGATATAAATTCTAAGTCCAAAATAACTTCTTCCTCCTCTCTTCCTTCCTCCTTTCTTCCTTCCTCTTCTCCTTCCACATCCTCTTCTCCTTCCACATCCTCTTCTCCTTCCACATCCTCTTCTCCTTCCACATCCTCTTCTCCTTCCACATCCTCCTCTCTTCCTTCCCCAGCCTCCTCCTGCTCAACATGTGGAGGTGTTTGATTTTCCGGGTGTCTGGCCCTCTCTGCCTCCTCCAATTGCTGGCGTCTTCTTTCCCCTATAAGAAATAATAAAAAACAAAAGGGATACTCATCAGCACACAGATATTGGATATCATAAATCGCACACATTGCATAGACGATACATTTATGATGATTTTTGGTTGTTTTTTCTTTCAGCAATCCTCCATTTTTGGCGTAGTTCTAGGCCAAGCTCTGATGCTGCCCCTTTTTTGCAAAGAAGTGACACAAATGGATGTCCCCCCAAAACATTAATTCTCGTCGACCCTCCAAATAAATATACTTTGATTTTTGAGACACAGGTGCTTTGCATTTCAAGATGTTAAAACATCAGCTTTATTTGCATTTTGGAGAATGAATCTTGTTTGCCTGTCACATTCACTCAATTTAATTTCTGTGATTTTGCTAGTCAACAATGTTGGAAAACCAAGTTTGGGGCCAGTCAGCCATGTCCAGGTGTGTTGTTCCTGGAGTAACGTCACATTTTTGCGAAACAATGTCATATTACGCGTGTTTACTATTTCACCAAATTTGTTTAAGGTTGTTATTTGACATAAACACAATACAGTATCTACACGTGTTCAAAAGTAAAAGCAGGCCAAGGAGGCAGATGTGAAAAAATACATGTCAACACATTATTGCAGACATTCCCCCCCCCCTTAAATAATATGGACTTACTTTTACGCAGAATTTTGAGGATCTTCTTCATGTGATGTGGCTCCCTCAATTTTAAATCGGACCAACGCTTCCGTAGTTGCTCCTTTGACCTGGTGACACCAAACATTCTCCTCATTCACCTTGCCACCTTGTCCATTATGTGTGACTTCCTACGGTTCGGTGTTTTGTAGGGCCCACATTCACCATCATAATCCTTCCTCCTCATGATGTAAACCAACTCCACCATTTCTTCGAACGCCATATTAGTGGCTTTATATCTTTTAGGCCTGGATCGGGACGGTCCAGCCTCTGTCCCTTCACTTGCGCCATGAGAGCTCCGTGCCCGCTCGTGTGACATCGCCATCTTTCCTTCCCACAGAGATTAGGGGCGTGGAAACGAGGAAATGTCCCGTCAGGGGCGGAGATGAGGGCGGGGATTATTGCATATGCGGAGTGTCGCGAATGCCAACAACGTATTGACGTAGGTTACGCGGAGAATATTCGCGCGATTCCAGAACCTACACAGTTAACGCCATATTTACTTTTTCAATTGATTAGGGGCATGGCAAAGGTGACGAGGGCGGCGTTTCATACATACGCGGAGTGGATAAAAGGCGCTTGACGTGATTACGTAGGTTACGTGTTAATTCAGCGAGCGGAAGAAACGAGGATTGTGAGAGAGGCAGGTAAGAAATTTAAACATGGGATCAGCAGCGGGCTCTAAAATGTAGAGCAATGGGATGGGGGTTTGGTCTGTTGGTTGCACAGTTTTATTAAGCTATTATGTCTCTTGGATACCAGAATGTGATTTTCGTACCCAAATGCTTTTGTAGACATCACAAAATAGAGAGATCAAAAATGCTGTGACTCATTAGTAATTATGTAGGGTGTATTCAGATCAGGCCAAGTATTGTTCTGTGTTGGTTGGACAGAGGTCATTAGGAAGTTTCTTTCATGTAATCAATGCTGAGGGGCAGGATATCTACACATGCAATAGTGCCTTGATGAATGCTGTCATTTGTAATAATTGTGTATGGTTGTAGATTTATATTATTTCCTGCAATGTAACCAAAGGGGCGGCATGTTAAAAAAAAATGTTAGCTAAAACCAACCAATGGGGCAGAGCTGGCCAGCATTTTCTAAACAAGAGACACTGTGTTTGTATTTCTATATAGGTACTACTTTTTTAACAACATATTCTATCAATGTAAATGCTGAGGCTTTTTTTAATTGTGTTTTTGGTTTCTTTTCATTTTTTCAATCTAGAATAAAAAAAAAAAAAAAATAAATTCACAATGGATCTCCTGCAGAGCCAAGACATTATCCAGCATTTGCTGGATAAATTTCGGGAAATGCCCATCCTGTGGGATTCAAAGCAGGACCATTACCACAATAAGGACGTACGAGCGGCAGCACTTGAACAGCTAGCAGCATACATGAGGACATGGGTGCCAGAATGCAGTGCCAACATGGTGAAGGATAAACTTGCCAACCTCAGGGGCACATATAGGAGAGCGTACAAAGCTCACCAAAAACAGCTAAGATCTGGAGCAGCAGCAAGACCACCAAAGGAACCCAAGCTGTGGTATTACAACCAGATGTCATTTTTGCGGGATCAACTGGAAGGCAGGCCATCAATGTCGAGTCTGAATCCCAACCTTTCCTCCACGCTACCTCCCAGCGGGACTTCCCAAGATCACCACAGCCCTGCAGAGTCAGATGAAGAGGGCCTGGCTGACAGAGAGGCAGATCTGCGCCTCTACGATGATGAGGTATAGTAGTTTCATAACTATTTATGTAATAATATTAATTATTGTTTGATTCTTGACTTGATATTGGTTAATAAAATACAAGCTGGGAAGTAAAAATCTAAAATCGTGGGCAAACAAATAGGTGTCAGGGATGACAACTGCAGGGGTCAGAGGGTGAGTCTGTTTTCAAGTTTAAATTCAAGGCAAAAAATAAGATTCAAGCATGAAAATGTGAGTGAGTATATTCCTAAATATATTACAACATGTCCCTTTTTTTTACACAGGAAGAAGAGACCAGCCAGGAGGTGGCAGATCCTCTCCTCACTGACAGCCAGGCCGAAGGGGTCAGTGGCAGCCAGGAGGAGGCCGGGCCCAGTGGCGTTCAGCAGCTCCCCAGGACAAGCACCACCAGCCAGGCTCCTCCCCTTTATATTAGGCCACCAGGCCGTAAGAAGAAATTGGGGGCAGTGGAGGAAGCCAGCCTCCAAATGATTAGGGAGGCGAGTGCCATCATGAGGGCCCCCCTCAACCCCACTGAGGCCTACAGTGCCTCCGTGGCACATGACCTGAATCAAGGCACGGAGGAGCAGAGGCAACTGGCAAAGGGCGTGATCAACCAGGCCCTTTGGTGGATGCAGAGGGAGCTGCTGACCCCAGACACTGGGCTATGTGACCCGGCCCGGCTTGCTGAACACCATTCTCCTGCTGCCACATCGACCCCACCTGCAAGGGCCCAGGGAAGACCCGCTGGAAGGCAGCCTGGAAGGAAGGTTGCAAGGAAGAGGAGACGTTGATGCCCTGCCTTCCATTTGATCCCCCACAAATGGCATCTTGTTTGGACTACCACAGCTTGGGTTCCTTTGGTTATGTGCTGCTGCTTCAGATTTTATTTTGTGTGCTTCCTGAGGTTGGCTAGTTTATCCTTCACCATGTTTCAAATGCAAGTTTGCATGTATGTTGCTAGCTGTTCAAGTGCTGCCATTCTGTTTTTGATCCTTTTTATAATTTGCTCAAATAAAAGCCTTTTTGTTGATTTGAAAAACGTGCCTATTGTTTGTAATACTGTGGGTATTATTTTAGGCATCAAACATTACAAACAAATAAAATGATTAATCTAAAATATTCACTAACTCATGTGGGGGGGGGGGGTCATTTGGTGTGCCAACATGGTAGACAATTTAAACAACCTTCAACAAAATCATGTTAAATATACAAACAAAAGCTAAATCAAAAATATTTCCTATTAAAATATTCTAAATGGTGACATAACTATAAACACCTAAAGAAAGTGGGAAAGATAACCATTAAACATTAAAAGCAAAAAATTTGAAATGTGGAGGACCACTAAAAATATGATACGTCGGGCCAATAAAAGTTTGCAAAAATCTTACTACATCACAGCTAACAAATGTCACTTTTCAGTATGGAACAACTCAGTTGAAATAACATGAGCTAAATAACTGATTAGTTATAGCAAGAGAAGAATGAAGAAAACGACGGCATCAAGCATTGGTTATTGTGTGTTTTGCTTCAGTGTTCTATTGCTAGAATTAATCTTTCTATTGACGAATGTGCCATATCCCAAAGAAACGTGAGTTTTACCTGAACGAGCGCTCCCGTGGCCTCATTTAGTCTGAGCATGCGCGGGGTTTTTGTACGTTGGTTTTGTGTACTCACCACCAAACATGTACGTTCGGACAGGATTTGAGCGGACGGTTTTAAAACAAGTTTGGAAATAAATGTCTGCTGGAAAACGGCCCGGCGGGCAAATGTACGGTGAAATTCTGTACGCTCGTAACTACACACGACCAAACATGTATGCTGAAACTGGTCCGCGGGCCAGTTTCAGCAAACATGTTTGGTCGTGAGTATGGGGCCTTACTGTTTGACATGTGTCTTCCTCTACTTCAATGTCTCCAAAACGGCCAGAATCCTCCTCCTCCTCCTCCTTCTCTCTCCTTCTGTGTGTTCTGTGGCATAGGAACAATGGTGTCTGCATAAAGTGGGCCTTAAGAGTAAAGGAAGTCCTTTTCCCGCTGCTCTGCCTCAAGTGCCCTGTTCATGGTGCCACACAGAGTTTGCTTCAGCAGGAACACAACAGGGATTGTGTCACTGATGTAGGGATGGGATGGTCACGGCTCACCATCCTTGTGGCCTCCTCAAATGATTTATGAACAGCCATTAGCGTGGGGAAAAAAGCTGAGCCGGCCTAAGCCTGTCCTTGTGCCATTCTAACACAGGTACTCATTGACGGCCCTCTGCTGCATGTGCAGCGGCTATAGCATTGCCAAAGTCGAGTTCCACCTGGTGGGCATGTCACAAATCAGGTGGTTTATGGGCAGGTGTAGTGCACAACTAATAATTGTCCTGCGGACATATTCTCCCACCTGAGCTGTGGATCTCTGCAGCTCCTACAGAGTTACCCTGGGCCTCTTGGCTGCTTCTCCTTGCCCGGCCTATCATTTTTGGTGGATGGCCATACCTTGATAGGTTTTCAGTTGTGCTATACTCTTTCCATGTTTGGATGCTGGATTGAACAGTGCTCCGTGAGATGTTTCAAAGCTTTGGGATATTTTTTTTATACCCTAACTTTGCTTTAAACTCTGCTTTAAACTTCTTCTCCACAACTTTATCCCTGACTTGGTTAGGTGGGAGTTAGAAAGGTGTTTAGCAACTTCATTTATTGTAGAAAGTTTTAATAAGGGGAGTATCAATTGTATCTGTTGACATGGGGTCTTAACTGAGGGAGAGAACTGTAGAGTGTAGATTTCATCACAAATTATATTAATCTTGTTTTTTAAGTGATTATCAATCTCCTGGACAGTGAGTAAGTCAGGGGGTGGAGGTGGTGCAGGATGAAGTAAAGAGTTGAAGGTAGAGAAGGGTTGACAGCGACTGGATGATAAGGTGTTAATAACAGTGGTAAAATAGGTTTGCTTGGCAGAGTGGAGGAAAGAATAGTATTTTGGAGGGCAGATTTGTATTGGTTAGTCTTTGAGAGACTTAGTCTTGTGCCACAGACACTCAAGAGCACAACTACGTTTTTTGAGAATTATGGTGTCATCTGTTTGCCAGGGTTGTAGGGGTCGAGGCCTGATTCTGTGTGTAGTGAGGAGAGTGAGCTTGTCCAGGCTGGAGGACAGGCAAGGCCACCATGGGAGGGGAAAGCAGTTACAGGAGTGTCAGATTCATGGAGCCATGTTTCGTGACAGTAAGTAGATTAAAGGAATTAGTGACAAAGAGGTCATGAACAGCGGTGAGTTTGTTGCAGACAGAGCGAGTGTTCCAGAGAACACAGGAGAAGAATAGTATTAGTATAGTATAGAGAATCTGGTTTTGGGAAGAATTGCCTAAATTGCCTAGATTGCGACTACTGCCAGAGAGTGTGGGGTGAAAGTGATGGGTGTGTTGGGTACAGTTAAATAAGGGAGGCCCAGGGTTTCTCCAGAGGTTAGGAGAAGCAGAAGTGTAAGGGAGGTAATATGAGAATTTGATTTGTATGAGGGGACATGCTTCAACATCCTGGGGGGGTTTGTTAGCATATGGGCTTAGAGTTAGAAAGATGTGATGAGTGCAGTAATAGAGAGAGGGGAGAGCAGTAATAAAGAGAGGGGAGAAGTGAAGGTGATATGTACAGATTGTGGTGTGGAGAAGAGGGGTGAAGAAAATAGAGCTTGAGGAGAGAGGCTGCAATTGTGAAAAGGAGAAGTAAAGAGTGCATGTTTCAGAGCGGAAGGTGAGATGATTTGGAAATGAGGTCACCTGCAGTCTGTTGTCTTGTAAAGTAGTCTGCTTTTGATGTTTGCTTTGTGCAAGTCGCTGAAGTGCAAGAGCGGAAGTGCCACTTATTTAAAGAACCCCACTTCTTTGGGAGAACCCCCTGCATGTGTTCCCCCCCATAAAGAAGGCCTGGTTTTATATTGTGCTGGGTGTGGATGGAATCTGGCAATTAATCAGGAAGTAATATCAGGCACACAGCTAGTAGAGCAGAACTTTTCACACCACAATCAAACTGCAAGAGGACCGAAAGGTCAAAATTGAAGAGATAAGGAAACCCATAATTTAGGTAAGACTTACAGGCTAAATAAACAACATACAGTATATACAGCTCACTGTTTTTTTTTTTTTTTTTTATCCCAGAGTAGAATTCAAACCATTTTACCTGATCAACTGAAATCATGACTCTGTATTCATAACATGCAAACATATTCGCCAGCACACCGAGGATCATTTGGAAAAACATCCAAAAATTCTTTAATGCATAGAAACGATCAAAACAGCAATGTTTCGAGGTCGCACAGGACCTCTTCGTCAGGCAAATGATACAGACATAATGCAACACAAGGATATATATAAAAGACTGTCACCAATGAAACCATGTGAAAAATAAAACACACCCATCCCGATCCTTGGTGTGCTGGCGAATATGTTTGCATGATTGCCTTTCCAGTTCCCAGCTGGTAATCGCTTCAGCACCCTCCTTTCTTATCGGCCATTTTCCAGGAAGGTGTGCAATTGGAATATTTTTGAGACTGTATTCATAACATATCTGACCTACCATCTATCTATTCCGTCCTATTACTCACCTTATTTTTTTTACCACTGCCTTTTATTCCGTGACCTTCAAACAGCTGTTTGACCAGATTGCCTGTCATTTTTGCATGTTATTTGCATTGTTGCTGCGCAGATGTATTTGCATTCTTATTATTTCACTGCCTGAAAAGAGAATTATGTTTACTATAGTTTTTCAATAGCCACTTGTAATTTCTGACATTAGGAATGTTTAGTAAATTGTTCCCTAGTAAATACAACATGTTATATGTATGTGGAATACAATGCCCACTTTATAGGAAATTGTTAGCTGTCATAGTAATATGTACATAGTGTTACGAGACAGTTTTTTTTTTTTCTAAAATCCTTTCTTGTATTAAGGACCTTTTTATACTACCAATACAGCCTGCTGTATCTTTTTAACTTTCTAAGATAATTTTAATATAAATTAACATGATCTATGGTTTAACTTGCATGATTAAACTCCATGCATGTTGATAACTCTAGCTTGTAAAGAATACTGAATTGATACGACTACCCAGCCTGGTCTACTGGTCATGTGATGTGGTATCTTCATCCTTCCCAATTAAGGCCATATGAGTTTTCATGTGTTTACATTTGGCTCAAGCCACAAAGCTCACACACCAGGATAAGCTTCCTTATTTTCAAAAAAGTTATTGTTACATTATTCCAATGAAAAATTACAGTCAAATATTCCATTGACTGTAATTTTTCATTGGATTAATGTAAGTAGCAAATAGATTTGCTTTTTACTAATTGGGAGGCCTGTGTATGGCTGTGAACTATCCGCTGGGGATCTCTAAAATATTTAGCAAAAATAGCTGACTGAGATTTATGTTTAGCATGCTGATTTCATTATTATAATCTCCCTGGTCAAAATGTAACTGCTACAATGTTGTAAAGGCCCCTAAACACTTTTTTTTGTTGATGTTAATATCCAAGACATTAAAAACATCAGCGCTAAATGACAAAGGGAACCCCCAAATCCAGCATAGATAGACAGGGCAGTTGTAGAAAATGGGACTCTTCATAATGTCATCCCAGAAGCAAGTCTTTCACCCAAAGCTATGGGAAAATCTTTCAAGAGAATGACTAAAACAAAAATATAAGAGGATTCACCAGCCTCATGCATTACCATAAAAAAATGATTTTTATGAGAAAAAGAGGGTTCTGTCTTTGAAATACTTTAGCCTGGCTTCCTGATGATGAACATCACCTACGTATTTCTACTGGATGTATTCTATGTACCTGAACATACTTCCTATTTTTGAGTTTATTGGCGTTTTTTCACATTAATATCCAAGGTAATACACCTGGAAAAAAGGTTTATCTGTGCTTGTGAAGAAAATGTAGAGAATGTGTATTTGTTTTTGGAATTAATATTGACAGACGTATGAATATCTTTGTACGAAGAGAAGAAACACAATGCAGTCTATACATCAAGAGCATAGTTGATGAGCTCTTAATCGCTTTAGCTAAGCTTTATGTTTAATTCATTTAAAGCAGGACTCTGGTCAAAAAAAAGATAACAAACTTCCAACAAAAACTGCTTTTTCTGCAATTTGTAGGGTTTAACGATTACTTTTTTTCTTCTGATGCTGGATGTCCTCAGTCTGATGGACAGCATCAATCAATTCACTTCCTCTGAGCACAGGTCATCCTTGACCCACACAGCTTGATTTTACTAAATACATTTATTAATTTATTACTGGTTGTAGTGCTGCATTATTTGTGTCTTAAGTCATGATGCTAATTATTTTCCAGTTGCCACGTAAAAAATGTTTAAACTTTACTATAATGCAGAATTTTAGTCACATAATCAGAAATTGCAAGTGAATGATGCCATATCGCTGTGTTCAACTGCTAAAGCCTGCGATAAATACCTTACTGTTTGCTATGGTGACCATTTACAGAGGTTTGTAATGAGCCATTTGTTGAAGGTTTACGTGACTTATTGCAAGTATCACAAAGTCAGGATAAAGCACCATTTGGTTGTGTGAATATACTTTTCTGGTCTTCCAGATGTACAGGCAGTCCCATATTTTGAAGATCTTTTGATTCAAACAGACTCTATTGAAACATTAAATGGAGAGTTCAGATAGTTACTACACAGATTTGCTAGGGTATAAATGTGTTTGAGTGCTCATTGTTGAATTTCTTTTAAATTTGGTGCGGATGGAATCCATTCAGGAGAGACAAAAGTGAAAAGTGGTTTCCAGGCATCCAAGTCTGGCACCTTACAAAATAGAAGAAAAACAGACCTTGCTGCAATATTTTGTCTTCACTAGTCACTGTCCCCTGCAAAAATTCAATGTGCCAACAATCCAACTCTGGTTTGAATGACAGCCAACATTATTTAACCCACTTCCTGTGAGCCCAGACTATCATGCACGCATGGAGGTAAATCGCCACAATTACCTGGGCTTGTACCACTGACATTGTAACATCAGAGGACCTGAGTTCATTACTTGACCAGCCAGGGGACTGTGCTATTTAGGCTATGTACAGCCCTGGCCAAAAGTTTTGAGAATTACATTTTCAAGTTTTACAAGTTTTGAGAATTACATTTTCACAAAGTCTGCTGCTTCACTTTTTATGATGGCAATTTGCATATGCTCCAGAATGTTATGAAGAGTGATCAAATGAATTTCAATTCATTTCAAAGTCCCTCTTTGCCATGAAAATTAACTTAATCCCCCGACAAAAAAAATTCCACTGCATTTTAGCCATGCCACAAAAGGACCAGCTGACATCATGAGTTAGAATGAGTGAGTTAGAATAACCAACTGGAAGCTTTAAAAGGAGGGAGGTGCTTGAAATAATTGTTTCTCCTCTGTTTTACCTGCAAGGGAACATGCAGTCATCAATGCTTTGCACACAAAGGATTCACAGGCAAGGATATTGCTGCCACTAAGATTGCACCTAAATCCACCATTTATGGGATCATCAAGAGAACTTCAAGGAGTGAGTTTCAGTTGTTGTGAGGAAGTTTTCAGGGTGCCTAATAGTCTCCTACAGATGATTAAGCTGCGGATTCGGGGCACCACCAGTGCAGAGCTTGCTCAGGAATGGCAGCAGACAGGTGTGAGTGCATCTGCACGCACAGAGAGGCAAAGACTTTTGGATGATGGCCTGGTGTCAAAAAGAGCAGCAAAGAAGCCACTTCTCTCCAGGAAAAACATCAGGGACAGACTGATATTCTGCCAAAGGTACAGAGATTTAACTGCTAAGGACTGGGGTATTTTCTCTGATGAATCCCCTTTCCGAATGTTTGGGGGCAATATGCCCGGGGGAAGAAATGGTTTGACCTACCATCAGTTCTGTGTCATGCCAACAGTAAAGCATCCTGAGAACATTCATGTGTGTGATTGCTCCTTAGCCAAGGTAGTGGGATCACTCACAAGTTTGTCCTAAGAACACATCCATAATTAAAGAATGGTACAAAACATCCTCCGAGAGCAACTTCTCCTAACCATCCAAGAACAGTTTGGTGATGAACAGTGCCATTTCCAGCATGATAGAGCACTTTGACATAAGGCAAAAGTGGCTTGGGGAACAAAACATCGAAATATTGGGTCCATGGCCAGCAAACTCCCCAGACCTTAATCCCATTGAGAACTTGTGGTCAATCCTCAAGAGGCGGTTGAGCAGAAAAAAAAAAAAAAGAAATTCTGACAAACTTAAAGCATTGATGTATTCAAGAATGGGATGCCATCAATCATGATGTGACCCAGAAGTTGATTGGCAGCATGCCAGGGCAAACTGCAGAGGTCTTGAAATATAAGGATCAACACTGCAAATATTGACTCCTTGTGTAAACTTAGTAATTGTCAATAAAAGCTTTTGACACTTATGAAATGATTGTAATTATACTTCAGTATTCCATAGTAACATCTGACAAAAAGATCCAAAACACTGAAGCAGCAGACATTGTGAAAATGAGTATTGTATCATTCTCAAAACTTTTGGCCAGGGCTATAAAAGTCATAGTACAGGCATACCCCGCTTTAAGTACACTCACTTTACATACACTCGCGAGTAAGGACATACCCCCGAGTGTATGTAAAGTGCCTTACAAGTACTGTACAGACATTTTGCAGCCGCAGTAGAAGGAGCTGAAGCTCAGAGCATAGCCCGCCCTGTTCCAGTGTGCCACTGACACCCCCAATACGGCCCCTGAGACCTTAACTACAGCTCCTAACACCCCCACTACACCCCCTGACCCCCCACTACACCCTATAAGTGCAAAAAGGTATTGTTTCACTTTAAGTACATTTTCATTTTATATACATGCTCTGGTCCCATTGTGTACTTAAAAGTGGGGTATGCCTGTATGCATGATGGGAAATGTTTAAAGCATAACTCCACTTTCGTTGAGAAAAAAACATTCCTCTCTGGGTGATCTATGTACATTGCAAGGATTGTAACAACCTTTGCTGTAGATTCCTACCTTTTTGTTATTCTGAAGAAATTACTATTTGTTCCTCTGTGCATAGTGGGTCTAATGGGAGTGGTTTCATAATTATCAGTACACTGTGGCAGCTGCAGAGCACTAATGAGGAAAGCTTCTGGGCCTGCATCCCTTTAGACGTGTTCCTATTGGGAGTATCTCATCAAAAATTACATTTTTGTTGCAGGGGATGCCTGAAATCTGACTTGTATCTTAGGCAGACTTCTGTGAAAATTGGTGAGCCAATCACACAAGCAGGAAATGATAATGTTTCCGGGGAGTGGTCAGTACACACTCTGTGTACAGAACAACTCCAGGTAGCCATATTGCATTGCATTTTCCGAAAAATCTGTGGCTGCAGGTTGAAAAGGAAAGGTAATTATTAATAACATTCAATTACAATATGACTTGTGTCGCAATTTTATACACTATATTATTTTTTTCCACGCGAAAGTAGAGTTATCCTTAAACTTGAGATCTTGTTCAATTTAACCATGTTTTCCTAAAAGACAAAACTACTGTTGCTGAGCCTCTTCATAGGCTGTTGGATAAACATGTCACCTGGAGGTTGTTACAGATTGATGATAAAGCTTTAAAGTTCTACAGAATCTTTTCTCTTCACTCGGTGTGTTAGCACTTTATGATTTACAGAAACCTCTCAACCTTACACATTAAATTTTTCCACCTATATATCACTGATGTATCACACTGCAAGTGGCAGCTCTGAAGCTCCACTTGCTTACCATTTTAGGTTGAATCCTTTATAATGCCTCATACGAAGGCATGAGATGTTGCTTGCATTACTGCAGCTGACCCTGTATAATGGTCTGCGTGCAAACATTTTGTCTTTGTGGAAAAGCAGGGTAAAAATTCTGAAGGATATCCAAGATGTTTTATGCAGGAAGAGCTTGCAATAAGCTTCCTGTGGTGACCAGTATGGTTATTTGAACTGTATTCTGTGCCAATAAACATACATTACTCAACCAGAGCTGTGGTTTTCCTACTAAGTGTGACCAAGAAGCCAGATACCTGACCGCATATAGATTTTACAGGTGTATTGTAGAGTAAGACATTCTTTCTTGCTCAGTATTCAAGCTAAAAATGTAGCCCAACCTTTTACCGTCATGTGAATTCTGTTGTGATTGATTTGATTTAATAGATTTATAATGCACCAAATACTGACCCGTCAGGTCGGTACATGATTGTGCCTGATAATGGTACACAAACTACATCTACTGATTTTAGGACTTTGTGAACAGTACTCAGTATTTGCCATAGGTAGACTATTTGGCGCAAGATGGAATACTGCAAACTTTTCTCTTACTTGTAACACATTGATGCATTACTAGATGTGGTCTTGTGGAATTACTGAACAGGCATACAGCTCTTTTTGTCCTGCTATTAACTCTGAATTGCAGATAAGAATTTGTGGTTGATTTACTAAAGGCAAGTGTCAGGTCACCTGAGTGCACCCTGTGGAGTGGACCCTATGACTGACTGCTGCGGATGGAGCTCTAGGAGATTCAGGAGAGCAGGTACTCTGGAGCACCAACACGAATGACACTAGGAGCTAGAGCATGAGATTTCCCAGGGCACAGAATCTAAGACCCGGCAGGTATTCACCAGAGGCCCCTAGTGGTGGGGATGGATTTAGCTGCAGTCTGGCTCCAGGTCGCACCCCCAGGGCCTCCCAGCTCATGCTCACGGTAGACTACAGGAAGATAGAGAGGAAGCGGTAGACTATGACAATAAAGGATAGTCAGGAGATGGCCAAAGGTCAGGGCAACAAGTGAGTAAGGATAGTCAAGGAAAACGCTAATGTCGGGTTATAAAGCAGACAAGGACAGTCAAGAACAAGCCAAGATCGGTAACTAGAATTAGGCGTAGAACACACAGGAGCCAAAAGCACAATATTGATCAGCAGGGCTGGCTTGCAGTGCACAGGTTAAAATTTGCGTTCCCTGATGGGGCCTGGGGATGGAGCCATGCTTTGAGGAGAGATTTACTTAAGCAGCCAGATGTAGGACGGCTGGACTTTAAGCTGAACACATGGAGAGGTAAGCTGACAAACATTACTGCGGATCCATGACAGCAAATAGACTGTGCACTTCGCAAAGTGCAGTTACTCTAGAGCATAGTAAATTCGTTAAATCTTCACTTCACAAAAAACCCAATCACATGCAAGGAAAATATTTTTTTCATTTATTTCTTGCTTGCACATCATTGGATAATGGAATACAGCAGAGCTTCTGATCATTTACTAAGCTCTGGTGCACCTGCACTTGCAGAGTGCACAGTCTTATTTGCCTTTAGTAAATACACCCCTCTGTGTTCACTTGTTAATTCCCCCCATGTTCCTAATTTCTGTTCAAGGCAAAGTCCTGGAAGCAGCCTTTCTATACTTTTTTTTTTTTTTTTTTTTAGCAACCTAGCTCTCTGTACATAATTATCAGTTTGAATACATTTAATTCATATTTACTGAGCTGCAAGGAATGTTGCTGTATATATTATTACAACTAATCTAGAATATTTGGAGTTTCATTTAGAAACATTTTCAAGATTTCTTTCTGTAATTTGGATTTGGATTACATTTCACATTCCCAGGTATTCTGCATGTTGCATCTGATAGTCCTGCGCTTTCATTCCTACGGTCGATCAGGGATGTGCACAGCCAAGAATCGGTGGGGATCACAGGTGTGCGTGCGATCAGCCATGGCCAGAAAGTCTACACAAATCAATGACAGGCACGGCGACTGCGCATAAATGGACATGAGAGGTGTTACATACAAATAGGGACAGATGAGCATGCTTGGACACAATTTTCTGCGTCCAGGACCCATCATTCACTTCTAATCGCATTTAACACCTTGAATTTTTGTTCACATGCGAACAGCCGCGGCACCTGTCAGCCTGTCATTGGTTAGTACAGGCTTCCTGGCTGCAGTTGAATTCACTGATTCACTCTCACTTCTTGTTGGGATATGACCGTGCTAATTGTCGCTGCTGCTTGCACTGCCCTGTTAAGTAAACCTATCTCAAAGATTGATCTGGTGCACTATTACACTTGAAGTGTGCAATAGCTCTACTTATTCCATTTAAGAAGTGTATTTTTTGGTGTAAACTGTATATTATGTTAAAAATAAGCATTTTACGTATACATTTATACAATGTTAACATTAATTATGAACTTTATAAAACCTGGATTTTGTGAACTTTTACTAGGGATATCCATCTAGCAGAGGATTGGTAATGCTATATATATATATAAATGGCACGCGGTGAATGTGCTGAATTCCTTAAAAGGGTTCTGAGAACAAGTAGGCTTAATAGGCAACATGCCTTTCATCTTCTCCTAGCAGAGCTTATGTAGTCACTCTGATGAGTCCGCAGCAGCACAGAGAATCAATGTCTTATTAACTCTGCTAGGGTTGCTGTTTGTGTAGCTCAGCAGTTGCCCAGAGTCTGACGTCTCCATTTGTGCCTTTTATCAGGTGAATAGTTCTGCTTAAGGGTTCAAGAGCACTTTGCTATTGCAGAGTTTTTGCAATCAATACTGACTGTGAATGTGGAAGTGTTAAGAACTTATTACAAGTATTTTGCTCTTCTGGACAAGAATATATTTTGTAGTACACATAAGAATTCATTCATGTATAACTTGGACTAGGGCACAGGAAAAGGAAATTAAAATATTCATATTTAAAAAACCTCTTTGTAACATACTATAATATATATATATATATATATATATATATATATATATATATATATATATATATATATATATATATATATATATATAACCGTATTTATCGCGGTATAACGCGCTCCCGTGTATACCACGCACCCCCAATGTTGCCCCCGAAATTCCTGTAAAAAAAAGTTATATGATTTTATTACTTACAGTTTTGGTGTCTTCCCAGCGTCCATCGTCCGGTCCGGCGTCCATCTGAGGCCTCGATGGTGTCCTCCCGACTTCTCCAGCGCGCGCCTCACGTCGAGTCCCCGCTTCCCGCGCTCACTTCGAACGCCTCCGCCGACATATACCGAGTGCAGTACACTCGGGTACATTCGGCTTAGCTCGCGCTCACGCTCTGTGACATTTATGCGTGAGCACGAGCGAAGCCGAACCTGGCCGAATGTACCCGAGTGTACTGCACACGGTATATGTCAGCGCAGGATTTCAAACCGAGCGCGGGAAGGGGAAAATAGTGCGCGATATACGCCGATAAATACGGTGTGTGTGTAAAATATATATATATATATGTATGTGTATGTATATATGTAGCGCTCACCCCCGAAGGAGCCGCTGGTTATTGAATGGGATGGCAGATCTACCTCATGGCTCTTTCTGAATGTCTAGGAATGAATGATGCGCACAGCAGCAGTAAAGGAATGTCCACGAATAAATGTCTTTTTATGTGCACTTTATTACCCAGCCGGGTAAAACAGTTAACAGGTGATGAAAGGGGTAGAGATGAAAAGAAGGGAGGAAGGAGAACAGCAGATTCAGGCGTAGTACTTGGAACAGTCCTGTTCCAATGCATAGCACT